>NC_140909.1:38408339-39005839 GCF_045865225.1 Trachurus japonicus | reverse complement strand
TTTTTTTTTTTTTTTTAGATTTTGTTAAAGGAGCATAATCGCAAATACAGCAGTAATAGTATAAAATAAGCTGAAATATGCAAAAGATGGGTCGGGGGGAGCCATAACTAAATTTACAAAATAAATCGCCAACAGTATAGTGTCCGTGGGGCAAATGCAGCATTTGTCTTTGTTATGATCCAAGCCGGCCCGGCGCTTGCTGCGTTCGATTGCACTCGGAACTCGAAAATCCGACCTCCGAACCGGAAAAATGCAACAGTAAATTGTAATGTAGCAGTGTTAGGCTGCTTACAGTCACTGAATCGCTCGGTAGAACACTTTGTCTCCACGTCCCTGTGTCTTTCTTCAGCTGTCCTCTCAGCGTTATTAAGGAGGAAGTTGCAGTTGCTGTTGTTGTCGTTTTCTTTTTCCCGCGATTGCACGTTCATTCAGCCTGGTGAGGGAGGAGGAGGGGGGAGGGGGGGGGACTAAACGAGGCTGCTCTCGCTCTCTGACAGCTGCCCACTTGTTTATATCTGATATGCTCCGCCTGGCGCCATCTAGTGGCCGAATTAAGAATTTGGATTTGTGATAATGCTCCTTTAAATTTAAGTGTTTACCTATTTAATTTAGGATCTCTTATTAATTTAATGTTATGAGATTAAGGGTATTTTACTTTATTTCATTTTTTTTTTATTTTCACTTTTAGTTTTTAGATCCAGTGTGTATATACAGGGAAGGTCGGATTTTCTTCTTAGCACTTTGTGTTACAGTCTGTATGTAAAGTGTTATATAAATAAATAAAGTTAAAGTTATCTCAAGTTAGATCACGTCGGTAGAGTAGGCGGAGCTTGAGAGCACGTCAGTAGAGAAGGCAGTTAGGTCAGGTGGAGGCTCTTCAAGTGCCACAGGAGTGCATCTGTTGCTTCAGTCCATCTTCTCAGTGTCTTTGTGTCTGTCCATCAGTTTGTAACCCTAACCTCACTTAATGTTATTGTTATAGACATTGGAGTTAGCATGTGTCATATTTAGTGCATGAATTCATCATAGCTAAAGATATTTCTGTGACCTTTGACCTTGATATGTGACCTACACATTTTTCATCAGTTCATCTTTGAGCCCAACTAAATATTTTCACTAAATCTAAATAAATTCCCACAATATATAACATTCAAAGGGCAAAACCATGTTTCGGGAGGTCGCCGTGACCTTGACCCCTGACCGCCAACATCACCACCACACTCCTGTATTTCTCCCATGTAGTTACATCATTGCTGCTTTAGAGCTGCTCTACATGTCACATGGTATACGGTCAAACTCCATACCATAGCCTCATATACAGTACACATTGGTGTACCTTCTATACCGTTTAAACCCTCCACCTCTAGTTGTCTTGTTCCACTTGACTGCTGAAAATCTGAGGCATTTTTTCAACTCACTGTGCTTCTGTGAAATGGGCAACAAGCTGCCAGTGTTGGCACATCTCACTGTCTTGATAATGCAACATTAAGATAACAGTGAAATACTGCAGCACTGACTTAAGACCAGGCTTTTGTTTGTCAATCACTTTCCACTGCCTCCAGATAGCAGAGATATAGCCAGGCTTTTTATGCCTTAGTTATAGAGACTGTGGGAGAGAGACGGGGAAGTTGGAAAGAGTGAGAGGGGATGCTGTGCAACAAAATGCCTTGGACTAAGCTTTAATGGTAAAAGCTCTACCAGGCGGGCCAGGCCACTGCTCACCTTAATACAGATTCACCCTTGGGTGCACCGATTGAACAAGATGGATGGGTTTGCTTTTTTTGCAACCAGCAAAAATCTGGATATAACTTTGCACCTTTTTAACTTGGTGTAAAAAAAATAAAATAAAATTTAACAGTCCATGTCAGTGTCTGTAATAGTCCCCCCCGCCCCACCCTGACAGCTATTGCCACTAATGGGGAATGAACTTCTTCCCGAACTGACCGCAAATTACTGTCTAAGCCACAACATTTTGCGTCTCTCCATCTTTTTAATTTGGTGGGGTATTAAGCATGAGTGATGTAAATGAGCAGAGCCACGGTTGAATTCATTTGAATGCACTGCCACTAATTAAGACCTGATGTTAGGCTCTTAAGGATGCATCGTGAGCGTGCCTGGCACCGACAGAGTACAAAACACAGCAAAGTTGTTTGCTGCCGAACCTGAAGCCGTGCAGCCGCTGCAGCTCACACCTGAGAGAGGGGAAGGGAAGAGAAAATATCAGTAGAATAATTCTGCCCTGGTGTCATGAATAAGAAGCCTGTGAAATGTTCTCACATGGCGTTGTAAATCCCCCCGAGTGCTCTCTGCACAGGAGGTGATTCCCTCCACTTTGTTTGTGTGGAAGCAGTGTGGAGTTAGCACGATCCTTGAGCCACCTCTAAAAACCACCGCACTCGTGTTGACATTTATTCAGCTTTATTTGAGTTTAGTTAAAGGCGACATCTAGTGGCCGTAGTTATTACAACAGACGCAAAGTAGCGTAAAGAGCGACCGTTCTCCAGTGAAATCAGCTGTTTATATCATAACCATGACAACAAAGACATTAAGGAGGTTACTTATTTTTAACCAAAAATCACGTTCTTTTCCTAAACCCAACCAAGACATGACCTTCTTTATAGTTACCATGGCGAGAAAAGTCGGTGCACCACTGTCTGCATGTTTACCAATGTAACAATGACTAATGAAATCCAGTACACTGTCTGCTGCTGGGGTGGGGGTGGGGGGTTATTTCAGGAGACACTGCTATGAGTTTGTTTGAGAAAGAAAAACCTGCTCCACTATACTACACAAACATTGATCAGATTATTGAGTCCATCCATTGGTTATACCACTTACCTGTGCAGGGTAAGGTGAGGTAAGGTGAGGGTGGACAGGTCCAAGTCTATCACAGGGCTGACACAAGTCCAAATGATATCCAAGAAAATACTGCTCAGTGCATGTGCATGCATGCAGTATGTACATCTGGGGATATTCCTCTGAGTAAAGAAAAAAGAAAGACTCTATAATCTAGGAACCTTTTAAATCCTTCTAAATGGGCCACTAAGACACCTACATACTTGTAAATCCACACCTCCCTAAACCTGTTGGCCTGTCCTGTATTATGTCTATTGAATGCAATCCTTCCAACATGTGGAACACAACTCTTGACAGAGAAAAAGCCTCTACTTTCCAGTACAGTCTGGAGTTTCCACACTCACACACACATACACACACACACACACACACACACATATAAGCGCATACAGTCAAAAGGGAAGAACTGGCAGAGAGCTGCCACCGTGGATGATTGGGCTGGGCGCCAAAGGCCACAGTTTACTTGAGGAAACCATCGGCTCTCCAGCTTCAATGGGAAAAGGGAAATTTCTTCCTCCTGTAGTCAGGCTTGCCGGCCGCAGCTCGCTGTCTGCTCGCTCTTCTGCAGCCATGCTTTTGGAGAATGATAGCCCCGTATTTGTAGATGAGGTTACCCTGACGGAATCTAGACACTTTTTTTTAACCCATCCATCAACTCCTTAATGAGCTGTGAAAGTCTTTAGAACAGTTATTTTCCTGCCCGTACTTGCCTCGTTGCAACCCGACTTCAACGCCCCCCCCCCCCCTCCTCCCATAAAATATGTTCTTAATTGAAGACATAAAACAGCAACCACGGGCCTGCGTGCATAACGGGGTGTAAATCGACTCCAGGCGCGGCGCTGCGCCTTGTCGTCACCCTGCCTACCTGCGTGTCCACGTGCCACAGGAGCTTCTTAAAAGCTGACATTAAAATCACACATTGCAGCCGTGTCTCTGCACCATGTTTAGTTTGGATCCCAGGAGTCTCATTTAGATCAAAGCCCAGAGAGGAGGAGGGTGTAGCGTAGCATACACCCAGTGGGATTCTTGTTTACCCACTTTCTGGTTTGCGGGAATTGGGTTCACCACCTCTGCACACCAAAGACAGACCTCCGACAGATATAAATAGCAAACTTATTGTCAGCACATTGCTACATGGGCCGAGGCTGACATGCAGATTGTGTTTCCCCCAAACTAGCACCTGTTCGCCACATGGAAATGGAGCTGCTATTTTTAGGGATGTATTGACTTTGATTACCGTTTTTATCATTACCACAGCTGGGTTAGTTAATGTAGGGTTGATGAGTTCAATGAGTTCTTTTCTTTTTTCCCTCCCGCCCAATGAAAGAAAGTCAACCTGAAAATATATGAAGAAACATTTCAACTGTATATCAGCTGGGATGGATTTGATTGGTTTGGTTTGTAATATCTCTGATTGATGACTTTATCTCTGTATCATAAACACACCTATGAGCAATCACAAACACTGTGCATGCATGAGCCCGTGTAAACAGGAAGCAGATTGTCTCTCTGCAGTTGATTAGTTGTACGAATGTTACAGTTTAACCAAGGGATAGTTCAACATTTTACCAAATTGGCCCATTGCCATAATGCCTATAGTCTTAGCAGTAGGTTTGTTACCTTTCATTGTTGGTGCAAGCTATTTTTAGAACGGCAGAGCAGAGCCATGAGCTGCTGGAGACTAATGGGATTTATGGTTTCCCTCATCAAACTCACCAAATACACGCATCAGCAGTTTTGCATGAACTTACCTCGAAAACACATTCACAATGTGCAGGTCACAACTTGTCCACCAGAGTGTTTTGTAGTTGTTGGATTGTGTATTTGATGAGGGAAACCAAGAAATCCCATTAGCCTCCATAGCGTAGCTCTGAGCAGCTCACGGCTCTGCTCCGCCATTCTAAAAATAGCTTGCACCGACAATTAAAGCTACAGAAGTTGGTAAATTGATGAAAGTGAAAGTAAACTCTGCGACTTGGTCGGAAATTTCAAGACAATACACCTTTATGAACCTCTGCCAAGCTCCGCCCCCACACACAGACACACACGTGCAGGCGCATGCACACAAAGTAGCCATAAACGCACCCACAGAAGACGTACTGTATCCATAGCAACCAGAGACTCCAAAACGATCTCACGTCTCTCTCACCATGAAACACACTCTTCTTGTGTGTGTCTGCGTGTGTGGAGGGAGGGAGGTGTAGCATCTTGAAATTTCCGACCAAGTCGAGGACTTTACTTTCACTTTCGTCAGCTTACTACGATGTGTACGAGCTGCTCCTCCTGCTCCCTCTACCTGACTGGTGGAGAGTCGGTCACGGTGGATTTTGGCAAATACGATTCCAGGCTGTAGGTGGAGTCAGAGGAGTTGGATTTTGTCCTAAATTACCCATTTAATGTCCTACTATCAGAATATAGTGACAGTTCCAGCAAATATGACTGAATAATTGTTACCAACTGAAGCTTTAAAGGTAACAACCCTACTCCTAAAACTATAAAATGATGAATTTTCCCTTCAACTGGACAACATAGTATCTGTACTTCTGTGATTCTTTTTGTAAACTTCTGACTTTTCAAATTTGAAAGAAAAATACTCCACCACATTTCTATGAAAGACTGTTTCTTTAGTCAGTGAATGAATTGTGAAGATTTGATAGCTCATACACTGTTTTCATCACTGGAGAAAAAACAATCAGAGCCATCTCTTCCACTGTCAGTCTTGTCTGAACCTGTCAGTGTCTTAATGGAGCTTTGCCAGATACAGAAGAGGCCGATGATTCTTCACCAAAGACCATGATTGAACTTTTAGAAATAACTAATCATTTTGTTTGATAAGTTTGCTGTGTTCACTATGACATGAAAAAAGTTGGAATCAGTTGCGTTTTTATTTCAGTTTCTACAACATTTTTTATTCTAGTGGTGAACTCATTCAGCTCCTCTTCCATTGTCAGTTGAATTTGTCTTTCTATTTGGACCTTACACAACTGTAGGGAGCGACGTCGTCACATACACTTGTAGAACACACACACACACACACACACAGAGACCAAGGGAGGAAGCGTGAGCTGCCAGCTGCAGTGGAAACTGGTCAAGCTGAATGTGTCACATCTCATCCTCTGGTTGTTGCTCTTGCGACAGGGTTGGGGTCCTCCGTGTGAGACAGTGTTTTTAAATCTCATTTTAAAGCAGATATCATCGGCACGGCCGTTTCGGCTAATGCTGTGTTCAAGGCAGGCTTTTGAAACCGTAAGTTACAGCTTCAAGTCACAACTACGACTTGGTAGCGTTCCAGGTAACCCGTAGCTCGTGTTTTTACCGTCCTGTTGTCTGTGAAAGTTCCCTATAACGGCCACTCGTAACTTCCGACCCGTGAACTCGTACCAGATCGAACTGGTATGACTTCACAGGAAGGAAAAACACAAAGTACGAGTTTCCTTGAACGCACCATGAGTTAGCAGCCCCCGCCCTTGTCAGGCATCAATTGGTCCTCGTGCTACGTCACCACATTCACGCGCATCCCTTGGCTGCACACACAGCCCTTCATGCCGTTCTCTCCCCTCATTGGATAACACTTGTATCCCACAAGGAAAATTTTCTCCTCGGGTTACAGCAGAGCAGAGTGACGGAGAGACTCGTGTTTAGGCTGAAATACTTCATGTAAGTGATTGCTGACGGAAAATAGGACTATTTAGGACTTATATTAACAAAAACATTCCACTGATATCTGCTTTAAAGCTGTGTTCACTTGTTCATCCTCCACATTGTTTCCACCTGGGAAACAGCACCTGTACAGGTGACAGCTGAGCTCTGACTCCTGCCTCTGTGCTCGCAGGTGTTACAGCAGGAAAAGAGGCGAAAATGATCAGGTTCACTTGGGTGTTGTTTTCAGCAGTGGTGATAAAAATCCCTGTCTGCTGCAGTGTCATGTTAGCTTGGTCATAACCAGTCTGTTGCACTTGATTTCATCCATGCCTTTTATGATGAGCATTTTCATCAGGCTCATCATAACATTTCATCTTTACAGTGGTAAAGATGGAGGCTACTCCTTAAGAGGGAAGCTTTTTGAATTCCCACTCTAGATACAGTGGCTAGGGGCCTTAATGAATCATTTGATGTTAGACCCTTCCTGTAAATGTTGCATTGTGACTGTATTTTTGCCAGGGTATCATTTTGTCCTGATATATTTCCTTTATTCTTTGGTAGAATCACTTTTCATAAAGATGTTTTGCATTTCTACTGTATATATAACGCAGACCTTTTATATTTTCCTCTACTTGATTGATTGTACTTAGACTTGTACTCTGTATACTGTACCTTATATTTGACTCTCCTACTTTGATTGAGGATTTCCTTCCTCCCTGTGTTCTTCCTGATCTTCCTGTCTGTGTTTTATTGCCCAGTTGTTTGATGTATCCACATCTGTATATTTTGTATTGGTCTTTATTGTTTGATCTATTAGTTGGACTCGGGGCCGGTTCTAGACAGGTATATGTGAGGGGGCAGAAAGAAATGTGAAGGGGGCACATGGTGGCAACCCAGGCTGTTAAGGGGGGTACTTTCTTATCATCTTGTTAAGGTATAGATGTAACAATACAATTAATATTCAGACCAATCTCAGCTCTATGTACACCCAGTTTTGTCCTAGAGAACTGTATAAAGAAATTATTTAGGCCAAATTCTGGAAATTTGATGTCTACTTCTTTTTTTTTTAATTTTCAAATCCCTTGTGAACACACCTTCAGTCACGAGAAAGAAATAGGTTTACCAAAGTATAGCTTCACAAAAGCAGTGGAATATATGAATAAAGTAATAGATAAGTGTAGAAAACAAGAGTCTAAAATGAATTTTTGAAAAAATTGCTTTCTGAACATGTTGCATTCATTCTATTTTCACCAAATGTCTCAAATGTGAGATAAAAGAGGCTGAATTTAAGATTACATATCAAGCTTCATGAGATGTGTGTAAATGAGAAATGTTTTTTTTAATTTACTAAATACAGGATACACAAAATTTACAATAGCCTACTGTATGTGCCTGTGCAGTTTAGTAAAGAAAGTGTGAGGAGCTCAATGGGACTGTATATACAGAGCTGGGGCTGAGCTGAAGTCTGAACTCTTGTCCTTTTTTTTCATAATCCTCCTCATCAGATGAGTCAAAACTTTCAGGCTCTGAAGCACCGTCATCACTGCTTCTCTCTCTCTCCTAACTAGTGATGTGTCGGTCGCGAACGATCCGGCTCTAAGAGCCGGCTCTTTGAAGTGAACGACGGGAGCCGGCTCCTCATTGGGAGCCGTTTTAGTTTTTTTTTCTCCTCTGCTTGTTGTAGTGAAAGCCACAGATCGGGGGAAGGGGGTAAAAACGAAACTAATCAACCAGCGCATCCAGCACGAGCCTGTGGCAGCACCTCTCTCTCTCTCTCTCTCTCTCCCCCTCTCTCTCTCTCTAGCTGGTGCGGGCACTCACGCAGGCACATGGACAGGTAGGGTAGTGACAGTAATAAACAAATGCGCTAAATCGCGCTAATGCGTTCAAATTGCTATCCTCCCCTCATCTGACAGTCTGAGGAGGGGGGGCATTTGGGCATTTAAATAAGCAGTAAGCAGTTCAAAGGCAGAGTGTAGATTGTGCAAGGTGAAAATCTCATATGGAGCAGCTGAACACATGCACAGGCACATATGTATGCAGGATGTACAGCATTGACAATTTTGATTGATTATTTTGATTTTGATTTTTATCCATAAGTGCAAAAGAAAAGTTAGTCTGGAGCCCTGGACTGTGTTTTTTATAGGCCTACTTTATCATTTATTTTTGTAACACTCTATTCAAGGTTGAGTGTGTTCAGTAAATAAAGGCATAAATGAAAATATTTTATATAATGTTTGTTTTTTTACATTAGTAATTAATTTTACACATAGTTTTGCATTATTTTGGTGATAAGCAACATAAAATCTGAAGAGCCACTTGGGAGCCGAAAGAGCCGGCTCTTTTTAGTGAGCCGAGCCGAAAGAACTGGCTCTCCAAAAAGAGCCGGAATTCCCATCACTACTCCTAACGATTCTGCGGTTTTCAAGCTTTGCCGTTGTTTTGATTGACAAGTTCGGTCTCCTCCATGGATGTATTAGGTCTCCTCTCCCGTGTCTCGTTATGCCAGCCGCTAAAACTGTGATAGGAAGGACCTTAGTGATCCCAGAGCGCCAATTGGTTGGCAGAAGTTGACTGACAAGCAATGAGACCAATCACGTATGCTCAAGTTGACGGACAGTGGATTCAACCAATTACGCACAGTGAGAGGTGACGATGTCTGTGCCGTGCTCTGTTATTGGCTCAACTCGTTGAGAGCGAGTGTATTGAAAGAGAGAGCCGTCTCTCAGTCACAGGAGCAGATGAACCGTGTTTCTAAGGCGTAAAATGACCGAAAGATAAACAAAAACAGGCCGTCGCGTAAACGCGCAAGCATGTGCACCGACCTCAGAGTGTTTAAATGACTTGAATTGAACCCCGGTTGGTACCTTTCTGATCATGTGCCCCCCCCTAACGATTGTGCCCCTAAACAACCGCATAGTGCGTGTCTGTGCCTGCACACAGACAGCGCGCTGAAGTCGGAAAAGGGCAAAGAAGAGATTAAATCTATCATCTCATTTGTGCCTTTTCCAGCGGATTTTTCAACTACTGTAGTAAATCTTGTCTATATTCAGTTCGTGGGTAAAATATTATTTACTTTCTCAACTTCTAAAAGTTTGATTTAAGGGGGCAGGACGGTTGTTTAAGGGGGCTTTGGCCCCTCTTGCCCCAGCGTAGAGCCGGCCTCGGTTGGACTGGTCTGAGCCTCGGAGCCTCCATATAGTTGGATTGCACTCCACCAAGAACACATTTCCCTGAGTCCACCTACACCTGCCAGCCAATCAGATGCACGGTGTGAAATTTTAAAAGTGCATGCCCACTTCCCGTTTCTTCAGTCCTGCAGGGGCGGGTCCAGAATATTTTCTGGTGGGGGGCACAGGGGGTAACAACAGTGAATTTGGGGGGGCCACCCAAAAGTAACAAAAATGAAGGCTGCCACTGATCGCTGTCTTGAATATATTGTACAGTTACACACTGTTTACAGTTTATCTTCATCTTGCTTTTATTGGCCACATTGAATCTTTTACATTGTAAGGAAGATGCCAATGACATTTTCATTTTTCCACGTGTAAATATTAAAAAAGTATAGTCAATCAATAATCAACTCCATCTTGTAAATAAGAAGTCTTAGCAGAATAAGCAACACAATATATTCTCACAGTGAACAGCAATATCTTATACTTTTATCCAGTAGTTAGAGCTCAACTCTGTACAATAAACATCTCAGTGTTTTGCGTAACAGTCAATGTATGCAGAATAACCAGAACAAGCATCACTCAAATGGTGAAATTGAGAACAACAACAATCTTACACAATTTTTTTTTTAATTTGCTACACAGAACACTGGGATGTTTGCTGTACAGAGTTGATTAAGAGCCTTAGCCTTATACGTAGCTCTTTATAGTGATAGCAGTGGTGAAGAGCTTTATTGACATTACCACAAGTCAATGGCCATTGGGGGGGCACACAGGGGGCCACCATGGAAGACCCACCCCTGCAGTCCTGAAGAAGATCTGAAAAGATCAAATCGTTGACCTTCCACTCTTACGTAATAGTACATTTTTTGGGAGCATTTTCCGATGTGTGAAAATGTTTTCCTCTTTGTCTTAGTGAGGTTTTGATCAGTGGAAAATTGGCTTCAGTCAGTTGTAAAAACGCTCTCCAGTCTTTTAAGAATAACCTTCACCTGTACTGGAGTCACTTTTGGCCAGCAGCGCCTGTGATCTGATACTGAGGTTATGAAGTCGTGCACTTTGTCCGGCTCAAAGCGACGGTACTGTTTCAAAACCAAACGGCGGTAAATGTCTGAGTCAGTCCAAAACAAACTTTGTTTGGATCCGGTCTTTGTGAATCTCGGCACCTATTGAACCTCCGCTCTGAACATTTGAAACTGAGAAGACAGTTGTTCAGTGGAGTATCCCTTAAAGGGAGAGAGAGAAAAGAAAACGTTAATTATGCTGTGAGAAGTCTTCTGTTGTAGCGTGGAACACTGATGTAGCTGCAGAGCGTGGAGTGTGTGTGTGTGTGTGTGTGTGTGTGTGTGTGTGTGTGTGTGTGTGTGTGTGTGTGTGTGAAGCTGCTGCAGGGCCTTTATGCAACAGGCCAAGAATGTCTCAGCAGTGATTAGTCGTTTTTAAGCAGAACCGGAGCAGGCACGGAGCTGTCGACAGAGATAAAGGAGCATGTCTGTGCTCTCCAAACAGCAGATCTCAACATGATACCACACTGCTGACCCTGAACACATACACACACACACACACACACACACACACATGCGTACTGCTATCTCTGTGAGGATGCTCATTAACACATTACTGTAACATAATGAACATACCATCAGGTCTGTTGACCCTGAGACAAAGTCCTCTCCCTGCCTCAGCTCTTTGAAGGTATGTCTGAAAGTGAGTCCTTCCACATGTGCATAACAAGGCTTGCCTGTCCAAACACATATCTTGGCACATTAGAGGCAAGGCTTGATAAACAAGCAGGACTTCCAAGTTCTGTGTGTGTGTATGTGTGCACGATACAGTAGCAGGCAGGAGAGCAACACTGTGTTGTATTAAGGCTTTAGGGAAAGAAACAGGAACACTTGAGTCTACACTCGAGATTCTTGGAGCGGCCTCTCAATGGAAAAAAAAAATGTTTTCCACCTCCTGTACTTGTGTGTATCTGTGTGTGACGAGCATAAAGAAGGTGAGTTGAAATCATTAAATTGAAAACATGTCATGGGTGCGGGCTACAAAGTAGCGGAGCAGGGTTTAGATGGTTTGTGGAGAGGTTTAAATTGAAAGTGGTTAATCCTCAGTATCCTATTTTCTGTGTGATAGTTTCACCGTCTTTGCTGCTGTGTCCATCGCTCTGTGGTGATACACCTGCCTCCGTGCTGCTGCTGTGTTGCTTTCAGTTTCACTTACAACATTTTGTTGTAATTTTTGTTTTCTTTGTTCAGCCAATGTGGACTGGTCCATTAAAGCAGATATCAGTGGAATGTTTTTGTTAATATAAGTCCTAAATAGTCCTATTTTCCGTCAGCAATCACTTACATGAAGTATTTCAGCCTAAACACGAGTCTCTCCGTCACTCTGCTCTGCTGTAACCCGAGGAGAAAATTTTCCTTGTGGGATACAAGTGTTATCCAATGAGGAGAGAGAACGGCATGAAGGGCTGTGTGTGCAGCCAAGGGATGCGCGTGAATGTGGTGACGTAGCACGAGGACCAATTGATGCCTGACAAGGGCGGGGGCTGCTAACTCATGGTGCGTTCAAGGAAACTCGTACTTTGTGTTTTTCCTTCCTGTGAAGTCATACCAGTTCGATCTGGTACGAGTTCACGGGTCGGAAGTTACGAGTGGCCGTTATAGGGAACTTTCACAGACAACAGGACGGTAAAAACACGAGCTACGGGTTACCTGGAACGCTACCAAGTCGTAGTTGTGACTTGAAGCTGTAACTTACGGTTTCAAAAGCCTGCCTTGAACACAGCATTAGCCGAAACGGCCTTGCCACTGATATCTGCTTTAACTTACAGGGATTGATGATAATAATAATAATAATAATAATAATAATAATAATAATAATAATAATAATAATAATAATAATAATAATAATAATATTACATTTTCATTTCTAACACACTTTTCATAAAACAATCTCAAAGTGCCACAAGGTTTTAAAAAATCTGTGCAACTAGCACATAAAATCAGCAGTGATATGCTCTTTTAAATAGGTGGGTTTTTAGGCCATTTAAAGGGGCCCACAGACCATTGGACATGTGTTGATGCATCATTTATTTGTAATTACAAAAGTCTGTTTTTGGCAATTCCTCATACATCTACAGTATTTTAATTTGAAATCAAAACATTTCATTTGATTTTACATAAAAAAAAAAAAAAAAAAACTAGGGGTTTTCAACATCTTTCAGGCCAAGGACCCCCAATTGATGGAGATGGAGCAGGGACAGTTATTATATTTTATAAGATTGTGTATTATAATAAACTTGGTCTAGTGCCATGTATGAACACAAGTTCATATATAGGTACACAGGTTCATATTTATATTCATGTTTTACAGATACAGTGAGTAGGGGGCTGTGCCACTGTCATTTAGAAACAGACCTTGTTAACTGATACCAATGCCAATATCAACAATGTCTGTCGACAAGCTATTCAAATTGACATTTTTATTTGAAAGATAAATGTGGAAACTAAAATAATAATACGTTGTCTAATTCAACCAAAAATTCTACGACCCCCCTGCAGCACCTCCACAGCCCCCTTTTGAAGACCTCTGCTCTAGACAGAAGACTGTACATGTTGAGCTTGTTGAGCTGCGGTCAAGCTGGTCAATGTCCTGCAGGTGACTGGACTCATATCGGCCTAAGGAAATAGTCGTCCCACTTCCAGTCACTGGTCTGTCTTTCTTTCCCTCAGGCCTTGTCCACAGGGACACGGGGCTTCACCCAGACCGATTTTTTACTTGTTCGTTTTTTAAAAACATTTCTGTAAACATGGCACCATTTCAGCAAATATCTTTGGTTATTGTCAGAACCAAAGCGCTGTTCAGATGTTAGATGTGCAGTAGCTGTGTGGACCGACTGACTGTGGAGTCAGCTAGAGACCAACAGTTCAAGATCCCTGTGGGTGACAGGAAATTACAGCAGCTACCGTCTCTATACTGTATCTGCAGTTCTAATATAAATGAAAGCTATTCTCTTTATCATTTTTAGGGGGGTGTATTTTTGCCTTTTAATTAACAGTATAGTGGAGAGAGACTTGGGGGATGACACGGAGTACAGAATCGGCACAGTTGGGACTTGACTGCATTAGGCATTGCCAACCTGAGATGTGCTCTTAAATGGATAGTTCAACATTTTGGCAAATTTGCCATTGCCATAATCCCTGTAATTTTAGGAGTAGGTTTGTTACCTTTAATTGTCAGTGCAAGCTATTTTTAGAACAGCGGAGCAGAGCCGTGAGGACCCTGGACTGAAGACAGGGTTAACTGACGAGACAGGACAAAAGTCGGATGGGACAGTGAATGTCCACCCTCATGTCTCCTTCTAATAAACACTCATAATTCAGTTTCATAGAGATCTCTTTGTGTTCAGTTTTAAATGTATCTCTCAATACTCATCGCTGAATAAATAGATTATCCAATGTGGTGCATATATATAGACCAGTTATCATTGTAATAGTCACTACACTTTATATATTTTTATCACATCAACCCACACACACACACACAGTTCCACCATGTGAACATCTGTATGTGAGTCTATTATGTCTCATAGTATAAACAGACTGTGTCTATAAATATAAAGCTGGCCGACCTGACTGTTAATCCTGGGTGACATCAGTACAATTGACAGCCTATTACACAGATATATGATTCACAGTATAAATAAAAGCGCTGATTCCCGGAGCTTTAATCCAAATGTGAGTGTGGCGACGCAGGTTGTGTGAAGCCTGTGTGTGACTCCAGTGTGCAGGTGTATATGAATGTATGTGACACCAGTTTGGTATCAGCAGTAAGTTCAGTGGATATCTGATCTACTCTTTATTAAAACCCAAGACACAGACAGTGACGTTATGAATGCCTTCCATTCTACCCCCTAATTTCTATTCGTGTCTCTCTCTCTCATTCTCTCTTCTTCTTTCTCTCTTACTCTTTCTCTCTTCTTCTTTCTCTCTTACTCTTTCTCTCTCTCTTGTCTTGTCCAGTCCATGGCTGCTGTCAGACCTAAGGACTTTTCCACAGGGATTATTTTCAGGACGCAGGGAAATTACTTTGTCAGTTTCCCATCACCACACGACAAACACACGTATCAGGCCAGCATGTGTCGTATCAGACTCTCCCAGGAGTGATGAATATACTTTTTAACCTGTTAACACTCCAACGGCCCGCCCACGGGCCCCCGGGGGGGTTTTAAACAGGGAGGTGTCATAGAGGATGTCACCAGTCACTTGAAATAGTCATGCCACATATCGTTGGAAAGCTAAAACTCTTGTGATTAAAGATATGCCGACCATTCCTAAATATAATCATCACAGCAACACTCGAATCAGACTATAAACATGCTAACAAAGTTCGTAAAAAGCCGATATAACTCACGATTTGTGTCAGGGCAGGCTCAGGATCACAGGGTTTCCCCACAAACTTGGTGTCGTTACATTCAGAAAAGTCCAGTAAATCCAATCCAGTAATGTATTTTGTCCAAAACACACGGTTGTACCGGTAGATAGCCTCATCCCGCTGCTGCATCTTATGAAATTACGCATTGTATATCCAGTAAATCCGTTTATTTCTCCTCATAAGTCCGGCGTTTACATGAAAACAATGTTTATTTCACTTCACAAAATGGCGCTGCACTCTGACCTTTCGATTGACAGCTCACTCGACCAATCACAAGCTCCCTGCCCCCGGCTGCCGCCTGCAATAGCGAATGAGTGGCTGTGTCTGATGAGGAACATCCCCTCCGACAGCGCTGAATGGCTTCAGCCAATAGGAACCGATCCCGATGGCAACTGATGCATTGAATAGCCAATGAAATTCCGAAAAAAACGATGTGCTGCATTCACGGTCCCTGGGAAAAGGCAGCACTACCATTTTCATGCGTAACTTTGCAAAAGCTGCACTTTGGCGCATGTATTGTTTCTCAATGGCAATTTTAGGAAAACGCCTAGATATACACTTAGAAAAACATGTGTAAAATACTAATTTTTAGCAGGATTGTTATCAAATTTGAACTGGGGCCAGGTAAGGCTTCATGCTGTGGTCCCATTGTGTTTTCCAGCTAAAATTCTCAGCTACACTCATCTTCAGGCATCTGATTGCAACAAAAAAATTCAGGCGAGAATAAAAACATTCTAATTCAGTGTGTTCCAACTTAGATTACTCAATGATAATAGCACTTATAGTGATTATTTCAGTTTGGGGAAAAACTTCAGAGTGTTACCTTTCAAAAGAGACCAAGCCCATCCATATTCTCCAAACAGTTCAAGAACAGCATTCAATTTACTTTGGGTACGCCTTGGATAGGCGAATATTACAGAATTTATAGGAGTGGTAAATTAATATTCATCCATTAACACAAAGCGTGTACATGCTGTGTAAATGTAGCGTGTCCTCTGCGCTGCGTGTTGAATAAAACATGTGAATGTGCGGTTGATGGCGGTCCCGCGTCATCCGTCTGCAGCTGTCACTCACCTCTCCTCCGCTGCTGTCACGCCATCAGCTCCTGTTCTTCCTGCTTTCCACAGGGATGTATTTTTGGAATGAAGCTAAAAATAGATTGAGGAGCTAAGTGTAAGTGCTGCTTCAGTCTTTGTGTAGATATCGATTAAACATTTTTTGTAGTGCACCCCCTTCTCATTAGGGCTGCAGCTATCGAGTGTTTTAGTAATTGTGCGTTCTAATGATTATTCCATTGTTTAGTCAAGTAAACAGATAAGAAGTACTATTTGTCTTATTAAAGTGTGATAGAAAATATAACATAGAGAAACAACATGAACAACTATTTGTTTGAAGAGTAAACCTGGCACTGGAAGTGGAACTCCTCCTCCTCTATAGACAGAAGAAAATAAGTAATATTGATTATATGACCAGTGATGGGAATAACGGTGTTATAGAATAACTGTGTTACTAACGGCGCTACTTTTTTCAGTAACAAGTAATCAAAAAAGTTATAGTATTTCCCTCGTAACGCCGTTACCCCTTCATGTTGTATGAAACCCCGTCGCGTCGGGGTTCCATACAACCTGTCGGGGTTTATTTCTCCATAACAACCTCCGAACTATACATTATCCCTTTCTTAATTGTCGGTGCAAGCTATTTTTAGAATGGCGGAGCAGAGCCACAAGCTGCTCCGAGCTATGTGCAGGTCACAACTTGTCCACCAGAGCGTTTGGAGTTGTTGGATTGTGTATTTGATGAGTTTGATGATGAGGGAAACCAAGAAATCCCATGAGCCTCTGTAGCGTAGCTCTGAGCAGCTTGCGGCTCTGCTCCGCCGTTCTAAAAATAGCTTGCACCGACAATTAAAGGTAACGAACCTACTGCAATGACTATAGGGATTATGGCAATGGGCCAATTTGCCAAAATGTTGAAATATCCCTTTAAATATGGTACTGTAAATTTATATGGCATGCTAATGTTCTTTTATTAACCATGCTGATTTAATGCACAACCACCAACACTACTTGATGCACTCACGTATTACTTGTTTGTTGTGTGTAAGAGAGAGTGAGTGTGTGAGTGAGAGGCACATGTTCTAGAGGGAAGCTTATAGCCAACACGTGTGCATCACAACAAACCGCAACATTAATAAAATGTTCAATTTTTAATAAGCAGTGCAACAGAAATAATCATTTGTGCACGTTGACTGTGCAGCTGTTGCAAGGATTAAAGCTTTCACAGAGTTTCCCTCTTTACTCTCTCACTCTATACGTTCACTGAATTATTGGAGTTTCTTTTTGAATCGTTTCAACCGTGATGTTTTTTTTTACTCCTGTGTTACTCAGTGTTTACCAGTGAAGTGGTCTCAGAGGTCTGAGGTTACTCATTTTCTGTTTGTTTCTGTGAATGATGGTGGTTTTCGTAATTGACTTCATTCTAAAGGAGCTGCCCACCAATTTTATACATCAGGTCCTGTTTTCAAATTCTTTAAGTTGTCAAGTTGCACTATGGGAAATGAAGGATGCAGACCATAGTTGAGACTAAAATTCAAGATATCTCTGATGTATCAGTTTGAACATATTTACCAGTCTTTTTAAGTATCTCTGCAAAGTTATGAGCGCAGCAGCAAATCACTTGAATGACAGTTTTAATGGAACGGTCAATAATGTTAATGGAACAACTGAAGTACTAAAGTTTAAGATAAAGACAATATTTAGTCATGTGTATGAGTTACTACATTGATACCAAAGCAGCAGTTGATATAATTTATAGCAGTGATGGGCTTGAGTCCAACCTGCAGCCCTTTGCTGCATATGTAACCAATTTTCAAATTTGAAGCACCTCCACGTGGCTGAGTTCTCAAGACTGCATCGAATACAAATAATTATTAGTAGACTGAGCTGCACAGCACAAATCTCAAAACATGCAAATAGACAAAGCTCAAAACATGCAAATAGACAAAACACAAACAGCATCTTCATCGGTCTGAGTTCTGCAAATACTCGTAACACAAAGGAGCCTCATATTCACCCAGGTTTAAGTCATTTGTTTACATTAATTACAGTAGTGGCAGACAAATTAATGGAGATATTTTCTGAATTTGCAGGATAGGATTTTAATCCATACAATCCAATTTCCTCCCTGAGACTCAGGTAAGTCTGAAGACTTATAAGATTCCACAACATGGCCTGAACATAGCTAAGATCATTGGATGCTTGAATCAAAGGTTAATCAGTTACAGGCTGCATCCATTCCATTCTTTCTCACAATACCAAACGTATTGTGAGAAAAAGGAGTGACTCATTTCCAGAGTCTGGCTTTATCTCCATATGTATAGCTTCCAAATAGACTGGAGGGGCTTAATATCATCATAGAGAAGAAGAAGCCTGCCCCACCTGAAGAATGTCATCCCACACGTCACATTAACGTCAGGGTTGTTTGTCTATTCAAGGCTTTAACTGCCACTCTCCTCATACACCAGCAGCAGCCATGGGTTTAACTCCCTGTGTTTTGAATTGATGTTGGTGGTGTATATATATATAGATACCTATACCTATAGATATAGATAGGTTTGGATATATATATATCAATTGAAGGAGAATAAATTAAACCAGTTAATCTGTTTTCAGTTGGCAGTGTGCAGTAATGTTGAAACAATTGTGCTAATTTGTGTGTGTGTATGTGTGTTAACATTAGTAGTGGGATGAAGGTGAGGATGACACTCAGCTTCAGTGTTGTCAGTCAAACCTGCAGTAAAACCAGCCTCACCCTGCACTGGGGAGCTGCTAACACACCTGTCATCAGTTTAGTTCAACATGCTGGTGGTTAAAATGCAATGCCTCAGTGCTTCAGTGTTGTGTTGTGTGTTTTTTTTTTTTTTTTAACTTCACTCCTGTGGCACATTAATGGCTGCATTTATATTGCCTCTCATTATCTCACTGACATGCACACTCACACACTGATGGCAGCAAGCCGCCATGCAAGGTGCAGGCCTGAGCATGGGGAGCAATTTGGGATTCAAACATGTAGGGAGGCAGGGAGAGGGCTGTGAATCAACAACAATCAATCCTAGCTTTGTTAAAACGCACGCCTTTCATTTCCAAAGGCATTCGCATAATGTCAGCCACACTCCCAGAGTGAAGAGCAGGAAGCGTTTTATAGTCTGTAAAAATGTGACTTATTTGCCAGGACCTGTCAGGTGGACCTGACTTCATTTGGTTTGTAGTCAACAAAATTTACGGAATTCAACCACTGTTTACATCCTGCAGCTCGGCCGAGCACAACTCAGATGTTTCACCCAAAAAACACCAACAACAGAGTAAAACACATCGAAACAGCAGCAACAAGACAAAGAATTGTCTTCAACACCACATGAGTTGGAAAGAATGAGCCATGTGTTGTGACTCCCCCCTCAGTAAAGCCCCAACAGCAACATCCCATATTCATGTCCATGGAGATACATCCACATTTGTCTTCTATATTCATATCAACAGCTTCTCCAGTATTTCTTGCATGAATATGAGTCAAAGGAATTCACTAATTATAGTCTGAATTTGAAAAAAAAAAGCAGGCTAATATTGGATTGTTAAAACACTCTTTGTTGGGGGGTCAAACTCAATCACACAAGTGGCCAAATTTAAAAATTCTCCACAAGAGCAGTTTTGAGTTGTTGGATTGTGTATTTAGTTTGATGAGGGAAACATGGAAATACCATGAGCCTCCGTTATGTTAGCTGAGCAGCTCACGTCTCTGCCCCGCCCATCTAAAAACAGCTTGCACTGACAATTAAAGGGAATTAACCTACTGCTAAAACTATAGGGATTATGGCAAGTGTATTTTGATCTAAAAATAATTACAATCAGTACATTCCTTGCAAATTATTGTTGCGTATGCTAAATATGAGCATATCTTTGCTAACGTCAGACTAACACTGTTGTTGCCCACCCACCCCAACCCTCCACCCCCTCCTGTCCAGTGGGGGACATTGCTCAGATAGTAAATTTAAATACCCATAGGTGTGGTGTGGCACGTTGTGGGTGTGCGAGGTAAGCGAATGCATGATTGACCAACAAAATCCCGGTGTGAAGGCAGCGGTGCAGCATGTGTCTGATGTTCAGTCAGGTGGAAACACAACAACATAGCTTCAGAGCCTCTTTGTGACACATTGTGTCTTACACTTGCATCATGGACGTCTCCAGGCATTTAGCTGTTGGTTTAGGTCAGGAGGTGATAAATGACTTCCTGTCCTTTCACAGAAACACACTGCAATGTTGAATGAGATGATATGAAAGAAATGCATGAATAGAAAGAGTTGAGTCCCTATGATGTTTATAGTTTCTATACCAATGTTGAATACAAATTCACTCTGCTTGGTCTTCATGACGACCTCTAACTGGATACATTTAAAATCATATTATGGAAATATCACTTTTTGAAGGCTCTTTAACATATATTTAGGTGTTTGTCTTGCCTTTGTGACAAAAAAATCTGTAATTTTTAGGCTGCCTAGGTTGAAATCCATGTGGTTTTACGAGCTGTTCCCACAGTTGTGGGAACAGCCAACCCTACCAACCCTACCTGGTACAAGTAGAAGTGGTGGGGCGGGGCAAGCAGTGGCTCATTTGCATTTAAAGGGACAGGGACATCGAAGCATGTCACAGACATGTCCCTAAAGCTATAGTGCGTAACTTCTATCGCCCCCTAAAGGATTTCTGCGTTCTTACAACGATACGGCCGGCAACTCAATATGGCGTATGGCCCGGTGTAACCCTTCCCTCCCCTCCCCACTGCTACCGTTTGTCACTCTCTTTCTTGGCCAACAGACCTTCTGCCGAACGGGAAAGCTTTTTCTTTTCAGTAGGATCCACTTCTGAACCTCTTGGTCGCTTCTTCGGGTTCTCCGCCATGTTGCTTCCAGCAGCGCTCTCCTCCCCCCTCCCTTCTTGTTGTCAACGCGTTATGCTGCGTTCCAGGCAGGCTGTTGAACCTGTAAGTTACGACTTCAAGTCACGACTTACGACTTTGTAGCGTTCCAGGCAACCCGTAACTCGCGTTTTTCCGACCCGTGAACTCGTACCAGATCAAACTGGTACGAGTTCACAGGTCGGAAAAACACGGGTTACGGGTTGCCTGGAACGCACCATTATTTCCTGTGAGCCAGTGCGGGAATGTCGCCAACATCACCAAATACAAAAAGAACAAATATTGAAAAATACCTCGAGGTGTTAGAGGAGCTGAACGGCTTAATCAGCGTTGTATCATCTCCTCTTGTAGTGGCTTGGGTGAAACGGAGACACGTAGAAATTACGCACTATAGCTTTAAGACACCTGGGAACTATTTTAATTTGTGGAAAAGGGGCACAATATGTCTCCTTTAAGGTCCACTGTTTCCTCTGCTGAAGGAGATCAGCTAGGAAGCAGTGAAGCTCCTGGACCAGCTCTGATCGTGATGCTGCTCTTCACCTCACTTCACTCACTTTGAACTTTCCTCAGATTAAAAACATTTTTCAACCACAGCCCTGGTTTAAGGTTCAAATTAGAATTCAGCTCAGTTGGTGTTGGATTTATTGGTGCAGCTGGAGTTCAGGGTGAGGAGCTACAGCTGCATCATGTCATCATGTGGAGATTTTTTAAGATCTCAGTAAGTGTGTGTCAGTGTGTGTGGATGTAAACAGGCTGCATGAGGAGCAGTCTTTGTCATGAGGTTAGTTTCCCCTTGAATTGAGAATTGCATCTTGCTGCACACAGGCAGGGCTCCAGTCAAAATAGCAGGATTATTATTGAGGCGTCTCTTTGAAGTGTCGCCCCGAAACACAAGTTGACGGATCCAAACATTTGCCCGGGCGTTCACCGCTGAAAAACTAAATGTGGCTAAAGACTGCAGACTTTCAGCAGGGGCATTAGCATTTGTCGATAGCGGGAATGACGCCTCAGACATTTGACAGTAATCCACTGAAGGAGGAGAAGAGCGTACGATTTTCCCTTCACGCCCGCGTGGTAGATTATAATTACGTTCTCTTTGTCTGGAGGAGATATTTCCTCATGGACGGTCAAAGGATAATGGTCATCTGAGCGTCGGGCCGCTTTATAAAAGGTTTTAGTCAATAGAGTGATGCAGCTAGATGGAGGCGTCGACTCCTCCAGCTCGTAATTCATCCTGATGTCAAATCAATGGCTTGAGTGATGTATACGCAGGCTGGCATTCATGGATCTGTGTGCAACTTAATGTGCATGTGTTTGTTGATAATATTATAGAAGCTGCCTGTAATCGTGTTGTGTGTGTGTGTGTGTGTGTGTGTGTGTGTGTGTGTGTGTGTGTGTGTGCACAGAGTAGGTGTGTGTCTGCAAATTAGCGATGGAGCCGCTCCTCCAGGTCCTCACGGCCCCTGGCTGAACACTGGAGGAGAAAGGGGGGGGGGCTGTTTGTGCCAATAGCTTCAAATTAGAGGCTCATTATTGAGGCAGAAACAAAATTGTCAGTTATTCATCCCCTTCTGCAGAAAGAAGGAAAGAGGCTTGTATTTATCTCTAATTCCTGTATATTAAATAATATTTTTAGTCAGGCTCAGCCCCCCCCCCCCGTTTTGTGATGTGCTCCCATTTCCCATCGTTAATTGAATCCCGCCGATCTTAATTAATTCAGTTTAATGTACATTTCTACAGAGCTAATTGCATCAGTGCGACAACAGAGCAGCACGTTCACTCATTACCTCTGAATTCAGTGTTGCTGCCGTCAGTGAACTCAACTCTTCAAGTATTCCAGTGGTTCAAAAAATGAAAAAATAAAAAAATAAAAAAATAAAAAAAGCTCTAATCCATCAACTGTGAGTATCAATTAATTAATTAATTATGAGTTTTCTATTATTTGAGACACTATTCAGTAACAATTTAATCTCTCTCTCTTTTCTCTCTCCATCCAAATTTCATCTTGTCGGAGCTCAGCTGCAGCTCCAGGCGGAACATGACCGTTACTTACACAGGAAATTTTCAATAATAAAACAAATCCTCATCTCCCAGCCTGGTCTCGCTCCCCCCACCCACATCCTGTGAGGTATTTCTGTCCACGGCCTGTATCACCGCGCAGAAAAATGCCCAAATTAAATTAAATTCCAATTCAATACAACTTTATTTTTTCCCAGGGGGCAATTCAGTTTGCAGCTACCCAGTCCAATAAACACATTCATTCATTCATTCATTCATTCATTCATTCATTCATTCATTCATTCATTCAGTCCATAACACATTCATTCCAGCATGTACATTTCAGTTTTACAACTCCAGATATGCATCTAGTTAAAGTTGAATGTCAAGTGTCATAACAGAACAGCAGTGATCATAATAGAAATAGTAAGAAATAATTCATTGGCTAAATTGAGGGAACAGCATCAAGGTAACATAGATTTTTAAAAAAAAATCAGACAACTCATTTGAAAAAATAAATAAATAAAAGAATAAAGTGACAACTGTCCAGGTTTAAAAACTAAAAAGACTTGGAGAGGTGGTGTGAGGATCAAACCATCAACCCTCTGATTAGTGGACACTCTGCTCTGCCCACTGAGCCACAGCCGGCCTGCATGGTAAATACATAAAACTGTAAAATAGCTACTCACTGCACTTCACTCAGGAATGCAGCTGAAATATGCAAATGTGAAATTTTTGGAATCAGAAAGCAGGCTTCAAATGCATGCATCTTAATGAATTCAGAACCTTGTTTTTTTATATATATATATATATATATATATATACCCAGTCCTATTCTCAGCTCTTCTTTCCTCTGTGTTATACAGACATAATACACCTCAACCAAGGTCTAGTGTTAGTCGCAGCGGTAGTTAATTTTCCTATATTCAAAATCGCATCCCACTGCTGAAACTCAACGTGAAGTTTTAAATATAAGACTTACTTGACGTGTGTGACAGAGGGTGCATGTGTTGGGTTGTTAATCCTGACACAATCTAATGTTTCATCTGTCACGGTTCAGCCTCTCAGGAATCTTTTAGCCCGCTGAGAATAATTTAGAGGTGAATTACCTGCTTTTTTTCATCTGACACTTTGAATAGGGTTCTGAAAGACAAAGAACTGGCATTTCTTCTCAACCATTACTTATCCTACTGAGGGGCCATGAGGGCTGACAGGTATCCCAGCATGCATAGGGCAAGAGGAGGGGTAGCTACAGTTGTTTGACGCAAGTTTCTCATCAAACAACATAGACACAGGGCAGGCTATTTATTAAGAGGAAGAATTTCTTTTTCTGGTTCTTCTTCTGGTTGCACCTGGGGAATGTCTCACGTGTCTAGAGGTGACTTCTCACCAACTGATAGACAGGTCAGAGCTGATACAGCTTAAATATGGTAAGTCGTGACTGCAGTATGATCATTAACTCTGTCTGCAGCAGTAAAACTGAGAGCAGACCTTCTTTTGTGTTAATGAAAGTAAACTGAGTTATGGGGAAAAAACTGAAGTAGATCTTTGTTAACTTTATGAACTGAACTGTGAAATGAATTGCACTGACACACAAATCTTAATTTAACTGTTTGCTAATTGCTGTAATTGAGCTTAATGATGATTTTCTGCATCAATCATTGGAGTTGTTTTGTATTTTTTATATTTTTGAAAAGATTCAAACAATTCCCACATCATCAGATTCTTAACACACTAATTGTAACATTAATTCGCTCATGAATCCATAACTATGACTGAAAACCTCTTCAGTCTTTTATCAAGAGGAAATCCTCCATCTTCAAAAGATGTTAAGAGGTCAGTGCCTTTTCCTTAAGGTTTTTCATCCTGCTCTCCAATTGACCTGTTGGAACAGCCATACAGAGAGCTACTGTACAATATAAGCAAAGATGAGCTAAGATAAGGTACCAAGTAAGTAAGATAAGCTAAGCTAGGATAAGATAAGTTTTTCATCCTGCACAGATGAGCAGTCTAGCTAATGGACTCCTGGTTTCTTGCCACCAACAACTAATCAAGGTGTTGAAAATACTATTTACAGTCCCTTGTTCTCTTCCTGAGGTATGGTGTTGACCCGTTTTCATTTGTGTTTGGTTTTCATGAAATCACTGTGACCTTTGACCTCTGAGATCTTATCAGTTCATCTTGAGCCCAGCGTTTCTAACAAACCTGAATAAATTCTTCCCAATTTCGATTTCTTGAGATTTTCACAAGGATTGGATAGGTGTGACGTCACTGTGACATGTTGTCAGTGGGTTGTCAGCTTATATGGTTTCTGTGTGTCTTTAATTAGAGGTAAGGTGATGGACCAAGATATAGTGATGAGACTGAAGATAAACCAACCCAGATTTACGTAGATGATCGGCAACAAGCCGCAGCAGTGATGGTTTACGCCAGGGGTACTCAAATACATTTTTCGAAGGGCCAGAATTTTTCTTAACAGACACCTTGGGGGCCGCACATTCAAATAGGCCTAGATTGAAATTAAATTCACCTTTTTCGTCTAATAATTTAAATATTTTTTATTTTACTTGTAAGCACATAATTTTTATCTATACACTTCATGGTGTTTTGTATGATATAAAATGAAAAATCTTGACATTGTCATATCATCATTTACATATCATGCTGGAGCTTTACACTGCTGACTTGTATCCTCAGACATGCCCTGTGATTTTCATCTTAAATATGAAAGGAGGCTGACCATCACAGGACATGTCTGACTCTGTGAGGATACAAGTCATTGGTCCTGAAATGTGTTTCTCTTCTATAACACACATTCTACATCTCGGAGGCGACGTCTTTCCACACATGGGCTTCCTTCACCTTTCAAACGAGGCAGAGCTCAGTGGAAAACATAGGTGACACAGGCCGAGGGCACCGGGACACAACAGCGGGGGAGAAGCAGGTCGTGCAGCTGTGCGCCGCAGACGTGCACGAAAAAACAATTGCGTCTCATCAAATGCGCGCGGCTACGGCTTTTGAGTTGTGAGCGTGCATGACTCGCGGCTACATTGAATGGGTTTGAGCGCGCGCAAAAGACGCTTCATCTGAACGGCCCCCCATGCATGATGCACACACAGTTGAACCAAGACGGCGGTGAAAATCACCCACGGTCTCTGCAGACAGGCAGGGAAAACCCTGCAGTCCAGCCCGCTCCCCAAACACTCGCGCATGGTGATTTGGGTTCGTCAGCGTTTCTGTATCCCAGTGCAGCGCCTCACAGGCACACACAAACGCTGCGCACGTGTTTCTATGTCCCAGCGCATTGACTTACAGGCGCACGGAGCCCGAAAATACAGTATACAGTAATATGTAAACTAGTAGAACTCAGTCGCGGGCCTGATTGGAAGGTTCGGCGGGCCGGATGCGGCCCGCGGGCCGCCTATTGAGTACCGCTGGTTTACGCTGTTATCACACCAAATGATTGCCAAGTTAAGTCAAGTATTCAGTTTGTCTGTGATCACTGGGATGTGTGTGTGAAGCCTCACTCTTCTCCGAGTGAATAAGAGCACCATTCACCCGAGAGCGTCTCAATTTGAAACCTCTGAAACAATCGTTGATCGTGATTTACCAGCTCTTCCAAACACACCACATGATCAATTATGCATGGGCGCTCAATGAGCCAATTAAGAGTCCCAAATCTCTCCCTAATGGAAACAATTTGTTAGTTCAAAAAGTTCAAAATTCATCCCTGTGTTTCTCCCTGCTGCAGGAAAGACCAAGGCCCTGCAGTTGATGCTAATTCTCTGCGCTAGGCTGCCAGTGGGAGGGCGGGCATGTATTAGCATGAAAGAGAGTCTTTTTGATGCACTTGTTAAATACCCTGCCGTCTATTGATTCACTAGAACCATTCCAAGGAAATTAAACTGAATAAATGCCACCCAGCATGGGAGGGTATGGCTGTGTGTTGGTGTTCAGAAGCTGCTGGTTTCACCTTCATGTCTTCAGTCTGGTGAGCTGTGGACGAGATGATTACAAGTACCTGAGAATCCTTATGGACCATAAACTAAACTCACCAAGCGACACAGACGCTGTGTGCAGGAAAGGTCAGCCGCCTTAGGAAAATTCTGATCCAGTAACACCTGCAGAGCCGTGCACCTGTTCTTCAACTTGGTGGTGTCATTTTCTACGGCAGCTGACAGCGAAGCACTCAACAAGCTAATCAGGAAAACTGCTTCTTCTGTCCTGGGAGTGGAGCTGGAGTCATTAGTGGAGAGTCAGAGAGGAGGAAGCCTAGGAAGCTGCAGCAATAATAACATCAGTCTCACTTTCATCCTCGTTCCACATTAGTGCAAATGAAGATCCAGATGTTTAAATATCTGGTTTTCACCTCAGTTCACTAAATATAGATCTTTTCTTACTGTATATATCCACTTGTCTTGTGTTGTTGTAATCTGGAGCGACCTGACAGAAGAGTTTCCTTCAGGATTACTGGAGCTCTGTGATGCTCTAAGCAGGTGGCAGGTGTGTTTAGAGTCAGGAAAAGGGGTGAAAGTTGGTGAGTTCATCCACGTGATGCACAATATCAGCAAAATGTGCGATGATGACACTGTTCAATATCGTGATGACGTGATATTCAGGTGTGCATTTTCTTTTTTTAAAGCAGATAACAGCGGCACGGCCGTTTCGGCTAATGCTGTGTTCAAGGCAGGCTTTTGAAACCGTAAGTTACAGCTTCAAGTCACAACTACGACTTGGTAGCGTTCCAGGTAACCCGTAGCTCGTGTTTTTACCGTCCTGTTGTCTGTGAAAGTTCCCTATAACGGCCACTCGTAACTTCCGACCCGTGAACTCGTACCAGATCGAACTGGTATGACTTCACAGGAAGGAAAAACACAAAGTACGAGTTTCCTTGAACGCACCATGAGTTAGCAGCCCCCGCCCTTGTCAGGCATCAATTGGTCCTCGTGCTACGTCACCACATTCACGCGCATCCCTTGGCTGCACACACAGCCCTTCATGCCGTTCTCTCCCCTCATTGGATAACACTTGTATCCCACAAGGAAAATTTTCTCCTTGGGTTACAGCAGAGCAGAGTGACGGAGAGACTCGTGTTTAGGCTGAAATACTTCATGTAAGTGATTGCTGACGGAAAATAGGACTATTTAGGACTTATATTAACAAAAACATTCCACTGATATCTGCTTTAAGTATATTTTTTGTTTTTTTGCCTTTAACTAACAGGTTGGTTGAGAGAGACAGGACATGGGGAAGCAGAGAGAGGGGGAATGACACACAGCAAAGGTTCCACCCGATGCACGCCTGCTCAACCCACTGAGCTAAACGGCGCCCCTTCAGGTGTGCACATTAACCAAACAGTTCCTCTCTTTCTGAAAACGTTGTACTAGTTGTAGTACATACACCAGGCCTGTAGTGGCGCTGTAACACCAACTCCAAACACTGTAAGTCGACTGAACACGTGAAGTCGTGCCAGAACAAATATGATTGATGATTGTATGCCGCGTGGACGCGCTTCAGAAGTCCACCATTGTCATTGTTGTTACGTTACGTCTAGCGGTGTAGCTCAGGTTACATGAGGTGTAAATAAAACGTACTCATTGCATTTCAGTCTTTGCAATGCGTTTATCGTGTATGTTGATATCGCCATGTGGATGAAAATAAGATTAATCTGTCAGCCCTAGTTCACATCAATGCTGAAAACACATTTAACTTTCAGACAGATGTTGGTGTTTTGTTTTGTTTTGGCCACTGTATAAAAGGCTTATGGGGGGATTATATTTTGCATTACAAGTTTTGTCAAATTGTATGTTTAAATATGTAAATGAGGCAATATCTAATTAAATATGCGCTAATTTGCATACATTTCCACAACCAAAATCTGAACAATAAATAAAGCTCCTTTCAAAATTCTTGTTTTATTTTGTTGACAAATTAGACTCAGAAGTTTTTACAGAGGGGATTTTGAAGAAATTTACCACTGAAAGAGACAAAATGAAGTAAAAATAACCTTAATGTGGATTGTCTACCATTTCTTTCCACTTTTCTGAAAGAATACATGTTAAGGAAGAAAAATAGCCCAAAATCTCAAAATTGATCCGTGCATGAAAAAACTGGGTTTTTGCCTATAGTCTCTCGCCTTATGTTGTGAAACAAGCAGCCTTTGCAACCCTTTCCTAAGGTGCAGCGCCCCCAAATGAAACATCCCTGCAGATGTGTAAGATGTAGCAGTTTGAAGGACAACATGGTGCTGTCTTGATCTCCTCAAACATCTACTCTGATCTGCGATTGTAGCCATGATGCAGGTCTGTGTTCAACTCCACTAACATGTAATAGGGTCAACACTATGTAATCTGTACACGGTATTCTTAGACGTGATCGTCAGTTGCTCCAACACAAATGCAAACACACACACACACACACACGTAGAGCTGGCACACATCAAACAGAGGACCTGTGTGAAGCGTCTACTTAAAACCTCTGCCTCTGTAATTACACATGCGCAGCAGATGAAGCCATCAATCATGTGGTAGGTGCAGGGAGCCTTAGCAGACTCCTCCTGTAGCTATTAGCCGTAGCGCACATGTGCACCGTGACTGCCAGAGAGAAGAGCGACCGTGCCAGAGCAGTGAGGAGAAGCAGCGCAGTTATTCTGCTAATTTCTCCCATATGTCCCCAGTTGTAAATGCTCTGTGACTGGGACAGATGTGTTGGAACTGATCCTGATGTTTGGCAGCTGAGTAATTGCATCCATACAAACTGTATGTGATGATCCAGCTATCGACTGTATCTGCCTGCTGCTGGGTTTAGCTGTGACTCTGCCATCAGCTGATTTAACCTTTGAATCGTTCGGTTGAAGAGTTTGAATTCCTGTTATTTATGGCCCTGTCAATATGGAACTGTGACAGAACACATGGAGCCCTGATGCCACTTTTTACAGTTTTGTATGGAGTTATTTGTAGGATTGTACACAGACCCATGACCGGGTCATGGCTTGTCGCATTGTTCCATTCTCACACTGCTTTGTACTGGGGCTGCAACTAATGACTATTCTGATAGCTAACTAACAACTAAACAGATGATAAATCATACAGTTACTAAATAGCTCTATTTAGTTAAAAAACAAAAAAAAACTTTAAATTTAGCTTGAGGTTGTTTTAGGCATGTGGTAAATACAATACTGATACACCACTGAAAAATATGTCTTTTAATAAACCTTTTTAAGGCTACTACAAAAGATAAATAAAGATAAATTAAAATTATGAAAAATCTGAGATGCTGCCTGGAAATAAGGACTGTGTTGCTAAGATGCTCTTTGGTTCAGGGTTAGATCAGTAGCAAAAACAAAAAATACAGAGGCACTCATCTTGAGGAAAAAATGTATATGCCTTATTTAATTATGGGCAGAACATAGTGCAAATAAGCACTTTGAAGCATTTAGGCTGGGAGCCCAAATTAAAAAATGTATAATATAATATAATCCATTTAGGAAGGAGTCTGATTCAAATCTAGGCCTGACTGTCCACACTGTTTTCAACAAGTGTCCAAATCAGATTTGGCTCTGTTCAGACAACACGTTCTCACTCCCAGTGCGTCAACAGCCTGACGAACGGTCACTGTCCTTCACCGTCACATACCTGACTCATTAGGTACCCGTTTTTCGTCAGGTTTTGACGCGCTCGGCTTTCAGTTGATTCCAATGCAGTCCCCTTCGCGGCGATATGTGACGCTCAGAGCAAGTGATCCAGCCGAGCCGGCGTGCGGCACTGACAGACGCTGTGAGCAGAGGAAAACTTTCTTTTTTTTTTTTTGAACTTTTCCTTAAATCTTTATTGAACCTGATGCTGCTGTGTCTGACGTAGCTTTCGGCAAGGACGTGCTTTCGGTTATTTATTTATTTATTTATTTAGTGATCATGGTGTTTGGTGCAGAATAATCAATCAATAAATAAATAAATAAATTACGTCCTTGTCGGAAGCTGCGTCAGACCAGGAGGGGGGGGGGGTTGTGGATTCTACAGGTGAAGACCACTTCCGCGTTCAAAAAGCTGCTCTGTTTAATCAATATTCTGAAGAAAGATCTGATTATTAGCCATAACGCTGTAACCATCCAAGGAAGACTGTGTAACAATATTATGTGCTTCTGCTGAGTCCAAAAGCCCTGTGTAATATCAACTTTATTTTAAGAAAACACGCTTTGTTTCCAATGTCATATCACAGAGAAGCACTACATTACCCATAATCCTCATATTTATCAGCGACGTGTCTGATTGGTTGAGCTTGCTGTTACCAGCAAATGAAAAAATAAAACAAATTGAGCTTATATTATTTTCTTAGTAACTAAAAGGTCTTAACATCTTTTTTGTTTTCAACATTGAATAAAAAAATGGTGCTATATTGTTAAAATTCAACAATAAAGTGCATAAAAGTTGGCTTGACTTCTTTCTTTTTTTCTTTTTTTTCATAATTTTCACCAGCATCTTTCCGGTCCACATCACATCACATTTATTGTAATTTTTAATTCAATGAGTGACATTTTATTTTTTATCTGAAAAACATTATTATGAATTCAAGGGTCAGAGGTCACTGGTGTTAAATTTAACCTTTTTGACCCTGTTTCCTTGAATAAATCACTAAGACTTTGATGCGGGAAGCTGAGATTTTGATTTGATTTTGTTCAGAGCACTAGGGACAAAGTTTCTGTAGAATTTCAGACCTGTCGGACCTCCAGAAGGGTCACAGCTGACTGTCCAGGCTCGTTTCTCGGCCTTCAAAGCCTAGATTTAGAAGCCTTTTGTCTAATAACGTCTACATCCTTGGGGTTATAAGGCTGAAAGTTTCATGCATTTGTGCGGGGGCCTAAGGCCATCTACCATGTGCAATTTCAAACCCGTGCGACCTTCACAAGTGTCAAAGGTCGCTGATCTGTGACCTTTTTGACCCCGTTTCCTTGAATAAAACACCAAGACTTTGATGCAGGAAGATGAGCTTTTAAAATGTGGTCCAGAATGTCTAGTAGATTGTGTGTGCAAAAGATTCAGAGCTCTGTGACATTCAGAAGGGTCACAAATAGCCAAAAAGCAATGCTCCTTTCTCTGACCTCATATTAAAGGAGAAATGCAATTCTTTAATAGCTTCCAGGTGCTTTGGCCTATCAGGCTGAATTTTTAGCTAAAGGAGCTGGTGTACGATCAGGAAGTAGGGGAGCTGTGCATAAAGCCAATTGGTAAGTGTCAAAGGTCACAGGGGTCAAACACCAAAGTGAATCCAGCCATTCCTGCTTTTTCTCAACAAAACATACACGCTTTAAGTTATCATCATGAAATATTAATAGGTTGTATATCAGAGAGTCCTCTATCAGAATATTTTGGTCCCGTTGCTCTAGGGGCCCCAGGGGGCCCCGGGGGGCCACTTGGCTTTCCCATGCTCCCACAGAGTTGGGTCTCGGGGTGATGGATAAAGGCCTCACCATGAGTCCACAGGCCAAGTTTCAAGTGATTTGGTCGGTTTCTATGGAAACGGCGGCCTCAAGGATACAGAGGAATGCGACTGTTTGAAGCCCCGCCTCTCGAAAAGTAATGGCTCAATCAGGACCGAACACACATCTACGCGTTCGTCTTGGGCCCCCGAACCATATATTACGAAATCAGAACTGCACGACTTTTGGAAATGTGTTTTGTCTATTTCGGCTTTTCTGACTAAGAGGGTCTCTCAAGCTTTAAGTCTGACAGACTCTGAGTCTGAAAAGCCGAAATAGACAAAACACATTTCCAAAAGTCGTGCAGTTCTGATTTCGTAATATATGGTTCGGGGGCCCAAGACGAACGCGTAGATGTGTGTTTGGTCCTGATTGAGCCATTACTTTTCGAGAGGCGGGGCTTCAAACAGTCGCATTCCTCTGTATCCTTGAGGCCGCCGTTTCCATAGAAACCGACCAAATCACTTGAAACTTGGCCTGTGGACTCATGGTGAGGCCCTTATCCATCACCCCGAGACCCAACTCTGTGGGAGCATGGGAAAGCCAAGTGGCCCCCCGGGGCCCCTAGAGCAACGGGACCAAAATATTCTGATAGAGGACTCTCTGATATACAACCTATTAATATTTCATGATGATAACTTAAAGCGTGTATGTTTTGTTGAGAAAAAGCAGGAATGGCTGGATTCACTTTGATGTTTGACCCCTGTGACCTTTGACACTTACCAATTGGCTTTATGCACAGCTCCCCTACTTCCTGATCGTACACCAGCTCCTTTAGCTAAAAATTCAGCCTGATAGGCCAAAGCACCTGGAAGCTATTAAAGAATTGCATTTCTCCTTTAATATGAGGTCAGAGAAAGGAGCATTGCTTTTTGGCTATTTGTGACCCTTCTGAATGTCACAAAGCTCTGAATCTTTGCACACACAATCTACTAGACATTCTGGACAACCTATTAAAAGCTCATCTTCCTGCATCAAAGTCTTGGTGTTTTATTCAAGGAAACGGGGTCAAAAAGGTCACAGATCAGCGACCTTTGACACTTGTGAAGGTCGCACGGGTTTGAAATTGCACATGGTGGATGGCCTTAGGCCCCCGGACAAATGCATGAAACTTTCAGCCTTATAACCCCAAGGATGTAGACGTTATTAGACAAAAGGCTTCTAAATCTAGGCTTTGAAGGCCGAGAAACGAGCCTGGACAGTCAGCTGTGACCCTTCTGGACGTCCGACAGGTCTGAAATTCTACAGAAACTTTGTCCCTAGTGCTCTGAACAAAATCAAATCAAAATCTCAGCTTCCCGCATCAAAGTCTTAGTGATTTATTCAAGGAAACAGGGTCAAAAAGGTTAAATTTAACACTAATCAGTGACCTCTGACCCTTGAATTCATAATAATGTTTTTCAGATAAAAAATAAAATGTCACTCATTGAATTAAAAATTACAATAAATGTGATGTGATGTGGACCAGAAAGATGCTGGTGAAAATTATGAAAAAAAAGAAAGAAGTCAAGCCAACTTTTATGCACTTTATTGTTGAATTTTAACAATATAGCACCCTTTTTTTATTCAATGTTGAAAACAAAAAAGATGTTAAGACCTTTTAGTTACTAAGAAAATAATATAAGCTCAATTTGTTTTATTTTTTCATTTGCTGGTAACAGCAAGCTCAACCAATCAGACACGTCGCTGATAAATATGAGGATTATGGGTAATGTAGTGCTTCTCTGTGATATGACATTGGAAACAAAGCGTGTTTTCTTAAAATAAAGTTGATATTACACAGGGCTTTTGGACTCAGCAGAAGCACATAATATTGTTACACAGTCTTCCTTGGATGGTTACAGCGTTGTGGCTAATAATCAGATCTTTCTTCAGAATATTGATTAAACAGAGCAGCTTTTTGAACGCGGAAGTGGTCTTCACCTGTAGAATCCACAACCCCCCCCCCCCCCTCCTGGTCTGACGCAGCTTCCGACAAGGACGTAATTTATTTATTGATTGATTGATTATTCTGCACCAAACACCATGATCACTAAATAAATAAATAAATAAATAACCGAAAGGACGTCCTTGCCGAAAGCTACGTCAGACACAGCAGCATCAGGTTCAATAAAGATTTAAGGAAAAGTTCAAAAAAAAAAAGAGAAAGTTTTCCTCTGCTCACAGCGTCTGTCAGTGCCGCACGCCGGCTCGGCTGGATCACTTGCTCTGAGCGTCACATATCGCCGCGAAGGGAACTGCATTGGAATCAACTGAAAGCCGAGCGCGTCAAAACCTGACGAAAAACGGGTACCTAATGAGTCAGGTATGTGACGGTGAGGGACAGTGACCGTTCGTCAGGCTGTTGACGCACTGGGAGTGAGAACGTGTTGGTTCAGACTGGACCACATTATTGACCGATCTGACAGGTTGCTGTAGCAACGACGTCAGAGCGGAGGCGTCATCCAGCGCGTGTATTGTGTGATGTCATATAATTGCGACAGCAACAACAACAACAACAACGTCCTCTGTCCAAGGACGGATGTTTTCTACGTCTTCCATTGACTGCTCCATTCCGTTGATATCGCTTCACAACTCGAAATAGGCGGGTGTGATGTCACGAACAGTCAAAACCGATTATACCGAGTATTTGGAGCATCTGTCCAAATGTGATTTGAAACTCCCTCCTGAAGGTGGTTTCGATCCCGTTTGCAAAAATCGGATTTCATGTGATTTGTGACTGTTCAGACTTCAAAAGGGCCATCTGGATTGGCTAAAAATCAGATTTTGGCTGGCCGTCTGAACGCAGCCTTAAAACCAAGGACTGGCAAAGTGGACAGTAAGGGGCTGTGTCCACCAAACGCGGTTTTAGCACTCGCAGCGCCCTCGACTTTACTTTTGGAGCGCACTCTCTCTCTCTCTCTCTTGATTTTGGCGCACCGTATTAAAAGTTGAACAGATTTCAACTTGAAGCGCTCAAAGCTACTTCCTGCATAAAGGTCGTGGTCCTGTGACACCTGAGGTCAACTTGCAGGTTAACTTTATCTTCAATGCATAGCGAGTGAAATACTCCATGACCTGTGATATTTTTGGATGAGAAGATGTTAAATCGCCCATTGGGCTATGTCATTCACCTGTTCACTATGACGCCAGTGCAACTCTTAGCAAAGAGTAGAAAGTGAGAGGGCTCACTTCATACTAAAAAACTTTGTTGTTCAGGTCCACAGCTTAAAGAAAGACATGAGGCCAGAGAACACGTCACTGCCTCCGCTCTCTGTGTGCTTCCTAATAGCAGAGGATTTACAGTTCCACTAATGGACCATCATTTTCAAAACACAGAGGCAAAAAGAATGAATGCAATTAAAGAGAGCTTCTGCCCTGCAGGGGCGTCTTAATGAAGAAAAGAGGCTTTGGCTGAGTGTTGACCGCAGGTCCCCTGACTCCTCAACATTTACCTACGGCCTGACAAATGGAGCAGATGAATATTTGTCATTCAGGCCTCATTCATTCTCTCTCTGCTCTGTAAATTAACCTGTCTGTTTCCCCATGCAATGACAGGAAGAAGGAGAACAAGAGTGGAGTGTGAGACCAGGTCTGATTAAAAACAACAGTTGCATGAAAACACGGCGGTGAATGGATGAGAGGATCCTCTCTGTGCCGTCTCCCTGAGAAATATCTGTCCTCCGTTGTACTTTGGATTACAGAGTGAGGAGAGGTGAGATGTCTCCTCAGATAAATGTCGTGGCTGAGGAACATGCATAATGTATGTGACTTTATTTCACTGATGAAAATGAAAGGACGGGGTGTGAATACAGAAAGCAGTGTGGATCTCTCTCAGCAGTTTGACACTTACAGATTGGACCGTGCTCACTAAACTGTTAGATGGTGAGGTGATGGCTCTCTAACGTAAACATGAGCACCACCTATGATTCTACTTTTGTGTTAATGAGAAATAATTCTGATGCAGAGTCAATATTGGATTTGTCGTCAACCTTTCACAACATTATGCTATATCGTGTTTTCTTATTAGGGGGTCTATTAGGGGGCTTATTAGTATCAGGGACAATGTACAAAATAACATCAGTCTCGAAATGAGAAGAGATGCCTTGTACCGGATTTAGCTTATTAGCTACTTCCCATCCGTAGTCCCTGGGCAGGTGAATAAGAACAATAGAAAGGTAAGAATTATCAATTTACATAGCGTTCTAAACATCCATACACATGTGCATAATACACCCTCTCACACATCACAAACACTCAAGACATATTTCATATCAGAAAGAAACATACAGTTATTAAAATACTTCACACTTTGCCAAGGTTAAAAATAATTTAGGCTCATGATTAATGCTGACATGACTGATTTCTTAGGATCCATTGTTTGACTTCCCGGGAAAAAACATTGAAGTCTGTGCAAAGTTTCAGACTAGTTGGAAGATTGACTTCTTCTCCTTCTTCTTACCAGGAAATCCTACTTCCCATATATGAAAAACCACCAAACATAAACCGAACATACACCAGCCAATTCTTGATAAATACATTTTTAATCTTCCTGAAAAAGAATGACAATATTTTGGAGTTCATGAAGTTTGTCTCTCATGGGAACAACTACAGTCAATGTAACAGTGGCATTTCTAAACATCAGATTTTTACTGACAGAGCAAAACACTTATTGTTGAACACGAATCACCAACATCTCCATGCTGTCAAGACGAAATTTATGTATTTTGAGATTTTTGTCTTGATAACAGATGACATTTTGTACAGTTTTTGAACTGTGCCTTAACAGCTGCTGTCACCATGGTGACTGGCTTGGTCCATTTGTGAAGCCACACACCAGGCTTCATCTGTGGTCAATTAGCTCAATGAGTTAGTGGATGGTTCTCTGTGTCAGAGGTTGTGAGTTCTATTCTCAGCTAATGCCAAATGGACTTTCTCATGCTAATGTTGTTGGTGTCTTCCTTTTTGTCTCTTCAGAATTGCCTTAATGAGTCTAAAATAGCGTGGCTCTGACCACTGCTGTGAAACAGCTTTAATTTGTTGTTGTGTTTTGGACTTAGCAGCCACCGTAGAGGAGAGACTGATTTCAGCTGCAGTGCAGCAGCACCTTTATCCCCCTCTTCCCCACCTCCAAAAAAAAGAGAAAACATCTAAATAGAGAAATAAATAAAGTTGTGCAACTCACAGGAGACCCACATTTCTCTTCTTCCTGGTAAACATCCACATCATTCACTCCTGTAGCGGAGCACAGGTGTTGTGCTATTAATTTGTGCCCTCAGAGCTAACCTGAGATAACCTCTCTGACATCATGAGTGTCACAGCAGACAGTTCAACAATCTGCACCTTTAGCAAGTTCTTCAGCCACAACACACAGACAAGTTCCACACAAACACTCATCCCTGTCTGTCTGAGTTGGAAAAAAAAAAACCTTTGATGTTTTTAATTCAGGTGATTTGTCAAAGCTTTATTTGCATACACGAGGGCAATTCAAAGCGCTTTACTGAACAATAAATTATAAGACATAACAAACGGCACAGATTTGCAATAAAAGGGCACAGAAAAAAAGCCCTGAGGAAGAAAAGAAGCTGTCAACATAACCTTCACTGAATCCCTGTCGTACAAAAAAATCTGTCTTTTATGTATTTATCTAGTCTATGTTTACACTGCGCACATAACCTTTACATAAAGTATAAATAAAAGGACAACTCAATGTACCACAGCGTTTCTTTAGCTGAGAAGCAAATATAGCAAAGCATAACTTAAAGCAGATTGTTACTGATGCAAATGATGAGATTCTTTCAGATATTACCTCCACAACCTCTATTTATTTACCTAAGAATATGACAGAACAATCTGAAAAAAGTCATATCCTCACATATTTCTTTTCATATTCCATTTTCCTCATGTAATAGCAGCAAAATAAAATCATGTATATATTTAACTCTGTTTTTATCTTGATCATATTCTTGATTCTTTTCTTTCTGAGGGAGTAACTTTAACTCCATTTCATTTCCCCTCTGGGGATCAATAAAGTATCTGATTCTGATTCACTGAAACACATGAGGCTGAGTGAGGAGGTAATATGTATGTTATTATGGACAAATAGAAAAACCGTTCCCATGGGAAAAAAGCAACATTAAAGACACAGACACCTGAAACCTTAATGAAATCAGCTCACACCCACACACATGGTTTTATCAGCATGACAGTGTGTGATAATATGATATGTCAACCTGATCCTTGCATTCAGCCCCCCAGCAGTGGAAGCTGCTGCCTGCTGGGGATGACAGAGAGGCACAGGACAAACACTGGCAAACACTGTGAAAGGAAAGTTTCAGGGTCAACAATACAAACGCTTTGAGGGAAAACACTTCTCTCTTCTTTTTATTTTTTTAAAGGTTGCAAGCCGTACATGTAACCCTTGTGAAGCTGTGTCTACTAGCACATGACATTTTTCCTCCTCTCTGTTGGAGGTAAAAACTTTTGCAGATAAGTCAGCATGTGGTAGCAGGCCCCGCTCCGCACCGTGTGCAAACCACCAGCATGTGATGACATGAGCATGCAGCAGCGAGGCTGAGATGACATGCGGTGGTTCAGATTATACCAGAGCTGATGATGAGATGAAACATCTTTTTCCCATCACAGCTGACACCATGAGTGCAGGGGGGAGAGGGGCACGGCCCTAAAATGCAGATACCAGAGACGGGGGTTAATGCAGTTGGCTGATTCATTACACAACAAAATAAAGCAAACATAACGGCGCGTAAGACTGAGTCATTTTGAGAGAAATAAAACACTGCAGTAGTAAAACCAGGAAACATGTGTCATGTGTGATAAGAAGCAGGGTTTTAAAGGAGATCACAGATTTCCTCGGGCAGGTTGTTGCAGAGCCGCTGGGCCCTGACCTGTTTTGTTTTCAGCAGGGGCCCCTGGGACAGACATGAGGGGCCTCTGCTCCAGGATCTCAGGGGGAACTAGGACCTACAAGAGAGGCTGTGGAGTTTATTCTAAGGGCACAATCACACTAGGCAATCGCAACCATGCCCAAGCACATTTGGCCCCTAAAGTCTGGATTATTTGGTTGGTGTGTAAGTGCTGCCCCCAAAATCTATATGATTGAACTGTGTATGAAAGGCTAGAGGCCTTTTAATTCTAAAGGGATAGTTCAACCTTTTGGCAAATTGGCCCATTGCCATAATCCCTATAGTTTTAGGAGTAGGTTCATTACCTTTAATTGTCAGTGCAAGCTATTTTTAGAACGGCGGAGCAGAGCCGAAAGTTGCTCAGACCTACGCTACAGAGGCTAATGCGATTTCTCCGTTTCCCTCTTTAAGCTCATCAAATATACAACAACTCCAAAACGCTCTGGTGGACAAGTTGTGACCTGCACATTCACGACGCTATGAGATAATAATGGAACGTTACAAGATGGAGGAGTTGCACTCTAACCTTCCAGCTGGAAGGTTCTGGGTTCTGCACTGCTCCTGGGTGATGTTTGCATTTTCTCCCTGTGTCTGCGTGGGCTCTCTCTGATTGGACACTCCAAAATCTATCAGTGCATGTGTGTCAGCCCTGTCCACCCTCACCCTGTGTCAGCTACTGGCTCTAGCCTCTCTGTAACCCTGTATGGATTAGTGGTGTACAGATGGGTGTTTTGTGAGGTCACACTGACCTTTAACCTTAAACCACCAAGGTCTAATGAGTTCATTCTCCAGTGCAAGTTAACATTTGTACTCAATGTGAAGAAAATCCATCAAGGTTGTTACTGAGGAACTGTATTCACAAGGTCAGAACTGAGAAATCCCCTCAAGGATTTCTTTAGAAATACAACACATCAAGTCCTGAAGGTAGAATCTGTACTGTAGGTTTGTTCACCGCAGTTTGTAAACACATCCAGAACACCAGGTAGAAGTACGTAGTAGAAGCCCATAGGTGATGATGAAGCAGGATTTCTTTTGTATGAGTCTATGGCTTTTTGTCATTTTGTAGTGCTGTCTGTGAGAATTAATATTACCTATATAGATAGGACATCGTTTAGCTCAGTTGGTAGAGCAGGCGTCCCATGTGCAGAGGCTACAGTCCTTGGCCCCGTATTGAATCCTGACTCAGGCGGCCCTTTGCTGCATGTCATTCCCCCTCTCTCTGCCTCCCCGTTTCCTGTCTCTCTCTACTACTACACTATCGATTAAAGGCAGAAAACCTCCCAAAATATACTTTTTGAAATAAATAAATAAAATAAAACATATTCCCTATATAGTTGACTCATATCCCACAATGCAGCGTGAAAAGTAGTGTACAACCATGGTCACACGCTTTACCATAATTATTGCAGTCACACATGGCGGAGTAGAAAGTGTTTTATTCATTTTACCATCAAGCTCACTAGTCCTCTATATAGAATTGCCCATATCATGAGTAGGGAGTAGTGAATGAATGAGTGATTTCAGACACAGCCTTTATTCTGTCTTGTTTTTTTCGGACAATCCCATGGACTCTTCCTTTAATGTACTGTACCCATAATTCATTGTACTGTAGCCTACTGTAGCTCACCTGCCCGTCAGTCTGCAGGTCGACCTGTCTCATAGGTGCAGAAAGATATTTTGGGATCAGGTGGATGCACTTCAATGCTGTTATGACATGTGACTAAGCATGTATGTCAGTCAATTTTATGCTATTTTCTACTTTGTACTGTTTTTGCTGATACACCTACTGGTATCAGCAGAAAACACCACTTTCTGAGCCTGTGTGTCATTTTCGGCACAGGACTCTTACTACTGAAGTGGTTTTATATTGCTCTGTTGAAATTTCAACTCGCATGAAGAAGCTGGATTCTTCCTCTGACACAGGTTAGATCAGATTGCTGCTGGTCCTGGTTATGTGTGTGTGTGTGTGTGTGTGTGTGTGTGTGTGTGTGTGTGTGTGTGTGTGTGTGTTGCAACAGGTGTTTTCTGCTTTCTGGTAGAATGGTATCAGCCAACTCAGAGGACTTTCCTCAATCTCTGCAGCTCCAGAGCTTTTCGACATCTCTCAGCTCACCGTTGTGATCTTGTGGGCCTCAGCTTTTACTGTTATGGTTCAGTATCTCTGCTCTCACAAACCTGCAGCAGCAGCAGCAGCACCACCACCACATATGATTCATTACCAGTTTCCCACCTGCCAATTGTGCTTGAAAGAGCCTGTGTGGAAGCTTCCTCAGCAGACTTCACTCATTGTAATGTTTTACTTCAGGGCGAACTGGGACAAATGTATTCCCTATTTTAGAAACGACTTTGTAGCAAGTAGACAGGTGCACATCTGCTCCTCCTGTAATAACAGTTTGAAGGGAGATTTAAAGATGAGCTAAAGAACATCTTGAAGGGTTTCTTGTAGAAACACCACAAATGAATTCATGTTTTCCTCTTCCTGTTTGCTGTCAGCAGGTGTCACTGACTGTTAGTGGCCAGCTCTCAGCTCTGTTGACAGCCCTGAGGCGGTGCAGGTTCCCACCATCTTTATAGTTGTAACGGCTCATACAAGCCACGGTACAGCGAGTACACAGCGCGCTCTCTGCTCGGGGCTGCGTCTGTCTCATCTTCAGCCGCGCCACTCGTGACGGTGCTTGACAGACAGAGGATGAGAGAGCTGCACCTGGAGGGAGGTGAGCGACAGATTGGTGATGAGCAGCTCCTCTCTTCTTCTGCAGAGCTTTCCTCAAGCGAAGCTCTCACGCGGCAAGAGGAGACCGTCGCTGCTACCTCGGGTTGCAAGGAAGAAAAAAAAATTACAGAGCTTGCAAACAGCGTGTTGCAAGTGATGTAAGGCTCTTTGAGCTCTTGCTCTCAGTGACACGGCTGTGCTTGAGGTTTGAGGGAGATGAATAGCTTTTTCATCTGATGATAACCTCTGAATGTGCTGGAGAATTAACACAGATGCCCAGTATGTGTGTGTGTATGGGGTGAAATCGATATCAAAACAACCGGAAAGATGCGCAGCGACGTGTGTGTGCACGCATGGTTACTTTGTTACGCGTGCGTGCGTTGTTACGCGCAGGTTGAATTTCACGCGTGACAAAAGCTGCGTACGTATGAAGCAGCGTGTGCGCGTCTGTCAGTCACTGTTTGACAAATTATGTTACGCGTTCACACACACGTGCGGTCGCAGATTTTGTTGCTGCGCAGCAGGAAGTTGATCTGCACCGTGCGCACCACTCCGCGTAACTTGACGTGTAATGTAGTTGGCCTTTTCATTTTAGTCAACCAGGGGAGGCAGCAGTGAGCCAGACTTTGCCTGCCGGACGAAAAGAAGAAGAAGAAGAAGAAGAAGAAGCAGAAGGAGGAGAAAAAGGAGAAGGAAAAGGAGAAAGGAAAAGACCCATGAGATAATTATATTATAGACAGGAGGAGGCTCAGTGATGTCATGTCTTTTTATGCTCCATGGTTGACACTGATTCTGCATTGATATTTCAATTTAAACCTTCCTGAGGGCTCGACAGTTTTGTTACAGTATCTATATAATTATTAATAAAGCGTAATAAAAAAAATAAAAAAAACTCGGCCGGGAGTGTGTTGCAGCCTCTGTGCAGCTATTCAGGTGCACCAACCTAACGCACATCTCCAGCTGGGTCCATGTACGTTTCGGGTTTCGTTAGTTTGATTTTTCCTTTAAACCAAACTGTCAGAAAACGAAAGTCAGCTGGTAATTTGGTTTTCCGTTTCAAACCAAAAACCAAAAAACCAAAATTCAGGCTGGTTTTTTGTTTTTTTGTTTTTTGTTTTTAAAACGAAAAAACGAGGAAACCAAAATCAAATTACGGTCAAATTTTGATTGCCTTTTCGTTTTTGATCTTAAACAACACATTAACGCCGATGACAGACCGGAAGTGTCAGAACTTCAAAATAAAATCCCAGTGAATTGCGTTATAGCCACAGACTGTTGGTGAATGGCCTATAAAATCTTTTTTTTTTCTTTGTAAATGTTGTGTTTTGAGCACATGGATACATTTTCACAGCTGTGTTTATTTTTACACATGAGTGACAAGCTGATCGTTAATTAGTTCATCTTCCTCATACTGTTCTCCTCGCTGCGCTGGGTCTCTGTCTCCGTTGCGCTGTAGCGCTTTGCTTTGCTTCCATTCAGTCAGATCATTTTCACAGCGGACTTCTGTCCAGGCTGTCCCTCTCTGAAGCAGAGGGTGAGGTCAGCTTCACTCCCGCATTAACGCCAATGACAGCCTGGAAGTGTCTGAACTTCAAAACAAAAGCCCAGTGAATTGAGTTTTTTTCTTTGTAAATGTTGTGTTTTGAGCATACGGATACATTTTCACAACTGTGTTTATTTTTACACATTAGCGGCCAAGATCATTAGTTCATCTTCCTCACGTGCCTCGGTCTGTCCGTTGCGCACGCTGCAGCGCTTCGCTCCCAGGTCAATCAGAGCATTTTCACAGCGTGATGAGGTCAGCTTCACTCCAGTCAGTCTTCACAGACAGTCCACAAAGAGCTTCTGAACATTTCCTCCTCAGTTTGTCCCAGGCGGCGGCAGATAGTTTTTAATTTAATTTTTTATATATATATATGGCTTGAACGCCATTATATGAGACCCGGCTATTAATTGAATACTGACTGATTGTTTTGTTATTTGAGGAATATAGCTATATTACGATGTGCTGCAGTAACGTTCGCCACCTTGTGGAATAATGCTGCATGGGGCTGGGTCATAGACCAGCTCTTCTCAGAGACTCAACCCGACCCTGAGGTCTCCAACCCCGGGCATATTTGGCAGGTGGCAGCGGCCCCTTTATGGTTCTTTCCACTCTTTTCAGTCACATGAGATCCAGTCCCAGACCTCGACTACAGTCCGGGATTTCATCAGGCTCCCTTCCCGGCACAGGGCACTCTAATTGGCAGCTTAGATGAGGGGAATCGCCGTGCGTAATGGTCGCGCGTAATGACAGCTCCTCGCCGGTGAAACACAAAAAACTGCGCTACTTCTTGCATGTTTGTCTCATGGCACGGTGGAGCCTACACAGAGGTACACAAACAGGTGGATCAGGCTGCAAAGAAGTCCGCTGTGAAAATGATCTGACTGAATGGAAGCAAAGCAAAGCGCTACAGCGCAATGGAAACAGTGACCCAGCGCAGCGAGGAGAACAGTACATGAGGAAGATGAGTTAACGATCAGCTTGTGTGAAAAAATAAACACAGCTGTGAAAATGTATCCATGTGCTCAAAACACAACATTTACAAAGAAAAAAAAGATTTTATAGGCCATTCATCTACAGTCTGTGGCTATAACACGAGTCACTGGGCTTTTATTTTGAAGTTCAGACATTTCCGGTCTGTCTTCGGCGTTAATATGTTGTTTAAGATCAAAAACAAAAAGACAATCAAAATTTGACCGTAATTTGATTTTGGTTTCCTCGTTTTTTCGATTTAAAACCAAAAACCAAAAAACGAAAAAAACAGCCTGAATTTTGTTTTTTTGGATTTTGGTTTGAAACGGAAAACCAAATTACCAGCTTCCTTTGTTTTCTGACAGTTTGGTTTAAACTTTAAAGGAAAAATCAAACTAACGAAACGTACACGGACCCAGCTGTCCCAGTAGTTGTCAATGAACTGATTACGTGCGGGGGGCGTGGTTAACTTACAAATGTTTGTATTAATTTATGTCAGCAGGCCATGTGTAAGCAAAGTAAAAGAAACAGAAACAGAACTCTTTCGTTTTTCCGTTTCAAAAAAAACAAAAAAAAAAACAACTTTGTTTTTCTGTTATTCTGTTTTAAAGCAAAAACAGAATAATGTGAAAAATTAAGTCTTTGACTTTTTTATTGTTTTGTTATTATGATATTTGGAAACTTCGCTCCACGGCCAGGTCCCGGAGCAACTCTCTCCACACCCCCGCTTGCGTCCGCTCCCCCCCCACCCCCCACCCCCCGGCCGGAGCTCCGTGGTCCATATGCCATCCCTGCACCAGAGTTCCCCGGGTCACGCTGCTGATCCGCCCCGCGGAGCAGGCAGCTCGCAGCGGCCTCCTCCTACAGCGTATCGCTCCGTCCCGGACCGGGGAGCAACGTCGCCGCAGCCGCCACTGCCGCTGTGAGCTGCCTGGTCAGTGGGGCGGAGCAGCAGCGTGACCCGGGGAACTCTGGTGCAGGGATGGCATATGGACCACGGCCCACAGCGGCTCAGACGCAAGGTGTGGAGAGAGTGGCTCCGGCCGGCCGCTGTGGCCAGCTGGGACACGGATTATTCTCTCTGTCTTCATTGAACAAATAAATCATGTCATGCAACAGCCTATATATCTGTATCTCGTATTGGATCGATTGCACCATCTACTGGATGAAAATGGAGCACAGAACAACTAAGTTACACTACACGTCATGTTACGCGTAGTGGTGCGGACCGGGCAGATCAACTTCCGGCTGCGCAGCAATAGATTCTGCGACCGCACGCGTGTGTGAACGCCTAACAACATTAGTCAAACAGTGACAGACAGACGTGCACAATCTGCTTCATACGAACGCAGCTTCTTGTCACGCGTGACACAGTTTGCACACGTCGTTTCCGCGTACGCGTGAGCGCCTGACAAAAATGTTCAATCAGCTTCACGCGAGCGTTAATGCGTGCGTTCGCTAAAAAATGCATGAATGTTACACGTGGTCACTACGCGTAGTGTGATTACCGGCGTGCAGCAGTCATTGCGCGTGAACGGGGGGGCATTATAAGTCAATGAGGAAACTACATTACACGTCAGGCGCTGTCTGCTGCACAGGCGTCAAAGCACGCGGGTGTGACACGTCCAGTTGATAGGTGTGCACGTAATATGACACGATTGTACAGTGGGTACTAGTTTCATTTGGACGATTTCACGCGAGATTCAGATTTTTTGTGGCAGAGTAATTGTGTTTTCACCAGAAGCTGCAATGTGCCCAAACAACCGCCAGGTGGCATCTGTGAGCAGGAGCGGCTCCATAAAACAGCAGCACGGAGCAGTGAACACATACGGGGAATGCAATATAATAATAATACTGTATAGTTTTTCAATGAGAAAAATGTGACGACGGCAGCTACAGTATTGAGAGTGAGGAGTCACGTGCCGATTTGGTCTGATCTGGGCGGGGTTTGAGCTTTTTACAGTCAGCCGGTCGGCCATGATGGAAGGAGACGCTATCGGTTGCCAGGGGCAACGTCATCAGAACAGCACAGAGACGGACTAAATTCTAGCTCTTTTTTGCGCCAACAGATCAACAAATTACAAGAAAGAATAAGGAGAAAGTAAATCACTGGAGCAGTTTTTAACACAGCAGTGATTTCCGGCATTGTAAAACAGTAAATTACCGAGTAGACGATTTCGTTTTGCCCATAGACTAGTAAGGCTTTTGCCACCGGAATCCTTCCATCATGGCGGAGAAGGGGGGTGGGGCTCTGAGCTGTGACGACAACTCCTCACTCTCAATAGGCTACGTCTCGCTCTCTTTTTTCGGTTCTCAGTCTCGTCAGCTCCAAACACACCCGTCTGTGTTTTTAAAATGAGCCAACTACTGTACAGTAGTGCCACTGATTTCTCATTCCCCACCTTGTTTGATTGAGTGTTGCTGGATGATTTCTCGTGAATGAACGGGCAAGAGCCTGTGTCACTTTCGGGCTGGGCGATAAGAAATAGGATATCCTGAAATAACTTTTCCTCGATAGAAATAGGCTACAAGACGCGGCCGATACAAAGTTGATAGGTTTCATTCATCCATGTTTTGACTGTGTGTGTGTGTGTGTGTGTGTCTCATGTGCAGACGCAACTGACAATTATTTACGGACAAGCAACAACTTAATTCATCATCATTTAATTATTTTATTTTGAAAATTGACCGGATACACAAAAACCGATAACGATATGGACAGATATTACATTTTTATGCTAATATATTACCGGACATCCTCACTTTCTCATCCAACCACCATACCTGCCCGTACACATTCACAGTCAGTCAGAAATCACAGAACTTAAACATCATAACAAGAACATTACTGCGGGGTCGCTACAATATTTTCAGTTGTGCAGTTGCTATTATTAATAATGAGCGATGTGTGATGAGTGTGTGTGCGCGCGTCCGTCCCTCCGTGCCTGCCTGCCTGTCCCTCCGTCCGTCTGTATGTGTGTGTCTGTGGTCTGTGTAAATAAGTAAGGTTTATCTATATAGCACTTTTCACGGAAAAATATCACAAAGTGCTTCACAATAAAATAAAATACAACAGTAAAAAAAAAAAGTGTGTGTGTGCCGAGCGGACCCGTTTAGAGAGACACGCGTCTGTATGGGACAGGCTTTTATTTAATTTAGAACAATATGCTCAGCAAAAATGGAAAATATATAGTCTAATATAATAAAATGGTTCTGTTGTTTGGCCACTGTTTAAAAATAGTTCTGATCGATCCAGAGCAGCATTCATTTACAAGTTTAATCAGCACCAATAAAACTTCTTCTAAATAAACGTAAACATTCAATAACTGGGTCAGGTCGGACCACGGGCTTCTTTTTTTCTCTTCTTCCTCACAGGAGAAATGAGGTGTGCGCTGCGCTGCGGTCACCTCGCTTCTCTCTGACGCGTCGGTGCTCTGTTTGTGATTTGTCTGCTGCCTTAAATCCTCCCTTTATACGTGCGCGTTCACAGATTCACAAGTTATTGAGTTGATAACCAGCGTCGTGGTACCGCTGATCCGGAGTGACAGTGTTGTGAAAATCGCTATGAACTGGTGCTCTGCAATCTCAGTCTCAAAGAAAATGGATTGATTGATTTTTACTTAACGAAATGAAACGAAAACAATATTATATTAATATATTGTTGTAACTTTAGAAAATATAATCCAGGGGAAAAAAAGGCTTACAAACATGGACCAAAACGGCTCAGATACGCACTACACATCTTATGAACGTGATGTAAAGTTACTGAATGAAACACCAAGGTGTGGACATAGGCCTATACAATGTGTTAGTTTCACTCTTTGAATTGAACACATTCTACATCGCGGAGGCGACGTCTTTCCACTTAGGGCTTCCTTCACCTCTAAAACGGGGCAGAGCTCCGTGGAAACACCTGCCTGGCACAGCAACGTAGGGAACCGTGCATGTCCGCGGCGCACAGCTCCACGGACATGCACGGGGGGAAAAACGGCGTCGCCGTCGCACCGACTGCACGCGGCTACGCGCCGCTTTAATCAGTGTAATCAGACAACCATGAATGAGTTCGCCTCAGTTTCACGTGATTGTCACTGTCAGCCTGTTAGAAAAACATTTTACTGACCCCAGCTGAGACGCTGAGACCCCCCCCCCCCCCTCCCAAAAACAAAAACTCTTCGGATCTGAACGATTCACACAAGTCACCTAATTGGTCATGAAAAAAGCGAGTTTCGCTTTTCGGCCGCTGTTTGCATCCCTGCTGTTAACAAAATCAACATCTAATCTGTCCCTTCAAATTGTGTGTTTGGAGCAGCTGCTGACAGATGTGTATTAATGCTTCGCTCGTGAGTCCAGCCGCATCGGGTCCAGGCTGCTGGCACGGACGAAGCAGCTTTGTTTAAACGAGCGATCGTCAGCTGAGTGGATTGTTACATTCACCAGAACTTGCATAAAGAAAGAAAATAGATATGAGACAGTTTACTCAAACTTGGAGCCAGGCCCGGCCAGGCTACAGGAGAGATCAAAAATATGGAGGGGTCCAGGACCCCCAAAAGGTTGAGAACCACTGATCCTGTTGAACGTAGGCTACTGTAACCACTGTGATAGAATAAAAAACAACAACATTGATCTGATTGACCGGCGTAGCGGTCCCTCTCTCCATTCACTCTCTAGCTCTCTCGACCACAGCTGCAAATGAAGTAGCCTATGGCCTATGAACAGCGCCACTCTCCATTGCAGCTATGTTGTGGTCAAACGTGGAATTATCCCAAAATCGTTTGAGCTGCATCTCAGTACGATGCTTCCACCTAGTGGCTACAATGTGACCTACAATTTCACGCAACTTGGAATCACGCTTTGCGTGAGGGAAACGTCCAAATGAAACTAGTACCCACTGTACCGGCATAGTGTGTGTGTGTGTGTTAGTGCAGCATCAGTTGCTGCAATGAACGTGTTTTCAGCTATGACTTTTTTATTTCTGGGATTTTGCTGAGTAGGGGTGTACAACAGCCAGTGGACTATTTGTATTCAAGTTCGGATTTGGGCTTTTAAAAAAAACTTTGGATAGGCTACTTTACTGTTTCACCCAGTGTGACTAACTGTCCTAGACTGGAATTCACAGCCAGCTAAACTCTCTCTGACATCTTCATCCAAGGAACAGGCAAAGTTCTGGCTGGATAGAATTAAGTGCCAGAAATTGTGAAACTGAAAGGAATACAGAAAGGATCAATTACCACAAGATAAATAATACAAGTTGACATGTAGCCTACTAACGGAGGTAGCGGATCTAACAGTCACAGATCTACGGCAAGAGTACGCAATCGCAACTCGCTCGTTTCATTAACAAATTACACAAATTGTATCAAATACTGTGGATGAGTTTGCAATCTAAGAATGGTAAATACTAATTTACTTAGCCTACTCATATTGCCACTACAAAGGGCTACAAACAAATGTCTGGAGGAAGAGTTAGCATCTACAAAGCAGGTAAAAGAACAACATCCGGGTAGCCTGCATCACTTCCTGTGACTATTAGCTGACACAAAAAACACGTAAATGAAAGTACTGCGCCCTCTACAGGCCCAAATATACAACTGTAAATATAAATTTACACAGTTCCAACACAGATACATTATTCGTATTCGGGAAGAAACCGTAGATGGGCGCTAGAGACTTCCGCCAAGCTAGCCGGCTAACTTCCACTTTAGCTCTCGGCTAGAATGGGAATAAAATAATTTAATCGTGCTGCTCTTCTAGACTTTCCAAACGTAGTCGGACTGAATGGATCAAATTCTGGTAGTGAAATCAGTCGTTTCGCGGGGTTGTGACACTCAAAAAACTGTATCCACCGTTTTATAGCTGCTTCTTTTCCCGTTAAGGTGCATTAGCGCCACCTACTGTGTGAACTGTGCTGTTGCTCCTCTGCCATAACGTAAAGGACTGAGCCTGAGGGCTTTCTTCACCAAAACCAAACTGTGGCAGTGTCTCGTGCATGGATGTGATTGGCTCAAAACAAGCACCTACACATTTTTTTTGTTCCATTTTGTTTTAATCTCTTGTAGTTGGCTCAAAATCATGCTCAAAACACACATCCAAACGTTTCTTTGGACAGAAAAACTATTCTGGTATTTATGTAGTTCTGAATAACGTATTCAGGTTCGGGTACATCCCTGGGTATAGAGCTGTTCAGTCATTAGAAGGTCTGTGTTCCCTAGCTCCTCAGAACACTTGTTGAAGTGTCTTCCTGAATCCAAAAAAAAAAACATCAGATAGCCTAGAGGAAAAGTGCTGAATGAATGAATATGAATAATAGAGTGGTTAAGACTTGAAAAGGTCATTTACCATTTGCAACGTGGAGACACGGGAATCTAATATGGACCATACAAAACAAGCACATTTCCATTAGAGATAAAAGGTGGACGAAAACATGGGTGCGTTTGAGGAATGTTTGAAAAAGCACTCATGTAGACACAAAAGCAGGATTCCTAGCTGAAAGCCAGAGCAGCGGCTGATGAGAGAAGACAAGTGGAGGAACAACATTTATTTTTCTCCTGTAAACAACCAACATATACTGTAGGTATGGCTGCAGGTGATTATGATTTGCATATGAAACCAGCTGTTTATTGTTTCTGACTGGTTGATGGACAGGAGGCTCTTATTTCAGTCCACATCACCCACATGCAAATATAATATATGTGCATGCATTGAATATTTGTATGATGTATAAGTGCATAGAAAATAAAATCATATATGAAAATTATTAGAAACTGGGATAACCGGGGCACCTTGGTGACTCACCTGGTAGCCTAGTGCATGTAACACATGGACCTAGTACTTGCACATATAAATCAAATAAATATCATATTGCAACATTTGATATCAAATAAAAAATCATCATATCGATATTTTTAATATATGCACAGTTTACTATGTATTTAATATATGCTACAAACATACACATGCAGTATGTCCAGAGGATGTCTTTATGTGACTGTATTATAAGTGACATTCATGTCAGAGACAGAGTCAACAGTGAAAACAGTGGTGAACACCAAGTCATTATGAACCCAAATGTAGTGTAGCAGTGAATGGGGGCAAATGATGCACACACATGCACACACTCACACTTACACACACACACCCTGCCGTGAGCTCTGTATTGTGATAAGCTCTTATCTTCCATGTGTAAAGCTCTGCCTCCACAGCCTTTCTAAAGTATATTAATAGTGAGTTGATTATAAAATTTACTCCGGGCAATAAATAATTACTGAACAAGAACAAGTGGTGCTATTAAAACTGAAAAAAAAAAAAAAATCAATTCAAATCACGAGGCTTAGGGTTGAGGAGCCTGAATGTTTATATAAAATTGTTTGGCCGATGGACAAATCTAATGGACATTTCAGTTTGAAATGTTTATTTATTTATTTGCCTCCCATGTTCTATATTTACAGTTTTCTGCCTTGAAGCAAATGTATCTGATTGGAAAAGAAAACAGGGTCCAACATGAAGAATTAAAAAGAAGCCATTTTGTTTGCGTGATCATTTATCTTGTCTTGTTGTCCTTGATGGGACATTGTGACTATTTATCATTCAGTTGGTGCTTTCAGTCCACTCATCATCAGGCAGTGTAATTTAAAGGGGGTTAGACACTGTGATTGTTGGGCTTATATGATCAGACCAGACTGAAGTGATTCTGACGGGGTGTTCCCACCAAACGCGATGAACGCGATTGAATCGCGCGTCAAATGAAATCGCGTCGCGCTAGACGCTCCAGTTTTGACGCTGGTTCAATATGCAAAAAACGCCTCGTCGCGGCATCGCGTCGCGCGACGAGCCCGCCCAAACAACAACATTTCTCCCACTATTTCATTCTCTGGCTGAGATAACCACCGTCGCTGCACTGTTCCTGTCCCTGTAGATGGGAGAGGAACAGCGGTGTGGGTCTCTGGCTGCAGGAGGAGGAGGAGGAGACGGCTCCGTGAACTACTGTGTGACTGACCGCCTGTTGAGTGCTTTGGGACGGGGCGGCCGGCTCGCAGCGCCCGCTGGTTGAAAACAGCAGTGATAACGTGCTTTCAGGTCCGAATCTCCAAATCAGAAACGTTTGTAACAGCACCGGAAAAGCAACAGTGAAGAGCTGTGGCTTTGCAGCAGCTAATGGGGATCTGAATAATAAACTAAACTAAACCAGAAAACTTCTAATATTGTCAATAGACTCGCTCTGACTAAGCTGCCAAGGGAACACCAGTACGTCCGTACGTCAGCACGTTGGTGACGATCTCAAAGCTGATTGGCTGTCGCGGCGCGTCTTCACGCGAATTCGCCGCAAAAGTTCAATTATTTGAACTCGAGCGATGAAGCGTCATCGCGCCGGGCGACGCGATGGAGGCGATTTTTCGCGGCCAACGCGTCCATCGCGTCGCGCTATCGCGTCCATCGCATCGCCCGGCGCGATGACGCGACTAATCGCGTGTTTGCATTGACTTTACATGTAATCTCGACGCGCGATGAAGCGTCATCGCGTTTGGTGGGAACACCCCGTGATGATTCAGTGTCAACAGTCAGGAGGTAGACACTGCTGCTGTCTGACATCAATCAATCAATCAATCAATCAATCAATCAATCAATCAATCAATCAATCAATCAATCAATCAATCAATCAATCATTTTATCTATCTATCTATCTATCTATCTATCTATCTATCTATCTATCTATCTATCTATCTATCTATCTATCTATCTATCTATCTATCTATCTATCTATCTATTCACATTTCATACAAGTCAAGAAGTAAAAACCCTCTGATGCATGAATTATGTTAGCCTCAGTCAAGATTTTTTTCTTAAGTGTTTTTATCCTTCTTAGGGCATGAAAAAAAAGTAAAAAAAAAAAAAAATTTTCAAACATGATTTTTTCAGAGAGTTACAGACATGTCCACTCCAGTGGACTACATGCGCCTAAGCACTCACATAAAACAATATGAATTTAATGTAAAAATGTATCAAAATTGTGATTTATGGTTAATTCATTAACTATAATTTAATTTTATGCTTTGCAAAACATTTTTACATATTTTTTACACATTTTAACATTGTATACAACGTTATACAACGTTAAATAGGCGTATTGTGTATAGGCCTGAATAAGAGGACAAACGACTCTCACAACTCTGAAGCTTACACCTAAGCTAATTCTTTGTTTTCAAAACATCCCTAACAAGAAGAACATTATTATTATTAGTTACCATACTTCTTTAAGGATGCAGGACTGGTATTACCATGCCATTATACTAGAATTAATATGTTTTCGGCAACAAGAACTGAAATATCTGTCTCTTCATCTCCAAACACGTCTTTTGCAATAATCCTCACCTCTGTAATATATATGCTCAGTTCATCAAACCTAGGCTTTATGAAAGGTGGCAAAGCATCCAGGGCACACTGGCACACAGCATTGCATGCAGATGTATTTGGTGTTGAGTGTGGCCAGGTTACGGTGCGTGGCGCAGTGGGTAGAGCGGCCGCCCCATGTAGAGGCTACAGTCCTCGCCGCAGGCGTCCCCGGTTCGAATCCCGCGTCGGGCAGACCTTTCCTGCGTGTCATTCCCCCTCTCTCTGCCTCCCCATTTCTTGTCTATCTCTACTGTCATCACTATCAAATAAAAAGGCAAAAAGCCGAAAAATATACTTAAAGGGATAGTTCACCCTAGAATGATATTTCGCTCATTATCTACTCACCCTCATGTTGACTAAGGGCTGGAAGAAGTTTCAGATTCCTCCGTGGCTTCTCTGAGTTACAGGGGGTCTCGGCGTAGCAGTGCATGTCCATATAACGGTTGCAAAGGGACACCGGAGCTCTTCGTAAAAAAACACACACAAAAAAACATCCAAATACCTCCATGCTGCTCGTATGTAATGTCCGTCTTGTGCTGAAGTCCCAAATTGCGTAATTGTCCCGAAAAAAATTAAATAAGTCTATATTTTAAGCTTGTTTGTAGCGGAAGCTTCTCGAAGCTCCTCTTCCTGGTCCGTCCAAATCTCGCGTGATTCGCAGTAACCGCACTGACGCCGGCGCAAATCACGCGAGATTTGGACGGACCAGGAAGAGGAGCTTTGAGAAGCTTCCGCTACAAACAAGCTTAAAATATAGACTTATTTAATTTTTTTCGGGACAATTACGCAATTTGGGACTTCAGCACAAGCCGGACATTACATACGAGCATCATGGAGGTATTTGGATGTTTTTTTGTGTGTGTTTTTTTACGAAGAGCTCTGGTGTCCCTTTGCAACCGTTATATGGACATGCACTGCTACGCCAAGACCCCCTGTAACTCAGAGAAGGGACGGTGGACTCTGAAACTTCTTCCAGCCCTTAGTCAACATGAGGGTGAGTAGATAATGAGCGAAATATCATTCTAGGGTGAACTATCCCTTTAAAAAAAAAAAAAAAAAAAAAAAGAGTGTGGCCAGGTTAACAGTGCACATCTTCCACAGCTCCTTCGTCCTACCTCTGCTATCTGGCCCTACAAATTACAGCTAATCTGCACAGAAGTGTATATTTTTAGTAGCCTATAAATTGAGCAAAGGAATGTATTTTTATATTTATAACATAATTTACAACCATAACAGTCACAAGAAAAGGTAAAGCAATTACATGACTTATGTTGGACTTGATGCATGACGTCCACTTCAGTGGACACATGGTTAATTGTAATTTACTACTTATTTTAAATAGATTTTTCAAAAATAAAATAATAATTATATTACTTAGATGTTACTGTATATCATCATATTTTTTTTTATATCTAGGGTTCTTCTGGAAAAGACGGTTTGACAGGATAGGCCAGGAGCCGCCAACCTAGGTGGCTGTCTGGCGGCCATCTTGGATCCAGATAAAATTTACTTGCAGTTACAACGACTGACCACTGAATTAACCTCAATGGAGTGGTGCAGCAGAGAGCCCTCTATGGGCTGATAGGCAATTCAACCATAGAAACCTTTGCATTTAGGATGGAATGACTTTTAAACAGCCGTCCACTGAAGTGACCACTATGCACCAGAGGGTTAAAGTGCTTTAGAACTGAAACTGAAACTGAAAAAACTGAAGTGGACTCAGAATAATTAAAATATAAATCTAAAAAAAAGATTTAAAAAAGAAAAGAAAAATGGTAAATGGACTTGCACTTATATAGCGCTTTTCTAGTCACTCGGACCACTCAAAGCGCTTTACAATGATTACAGTGATTAAAAAGCTGGCACTGGGCACCTCATCAAGTCTGGGCTTTAAGATCAGGTAATAAAACAGAATCCGCCCTTAGACAAGAGTTAATGTTGGTTCTTGATCAGATGAACATGCAGTGTATCAGGCGTGGAGCCCTGCAGCTCTGTGCTCTTGTGGGCAGGTGCACACTTGATAATTTGTACTGTCAACATCAGCCAGAGCCTGAGATCATAGATCATCTTGGAAAGCTGAAATCGTTCTATTATACATACAACGATACAAGATTCGCCAGCCTCTTCCACAATTATTCACTCCTTTTCTTATGTTTGTGAATTGCAATGTAATGGTGAGGTTCGGGTTCAGACCCTGGTTCTGTGGACCTTCTGTATAGGTTCTCCAGCTTCCTCTTGCAGTTCAAACACATACACATGAGACTGGCTACTCTAAAATGCCTGGAGATGTGAAGCTGGCTGGCGGTAGTCTGGTGAGCTGTCCAGTGTGATGCCCTGCACGTAAGTGGTGCAGTTTTCAGTCTCTTAGTTCTTTTTGGTGGGTTGAATTGAACGCTGAGCTGAACTCAAGAACCTGATGCAGGTGTTATTTTGAAGGTGTGTGAAGACACTGACTGGTGGTGTGTGTTTTCAGTACAGTCTGTTATTAGGCGCGGGATCCTTCTCTCACAGAGGCGGAGGAGACTTTACAGCTGACTCTGTTAGAGGAGATGGAGGTGAGCAGAAGATGTGAAGCTCATCTGGATGTTCTGGATCGCCTGCTCTGGACTTTTACTGTTCAGCTTTAAACCACACACACTTTTTTTTTTGGTGGTTTCTCTGCTCCGTATTTGAACCAAATGAAGGATTTTACTGAGTGGACGTCTGGATGTGAAGTTCTCAGAGAAACAAGCTGGGTAGGTGTTGGAAGCCAAGCTCTTGTGGTTTGAATCTGCTGGTGTGTGTGTGTGTGTGTGTGTGTGTGTGTGTGTGTGTGTGTGTTTGCTGTGGAGAGGAGGACTCCTCTGTGGAGAATTCAGTTGCTGCTGAAAAACCTGCTCAGCGTCTGCTTGGCCAGTCACAGAGAAACTATTCAAACAAAGGTCAGCAGCAACCTCAGCTCCCAAACTCTTCACTGACGTCTCTGTCCTCTGCACAGAGTCAGTCAGACACTGGGTGTAAATGTCAAACCGCTCCACTCAGTGTTTTTAGCATTAGAATCACCAGCTTCTCCTGAAATCTAGCTGCCAGGACTGATCTTATAAACCCTTTTTCTATTCATTGAGCCCTAAATCTAATCAAAGCTTTTTGACTATAAATGTAATTTTGGTCTGCAGTGATACGATTCTCTCTCCATCATCTTGACGAGGGCTAGGTTTATTACATTGTACAGTAGGTTTAACTGGGCGCATGGCGTCAGTCCGACTTCCTATTTCTTGGACTTCATATTTCTCCGACCATACATTTCTATATTTTTGCATCCATTAGTCCGACCTCCCATTTCTCCGACTTAAGTAACCCTAAACCTAAACCTAACTCTAAACCTAACCATAACTCTCTAGAATAAGTCAGATTAATGGGTGGTTGGAGAAATGGGCGGTCGGACGGACATATGCTCCCTGGTTTAACTGTCTGATGTCCTCCTGTTCTTTTTTGTTTCTTCCACTAAATTATGTAGTGTGTATTGACCCCTTGCAGCTACGTCACAATTATCACGTGACGCGAGAGGCCACGCCATGATGGACGGCAGAAAGTGCTCAGTGATAATGTACTGTGTATGGGTGCCGTCCAACGATGTGGCTCGATCACTTCACACTGCAACCTCACAGCATTATCACTTATTTAAAATAGAATATCTACTCATCCGTTGCAATATTCTGTTTGTTTTTTTGTTATTCGCCGTAGAATATCTCAGTTTTCTGTGCTTTTTCCACTACTAAGGAGTTAACGTCAGTCAGTGCCACACTCCCCATACAGCAGCTGCTGCTGTCTTTGCTGCTGCTAACTACAGTTAACGGACCTGGAAATTAAAACCTGGTCCGACCCGTGGGTGTTGAAGACCTGACCCGACGTCTGTATAATTAGTGATCATTCTCTGATTAAACCCGGCTGAAAAAGAAAAGAAAACAGGAAGCCGTCTTCGTTGTAATCGCCGCGATCCGCCGACGGCAACTACGTTGTGACGGTGCTATGTTTAATACTAGCGTTAGCTGTTGTTAGCCACAGCATGTAGCTCAGCTAGTTAGCTTCAAATGTGTTTACATCGACTATACACTGTAGATAACTTATAATGGCATCGATAACGTGTCTGTATATCTTCGCACTGCTCCTGTTGCTCATGTAACCCCGCTGCCAGTGGCCAGCCCCCGGTTCTTAGCTCTAGACCAGCAAGGAGTTGGTGCTTCAGACCAGTTTTAAGGACCAATAACCGGTTCTTAAGCGGTGGAAAAGCAAAGAACCGGTGCTAGTCAGGCTCTGGCTCCGAACCAGCACTGGAACCAGCTCAGGGGAAAAGGAGGGGGAACCCTACAACCACAGTATGTCACAAAACTATAACGCGCCCATTGAATTAAATTGACGTCCACTGTTCTTTTGCCGTCCATCATGGCGTCCGGAGCTACCGCGAGTGGAACGTGACGTCACGTGCAAGGGGTCAATTGACAATTATTATTATTAATGATTGAATGAATTAATGATTTTTTTTTTTTTTTTCGTGTGATGCCACCGTTGTGGCCCATCCCATATTACAAGACACATTTATTGACAAATGAAAAACTAGACAGTCCTTGCTGTTGGTATTACCTGCCACACAAGTGTGACACATAAATAAACAACTTAACATTACTTTCAGTTCTCATCTGTATATCGCTCTTCATCTCATTGCCCTATTTCTTTTCAAGAAATAAAGAAATTGTAAATATTTTCAACTGAAAAAGATGTTTTAGCTTCTCAGCATCATCCAACCACACACATTTGTTATTTGGATCTACCTTACTAAACTTATTTTGTAGGAATACCCATTTCTTAACTTGATCAGTAATATGATTTGAAGGTTGGAGGAGTTTGAATGACTTCTACTACTTTTTTTTAGGTTGAAGTTCAGTTTTTGGTTCAGACAGAGAGGTATTCATAAGTAGAACCCTGACTGCTGGTCACCATGCCTACGTCGTGCACTGCCGTCACCGTGGCAACCAGTGTGAGTGCCTTCGGACCGCTGTGATTGTGAGGGACACTGTTTTCCATCTGAAGGCGTTTCCTGTCAGCAAGAGAACTGGCGGATAGAGTTTGGCTGAAACGGTGGCTGGGGTGTTCAGTTCCTGCAGAGTGTGTGTGTGTGTGTGGGGGGGGGGGGGGGGCATAGAGTGAAAGGGCTGCTGAGAAATGTGCAGTTCACTGCTTTTATGAAGCCTCCTAGGTGGGCCACGGGCCGGTGCACCTCTCCTCAGCGTCCCTGATCTTCTGACTGTGTGGACGGAGAAAATGTGACAAGTGCAATCAAGTGAGTGTTGCCATGCTGGGGAAAGGGCAATGGTGGAAAAAACTTAAAAAAAGAAAAAAAAAAGAAGAGAAAAATCTTTATAAAGCGATAAAAGTACAGAGGACTTCAGGATACACCTGCCTGAGGAAGTGATTTGACAAACCGATGTTTTAAATTACCTCTGAAACGTTTACTTTGGATGCAGCGTGTCGGTTGCCACGGAGAAGCAGCTGTGCTTTTCCATCCATCTCCATCATCTTTCTGCACCTTTCTTTTTTCATCTGCTGCTTCTTGTCTGAATATTCAATCCGCACCACACACTCGGAGACGACCCTTCCCTGACTGTTCCCCGTCTCCCTCGGCCAGGAAATATTTGGGACACTTCCTTCAGGAATGTTGGAGAATGTTAGGGTTCAACCTGGATACACTGCATCGCTGCCAACATTTGAAAAGAACTGGCTTTGGGCTGCGAACTGAGTACAGTCAGGGTCAAAGGTCAGGGATCGCGACTCACCTGGTGTGTGTTGCCCTCTGCATTGCTTTGACAGTAGACACACACACATATCCTTTACTTTAAGTTAAAGTATTGGTAGCAGGAGTCCTACGTTCAAAGTGTCACTTCAAGAAACAGTGCGACATTTTCAGAAATACATACTATCTCCTTATAAGATAAGAAGATCATCATCAGTCTCCTTAGCCTAGCTTAGGATAATAACAATAATGATAATAATAATCATTTCATCATTTAGCCTTTGGCCTCTCAGGCTGGTTTAAAACACATCATTGTGACTCATAAACATTAAAGGGACAGTTCAACATTTAGGCAAATTGACCCCTTGCCATAATCGCTATAGTCATAGCAGTAGGTTTGTTACCTTTATTTGTCGGTGCAAGCTATTTTTAGAATGGCGGCGTGCAGCCGCGAGCTGCTCAGAGCTATGCTAGGGAGGCTAATGGGATTTCTTGGTTTCCCTCATCAAACTCATCAAATACACAATCCAAGCAGCTCTAAAAATAAAAAAAAATAGCTTGCACCGACAAATAAAGGTAACGAACCTACTGCTATGACTATAGGGATTATGGCAATGGGCCAATTTGCCAAAATGTTGAACTATCCCTTAAAATACATTACTGTCTAGTCCTTTTTTAAAAAAGAAATTTGTCATTAAATGTGTCTTGTAATCCCATATGGGATGGGCCACAGTGGTGGCATGACACGAAAATAAAAAAAATTCATTCATTCATTCATACATTAACAAGATGATCACAACCTGCACAGTACAACATGATCCCAGTGTGAATAATGCTTAGAGGTTCAACAAAGTTATATTATAAGGAATACAGGGGAATGAGTGGAAGAAGGTGAAATAGAATTTTTTTTTTTTTTTGAAAGCCTTTATTGTCACACACACACACACACACACACACACACACACACACACACACACACACACTATCCTGTTTTTTTCTTTGTTTGTTTTTTTATGTGATTTATTCTATCTATTCTACCTGCCTTTTACTTTATTACCTGTGATATGGTATTCAAATTCAGTATAGTGTACACTATTATCCACGGTTATTGTTTGCTTATTGTGCAGGTATGTACACACAAACTGATATCAATGCATTTAAATAGACAGATTCACAGTTAATGTTATAATGATTTAACTTAGTTTGACAGACGACGGCTGTGAGTGTGTTGGTGGAGTTCAGAGTTGTGACACCCAGGTGAGTCTGACTGTGTCTCATTTCAAAACACATCTACCAACACCTCTGAAGCTCAGACTCTTACTGTCTATTGTTAATTAAACTGTAATCTGAGACAAGGTTTAGTCTTTATTCTTTCCTCAGGTTTATTGAGAGAATTGAAATAATCAGATAATAAAGTCACTGTATCTACAATGCAGACAGTAGCTGATCTGGTTATCCACAAGTTGTTATTATTATGCTTAAATAGGGTATTTTTTATCTGCATGGGGATCTGACTAACCACTGTTGCATTTTCATTTCCACATTTGGTATTTAGCTTTTAAGGCCTGTATTAGTATTTATCTCACTCCACTGCCTCATTGAGTGTCTTATGTGCTGTATGTACCTGCATGACTTGCACTCACTGATGAAGACATAAGCTGTCTGTAAGTTAAACAAGTGAGAGCTTTTCTTATTTCCTTCATGTCCCTTAGACTCTAAATCTACAAAGCCTAAGAAAGCTCATTTGCACTGGGCCTCAAAGTGTGTTTTTTTATGTTTATATGCAGAGAGACACAGAGGAAACATCTTTGATGTAGATGAGAACAGTTTGCTAAATCCCTGGATAAAGTGTGGTGTTTATTGCCATCAGCTTTACTGAATGTGTTTGTGGGAATGACACAGCAGTCTCATCCAGCACCGAGGAGTCTGCTATATTCAAAGATCCACTTCTCTCTTTTTATATCTTCTCCTCCGTCACCTTTGTTTTTTTCCTCTCATGGTGTCATATTTGAAAGCTAGGCCAGGTCCGATCCGTCTTCCAAGGAGATGGATTTCTTTATTTGGCTGCGAATGAGACGTTTTTTTTTACACGGAATCCATCTCCCACTCTCTGTCAGATCGCATGGATTTGACGTGGGATCCCAGTGCTGCTCTCAGAGCCTTTATAGCTGTGATTGAAAATGAGTCTTAAATTGAGGCACTTCGTGTCAGCCCAGAATAAGACGACTGGATGAGCTGTTTCTTCATGTTGTCACTGTCAACCCCACTTTTCTGCTCTGCTTCTGTATCTACTGTCTGTCCCTCACTTCAAGTCCCCGAGTCCTTTTCATTTACATTCTCTTTTCCTCTAGTGGCTCCTTTATTACCCTGAGGTGGACATGAAAATCAATTACATCCACTGCAGAACAATAATAATTAAATAAAACTAAGATTAGCTGGGTCCTAATCTCTATGCTTTTGCTTCTGTGTTTCATGTACATATATTCTCAAAGCCCCAAAGCCCCATTCAGATGGGAATTATTTCTTAAGAGGAGTTTGGCTGATTTGAATATTTTTTTAAACTCACTGATTTCCATCCAGTATCAAACCAGTCCTTCCAGAGCTCACTTACAGTGCAAATGAGTAAAATAAGAAAAGATAATTAATAAAATAAAATAAAATAAAAAAACTGATCTTAACATCACGTTAGCAAAAATGTTGCATTGCTTCATAATTTCAATTAGTGGGTGCTAAGAACACTGGTGATATAGGCTCAGCTATAGTTAATCTAAGTTTCGCTGAACATAATTAAAACTCCAAGAATGAAGTGCTGCAAACTACATTTTGAAATAAGGCCACGATCAGACCTCAGCTCTGCAGGGGAAAAAAAAAAAACACAAACTTATATTAATTTAAATCAGACTCAAAAACACATGGTACCCCTGCAGAAAAAAACAAAAAAGTGTTGACAGTGTGGTTTAAAACTAATGTTGCCTTGTTTCACATTCATTGCTGAAAGCCAAAAATAAGAAAGTGTAGCCTGTTGGCTGTTAAAAGAAGAAAATGTCCATGTTATCTTGTGATATGAAATGAGCCAATGAGCACGAGCTTCCCCTGGGTTGCTAGCTGTGTTGCTAGGTTGTAATGAAGCCTCAACCAAAGCACAACGGTTGGACCACAGGCTAATGTTGATATGATATATATACCCACAGCCCTTACTCTAGTGTTACTCTTCCTCGTCCCCATTGTTGGTTTCTTTTTTTTTCTTTTCTATATGTATTGTAGTGTTGTTTTAAGCAGTTTTTATGTAAATAGGGACAATGGAAGGAAATTAGCATTTTAGCTACAATCCGGCATATTTGCATACTTTATGTTCATCAATGTGCACTGTCCCTAAATAAACAAATAAATACAAATACAAAATACCATAGTACCATAGTAGCTACAAGCTGAGTCAAGTCGAGCCGAGTCGAGCTGTTACCATGAAGCTGAAACTCAGCATATTATGGGGACTGACTCAATGTTGGAACCAGACTCTAGTGGTAAATTGAGGAACTGCAGCTGTTGGTTCTTCAGCATTGGCCTGGTTTTTCAGCCTCAGATGTTGATGCTTTCTGAAACATGTGGGGGCCAAAGCGATTCACACATGCGAGGCGTGATGGAGTCGGATTAATCCAAGAGACAGGCAATGGACACGGATTTTTCCAAGCCAGCAGAACAAAGGGATTATCTTGTGACAGACATCACAATACACATAGCGAGACAAGGTTTGGCCTCCGGGAGGGTGGTGATGAAAGCTGGTTAAATTCAAACAACAGAGAGGTAAAAGAAATTTCCTGCATTCGGTGGGTTTGCCAGGTCAATATGGCGACGTCCTTGTCAGCTCCGTCCTGATGTAATCAAGGAAAAGAAAGCATCAGAGACCCCCTCAGACACAAAACTACCCTGTAAGAGTTCTTGGAGTGTTTATGTGAGACATGTCCTCTAGAAGAAAGTGATCTCCTTAATGAAACCACTGATGTGCTGCATAATGAGCAGGCGGTCGTGATTGTGAATTATTTGCATGACGTGACCAAACAGGAGCAGCTCTGTGATGTCCAGTCAAGAACCAGGTGCTTGGAAACTTGGTGATGAGGGTATAGCTTCTGGAAGGTCCTTGGTTCACTTCCATAATGGACTCTTTGGCACCTTTTATCTCCACATGCTGTCTGATCTCCACACAGAAATGGAAATGATGGGAATCATTTTGTTATCGCTCCTTTTGGCAAACTAAAGGTTTGACAGGTGGGCTGGTGAAAGAGCAACACTTAAACTAACACCTACACAGAATGGGTCTCAGCCGATCCAACAGATATGCTCCAGTTTTAAACAGTTGGCATTTTCTTCCTGTGTGATATATCTGTAAATGCTGCTCTTCTATGTGCTCATGGCAGCTGCCTGCTGTCTGGAAATGCTTTCAGTCTTGTTTATTGAAAAAAAAAAGGAAAAAAAGTGCAGTATGTTTCTTTAAGCAGTTTTCACTGTAGGTTTCAAAGCACTGTTGAGTGCAGTCCTCCCACACCACTGCCACTTATTAAGCAGAAGATTTTTTGCTGTAGCCATCACTGAGGAGGAGAACAGCTTAACCATGCACATCATCATCTCTGTGACTTATGCTGCCGCGCTCTCTTTCTATGAAAGAAACAATTTCTTTTATCCATAAACATGAGAGTAAAGGAAAAAAGAAATTTGGAATAGTAAAGTATAACCCCCCCCTCCCCTCCAAAATAAAGAAAATATGGGAGGGTTTGGTACAAAAGCAAAATGAAAGCAGTGAAAACTCCACCTGATCGATCTTCATGAAAGTCTAATAAGCAGGATGAGCTGCAATGAGTCAATATTAGCAGCCGCCGTCAGAGAGGGATGGAGCTGGGAGAGGATGGGGACGGATCGAGCGAATGTGGGAGGGGAGGACTGAGCAGTCTCCCTCTGTGTCCCCCTCTTCTCTCTCAAAGCATTCAGAGCTGCTGCACAGTCAGCAATCCTGCATCACTTTTTGTTTTATCAGTGTCTACAAGTCTGCACATCCCCCGTTCTCATGGACACCATGTCTCCAGAGAGCTTCTTGAAATTTGTGAACTGACTGATGATTGGATTTTGGTGGTGAAATGTCAAAGGCCAGACTGTGGTGACCTCACAAGAGATATCTTCTTGTTGATCTTGATGGAAAACATGAGATCAAGGTCGGATGTGAAGGAGAGTTCAAGACCACACTTAGACCTAGCTGGCACCCCAATCTTATTATCAATAAGTTCCTTTCCTTTATAGAGAAATAAAGCAAACAGGGCTGAAAAATAAATGAAAAATACAAACACAGAAAGTTGAGCCTTTAAAATGATAATTACTGTAAATAGAATTAGGATTATGATACCAATAGTTAATTTTTCTTCTAATACTCTGAATGACTCCAGTTTCATTTGCTCCTTATTTTAAACTGGCAGATCACTGCGTACAATCCGCTTTTCATTAATCAGAAAGGTACATGTTGATGGTTATTTGAAAGGCAGGAGAAGGAGGGAGTGTTGGTGTGAAGCTTGACTTCCCCCTCGTCCCTCCACCTGACTCACCTGTGTGACTCAGGGACTGGAGATAATAGGGAAAATGTTGGTGTTTTTCCCCCAGAAATCCTTTATTGTAATGCCCTTCCATGCAGCATTGACTGTTAGAATCAGAATTAGATGTGGGACGTGTTGAAAGACACACAAAACACACACATAGACAACGCAAGATCCAATATTTCTAGAGTATGCGCTGGTTGAAATATATTTATATTTTCTTCAGCATGTTTCAGCTTGTAGAGCCTGAGATTAAGCTCTGAATAATGTGATCACCATCACGTTGAAAACTCCTGTAAGTGCTGTGGGAGTGTGTGTGTGCGTGTGTTTACCTGGTGGTACAAGTGTCGACAGGTCAGTGAATTGGGGATTAGGCGTGTGAAATGACAACAATGCAGTGGAAGGTATTCAGCCTCCGACTGTATCTCAGTGACAGGGAGACACTGGTGTGTGTGTGTGTGCGTGTTTACTGGGTTGAGAGCAAAGCTTGCAGGAGTATAATTACCAGTTTGGGATGGGGGAAATGGTTGTTAAGGAACATCTGGATGGTGGTCCACAGCAGGTGTGTGATGGACGGCTTTACATTCCTGCATAATCCACATATTTTACAGCTTCTCCGCCGACCATTTCTACTGTATTACAAGACCAAAGGTCACAGAACAGCAGATGGGTACAGTATCATTATGTGCATCAGCATTTCTTACTTGCCTAAGGTGAGCACTTAACTTGAGCAGCAACGATGTAACGAGCAGGTAATGTAATAAATGTGCATATATTTCATTTCCACATGTGTATAAAATAAAAACAAACATAATATGAAACATATGAGAAATCAAACCAACGTCATATATTTACATATATTGTACATTTAGCCCATCAAAAATCTGTTTATGTATGCATGACTTATGTTACATCGAGAACCCTTTCCCCACTTGAAAACATATAAGCATGTAGAATTTTGTTGCTCATGTCATAGGCTATAGAAAATAATACAGTAGTTCCTACCCAACATGAGGTGTGAATTATGGGTGCAGCTCCAAGTGCAAACTGGTACTGGCGTTTGTTTACATGCTAAAAGTATGCGCTAATCCACTTTCTTTGAGCGTTAGAGACATAAAACGTGTGAGACCACCTGTTGCAGCTCAAACAAGACAATATCATAATAGCTACTGCTGGCTTTTAATATTGAGGGGTGGGAGGACAACCTGAAAAAGTGGTCGAAGCTAACTTACAGTAGCATATTTAGCTACTTTCTTAAGTCGGTTGCTTAAAACAGTAACAAGGTCAGTTGTGTTTTGTTAAAAGGGGTGAGACACAAACTTATTTACCTTAAGGCAGGCGTAGAGCCCAGCCAAAGCTGGAGTTGTTTTGGAGGCAAATGCAGAGACTACTTGCCGAAAAACTGTCTCAAATGGGAACACACATCAGTGGTTTTGCATGAATTTACCTCTAAAACAACTCCGTCTCGTAACGTTCTGTTATTATATCTACTGTAACGTGGTGAATGTGCAGGTCACAATTTGTCCACCAGAGCGTTTTGGAGTTGTTGGATTTTGTATTTGGGAAACCAAGAAATCCCATTAGCCTCCATAGCATAGCTCTGAGCAGCTTGCGGCTCTACTCCGCCGTTCTAAAAATAGCTTGCACCGACAATTAAAGGTAACAAACGTACTCCTAAAACTATAGGGATTATGGCAATGGGCCAATCTGTCAAAATTATCCCTTTAAAGTCCCTCATCACCGAGTCTGTTTTGGTTTTACTGTCAGGTGAAATACAAACAGCAGGGTGTTCATGTATTGCAGGTCAAGGTAGATCTTGCAGCCACGCTGCTGCCTTACTTTGGAAGATAAATGTGGATTGTTCTCATAGTTTTAATAATAATGATGGATTGGTCTTATATAGCGCCTTTCAAGATGCTTACCACCACTGGTATGAATGTAATGTAATGTAGTGTATGGATGAATAATGGTTTGTGTAAAGTGCCTTGGGTATCTTGAAAGGCGCTATATAAGACCAATCCATTATTATTATTAACACTACCAAAACAATCCACATTTATCTTCCAAATAATCATTTTCAGTGTTTCCACTCTGGGTCCAATAGGACCCCCATCCAGAGACTCAAGTTGTAGTAAACAAACAAAATCCATGATTTAGCGTAATGTTTACTTTAAACAAAAGGATCTATAACATACGTCTAATGTTCATTACAATATATATCTTCTCTTTCCTTGATGGGCAGCACTCCCGTTCACTTCTGTCTCACAACACACACACACACACACACACATGCACTCAGTGAGGCCTCTCTCCCAGTTCCAATAGTATGTCAACCCCAACCACTGTGCATCCCAATTTCCTGCCCCCGTTATATGCACGAGCAAACAGCGCTGCTCTCCCTCTGCCATCTTCAGTTGAGCTGATTTTAGAAGTACCTCCGCTGACTACCATTTATCAATAACTGATACGGATCAATAACTGGTCACCACATGAGTTGCCTCATATAGGCTACAGAATGAACTGAGATGCTGAAAACAGTCTGAAAGCGTTCAGATAAACCGCTGCCAGAAACTAAAACCCGTAATGGTTTCTATAGCAGCGGATTATTTCTACCTGTTGCCTCCAGACCAGATGATAAAGCAATATGCATAAAAAATATATCTAAATCTTAATGCCAGAGGAATTATGGGATGTTCTTTTCTCATGAATGAGACAAAGATGTTTATTTAGTTTACTCTTCTTATGTAAGTATCTTATAAAATATAAAATGCATAATGCTTTTGTATTCTCATTTCCTTGTGTCCTTGGATTATAGACTGTGCATGGTGACAGGCAGACATAGTGAGTAGCTGGGCTAGCTAGATCACATGAAACTGTGATACCAAGACAACTGTATTCTGTGTGTGTAGAGAGAGAGAGAGAAGGATGGGGAGGGGGTGGCCCAGTTTTGTGAGACCTGAGGATTGCCTCCACAGGGTTGCTTCCCGGCTGAAGAGCTGCTGAGCCCAGCTGGAGGCGCTGGCACAGGTAGATGAGGAGAGAGAGAGACATGAGCTCGAGGAAACACTGATGCAATATTTATCAACCGCATATAAAATCTGCATGGAAACGTCTCCGTTTGTAACATGCAAGAGGAAGTACTGCCCAGCAAAGCACCCTGCTCCAAAATGAGATGTCCAATAAGAAGCTTTGATGAATGATAGCTAATGCAGCATTAATATGTTAGGTTAGACCAAACCAATGCAAGGCTATTTTCAAGACCATTACTGTTCAGTGCCAGTCCTCATAATAATCTTGTGGCTTGATATTTTATCTCCTCCCTCTGTTGACACTGGTGACACCAGGTTTTTCAGGTGGTTACACAAGAAGATCCTTTAGTAGAACAATTTGAATTACCATAAAGTAATAAAATTAAATTACATAAACCAAAGTGAGCGTGAGTGAGTGACAGAGAAAGACAAAAATCTCAAGTCCAGCTCGGCCGAGACCATGACAAGACCGAGTAAAAGTGTAGTCGATTCCGAGACAAGACCAAGACCTTGAAAATGTGGTCTCAAGACCGGTCTCGAGTACTGCAACACTAGATCATACAGAGTATTTCGTTTGCTGAGTTCTTAAAATGTGTGGACGTAGCATCATATAGATTTAGCTGGACAAGCTGCAGGGAAGCAGAGGACAGCTTCCAGTACACTGAGCCTCACCTCCGCTGCAGCAAATAATCTACCTTCAGTCTGGTCTGTAGTCATTTGCTGCTCGTCATCTTTGTTCTCTCTCTCTCTCAAGATCACAGGCAAAATCTTGCAAAAAAAAAAAAAACTTCAAAGAGAGGAATGATATTGTTTTTTGTCTAATTTTCTCAATGATCATGTCACAGTAAAACCAGTAAAAATCAAAGCTCAGTCCTTGTCTTGAGTTGCTGTGGTTCCTCACAGCTGCACACAGATCATGCACAAGCTCCAGGATAAGTCCCACAGACATTCAATTAGAAAGATGGCAGCAGGGTGAACAGGACAGAGAGGGTTCTATACCACACCGCTCTAGTTCTGACTTATATTTAATTTTTGTTTCTTGTGTTTATGAGCGCATGCTGTACACCACAGACGGTGCACATAAATCACAGCAGGGTATTAATTAAGTTTTACCCGAGGAGTGAGCGTGCTGAATTCAGGTTTACCGGCATTTTATGTGGGTCAGTGAGCTGTGCATATACCCTGTGGGTCATGAGTGCACGTAACATATACCCGGGTGAACGTGAGAGATATGTCCGCTGGGAAGGTAACTATGGGTGGTGTGTTTTGTAGGTGTCATTGTTGGAAACTGACAGTGGTCAGAGTATTTTCACCTGATGTTAACGTCCTAGAAAAAGGCCATGAGCCAGATGGATGAAACAGCAGGAGATGTACAGTATATATATACACACAACAGAACCATTTGATTATACATAGTGTGTGGATTTCGAACAACACAGGCTTTAAAGCATGAACATGACAAAATACATGATCTGATTTTTATTGTGTATTTGTTCACACTACATGGACTAGTGTATGTACATACCTGCACAATAAGCAATTAATGACAATAATCATGAATAGAATACATTTACAAGTTGAAAAAAACAAACAAAAAAAATGTGAGAAAAGGAGGAGTGAAAGGAGTATAATTATTCCAGTACATTCTTGTTATAAATCATACAGAAGTAATTGAGAGAGAACAAGTGTCTTGCATGAACCTGACATTTAACTTCATTTGCTTTTCTCTCTCTCTCTCTGAATTTTCTGTGTTTCACACAGTGAAAGCAACAAAGGCAGAATGGTTGGAAGATTCGGCAGGAACGGTTTAATGAGGCACGATTGCCCTCACACCACTGACATTTCACACCAGCACTGTTTACGTGCGTGCTGTTTTTCTGACCACGACGGCTGCTCCAGGGGCTGATAAAGGCACGGTGCAATCAAAGTTACTTGGATAGCTTGTGTCTTGGTATTTTCGTGACATTTACTGGCTGAATTATCACATGAAACCATTTCTGTTGTTTCTCTCTCCAACCACATTGTCTTTCATTGGATTTCTTCTCGTTTTATTGGATTTTCCCATTCCTCCTCTTTGTCACTTCCTCATCACTCAGGGGTTTTCTTTTCTCTCCCAATCTGCAGAAATATAGATACTGACAAACTAATATCTGGATTACTAAATTAATCCATTCATCCACCCATACCCCCAGCTGACAAACCTAATTATCCACCCACATAATGTACCTTCTTACCTACCTACCTACCATCCATCCATAAACACAGCAAGTGAAAACAATAGACACCACTGGTGAATAAGTGATGCAAGTATATAAGAGAAAGTGTTAATTTAGTTTTAGTATTTTGAACTCAAAAATGTATCTGAGTCTTAGTTCAGATACAGTCTGTACAGAAAGACTACTATTTTCTTCTACTGTATTACTTCTAGCTTTATGTATTCACTGAGTTTTCTGTATAGCATCAAACAGGTGATTGTGTTGTTTGTTACAGTAATCAGTCCAAATTTGATCCGATTGTTTATGTGGCAGCAGCAAAACAAAAAGAAAGAAAGAAAGAAAGAAAGAAAGAAAGAAAGAAAGAAAGAAAGAAAGAAAGAAAGAAAGAAAGAAAGAAAGAAAGAAAGAAAGAAAGAAAGAAACAACAACAACTTGTATTTGTAATGGGACATAAAAATGAGAAAACAAGTCCAAGTGTTAGAAATGAGAACAGTTAGTTGTTTTATTTTCTGGTCTTTGGCTGAACAACGTTTTCTTCCTTCTGCCACTTTGGATTTGATCTAGTAAACAAAACTATTAAAAACGTACGCAGAGCAAAACTCAATTTTCCAAATGTTCTCAAATTGTTTTTTCTTATTTTTCAGTAGCGAGGCAGTGTTGTTTTCCTATTATCAGCACATGCAACACAATCTGTTGGTGTCAAAGCTGCGTTCTGTTCCACTGCACGGGCTAAGAAAAGCCACGGAGTGCGTCACGCATTAATGTCGCGGCTTCTCTTTAATGCACAGAAAAACCCTTATGTGTAATCAGTGGCCTTGTTTTTTCATGTGTAGCATTGTGTTTAATAAAAGGCCTGCTGTCAGTGTTGCTTGTTACCAGAGCAACATATGCATTGATTGGAACAACATTAGAACACGTTGAGCCACAACACAAGAAGGTAAACCACAGGTAATGAAGGAAGAAGTGAAGTCTATCTTTCAGTCTCAAAGGTTTACATGTGTGGGTTCTCCAGCTTCCTCCCGCAGCCCAGACCCATGTACATTAGACTTTAAAGGGATAGGTCAACATTTTGGCAAACTGGCCCATTGCCATAATCCCTATAGTCATAGCAGTAGGTTTGTTACCTTTATTTGTTGGTGTAAGCCATATTTAGAATGGCCGACTACGGAGGCTCATGGGATTTCTTGGTTTCCCTCATCAAACTCATCAAATACACAATCCAACAACTCCAAAACGCTCTGGTGGACAAGTTGTGACCTGCACATTCACCACGCTATGAGATAATAACAGAACGTTACAAGACAGAGTTGTTTTCAAGGCAAATGCAGAGACTGCTGCTGAAAAACTGTCCCTGAAGGCAACGTGCATCAGTTGTTTTGCATGAATTTACCTCTAAAACAACTCTGTCTGGTATGTGCAGGTCACAACTTGTCCACAACAGCGTTTTGGAGTTGTTGGATTGTGTATTTGGTGAGTTTGATGAGGGAAACCGAGAAATCCCATGAGCCTCCGTAGCGTAGCTCTGAGCTGCTCACGGCTCTGCTCCGCTGTTCTAAAAATAGCTTATAAAGGTCAACAACTTATGAAGGTCGACAAATAAAGGTAACAAACCTACTGCTATTTGAATCTATGACTATAGTGATTATGGCAATGGGCCAATTTTCCAAAATTTTGAACTATCTCTTTAAAATGTGAATGTGAGTGTGTGAGGTCGTAAGTGTCTGCCCTGTGATAGACTGACGTGTGCAGGCTGTACCCCACCTCTTCCCCACTAATGGATGGGTGGAACATCAGAGACTGAAACAAGCCTCGGGTTTTTCAGTCAGATTAGGAAACCATTGATGCAAATACAAACACTTACAGCTGTGTATGTCTGTGTGTGTATGTATGGTTTATCAATGGAGCATGTGAGCACAACTCTCACACTCGGTCGTAGCGCTGAGAGAGATGTGCGACTGCTGACTGAGGGAATCGGAGCAGAAAGCGGAGAAAACAACTGGTGCAACACAAAGATATGCGTTAGTCGATCCATGCAGCGCTTATTGAAGCTCAGCCAAACATCACAGTACATTTTCCCTTATACATGCGTTTTTTTTTTTTTTTTTCTGGAGATACAACTCGTGTCTGTTCTTGTGCCTTTTTGCTTTCTTTTCACTCTCTGTCATAAGGAGTTGTGGTAAATGTCAACTTGAGAGCACAAAGCTGAGAGGACAAATCTGTCATGTAAATACAGAGTGTGGTGAATACACACAGGCACAGGGAGGACTGGACCTAAGAACCTGAACCCTGACGCAAGTACAGATAGACCACAAAGCGTGCTCTTTGGAGACAAAGTGCCCTTTTTCTGGGGTGTAAAAATAAATCCAATCAATTCCTGTTTGCAGAGAGCCCGGCCTGGCTGCCTGATGAAACCTTATTCAAACATTCAACAGGTTTGGAGGTTGGTGTTCCCGAGTGATGCGACAAGTTACTTTGAAGCGAGACAGTCCTAAAAAGAAAAACAAGTAGGCCTTTTGTTCTGCACCTTGTTAGAATCCATAGTTATCTTTTGTTTTATCAGATCGTAACAGGAGCAGAGGGAGAAGCACCCTGATGTAATACAAAGACAGTCCATGTAACAAGGTGGTTGGGATGGATGGATGAGTCAATCAAACACAGGGCTGTGATGTGACAGGAGGGTGATGACTGATCCCCATATGAAACCAGCACTTAAATAGCTTTGTTAATGCGGAAGTCTAATCTAATGTAATCACATTATTATGTGTATGCACAACAAAGTTGGTCAAACATTGAGGAAGAACTTATTTTAACTGAAATCACAATTATTTTCTAAACCTAACTTCCTTAAGTCCGTTTTGTGCCTGAACCTAATAAAACTATTTGTATGTCATTTTACTGCTTTGTTTATAAAGGTAATCATTACAGCTGAATTCAACAAACTAACATTAGCATTGATACCTTTTGGCTGTTTTAGTCCAGTTTGCTTTATTTTACCATTTTAGCTGTTAATGCAGAGAGAATGGAATTTCCTAAAGTTTTCTACCAGATGTCATTTGTCCATATTTGGTCAAGGAATCAAATTCATGTTAACATTTTTAGTTTCCATTAAGGGAAATGGAGCAAATGAATGGCGCAATGTTGACATAGTTGTTATCTTTACAATGATACAAGAAACACCAGTAGCACTGAGAATATAAGTGGTCACATAATGTAAATTGTGCAAGTACACTGGCATTTGAAGGGTTAAAAAATAAGAAAAGGAATGAATATTTTATATTTATGGAAATAACTGATTTTAGTTAAAAACTTTATGCATTAGAAGTAGCAAATAACAAAAAAAAATATTCTGGAGAGTGTTTTTACTGTGGTAATTTATGGAGCTTGTCACATCTGCTGAGACGTTCCAATTTCACAGACAGCTCCATAGATCTGGACTCTGCTGTTGTCCATGCTCTCTAATAACCAGCCACACCAACCAGATACTGCACCGTTGTTTATTAGTTGTTGCACATGTGTGGCAAGGTGAAGAGGGCCTGGGCGGGGATTGAACCCACACCTCCCGGGCAAGAGTCATGCGCGCTTGCCAGTCACCCAAAGGGACATCCCCTTGGCCAAGTAGCCAGGGCACATGATCAATTGGAGGCATAGTGACAGGAACCTCAACTGTCACACATGGAAGGTGAATTAAATGTCCTTGGTGTGTATGGCAGTATTTCGAGGTAAATACAGAGACTGTTTGCTGAAAAACTGTCCCTGAAGGCAACATGCATCAGTTGTTTTGCATGATATTACCTCTAAAACACCTCCGTCTTGTAACGTTCCGTTATTATCTCATAGCGTGGTGAATGTGCAGGTCACAACTTGTCCACCAGAGCGTTTTGGAGTTGTTGGATTGTGTATTTGTTGAGTTTGATGAGGGAAACCAAGAAATCCCATTAGCCTCCGTAGCGTAGCTCTGAGCAGCTCGCCGCTCGGCTCGGCTCGATGGTTCTAAAAAATAGCTTGCACCGACAAAGGTAACAAACCTATATGACTATAGTGATTATGGCAATGGGCAGATTTGCCAAAATGTTAAACTACCCCTTTAAGGATAGAGAGGGTTGTCCATGTTCTGGCAGCATCTGATGGCTTGTTCCATCGGCAGGAAACCACAGACCAGTAGAGACAGTCTTGTGTGCATGGACAGTGATGATGGAGCTGAGAATGACTGAGTTCAAGCAGGTGGTGTCATATCCTGATATTAACCTTATTGTTTTTGGTGGTTTGCCTGTTTTCTTTCTATGTTATAATGACGGTGTCAGATGTGAGTGGCACCTGCTACAATCTGAGTCTCAGACTGGAGTGCTTTGTGACTGACTCTAGCTGTGGTTTCCTCACCATCTTTTTGTTTTTGTCTCCCGACATGAGAGCTGTTCTGGTGGATGGAGTCATTAATGTGATGCCTCTGACACAGATGTGAGGGTTACAGCAGGGAAATCAATTATCAGGACCTGAGAGGCACGAGCCAGTTGTCAACGTGCTCTGCTTCTGAGGATTTTGTCTATGAAGTTATTATTGTCCATTTAATAAATATCAGATTAGTGGCTCACGACAGATCTAACGTTTAATTATGAGGATCAAATCTATTTGATGATGCACATATACACACACAATGTTTGCCCTGGGGGGCTTCAGCCAGTGTCAGCTGAAACAGCTGCACACATGGACAAATCATCAGTCTGTCACAGGGCTGGCATTTATGTGAGCACACACACATCCACACCTATGAGCACTTTGGAGTCACCAATCAACTTAGTGTGCACGTCTTTGGACCGTGGGATCAAGCTGGAGAACCTAGAGAGAAACACAGGGAGAACATGAAAACACCACCCAGAAAAACTTCAGTTTGTCTGTTTTTTTTTTGTGTTTTTTTTTCCAAATCAGATTTTCCCTATTGGTTGCTTCACTCCTCACTACATTCCCAACATCACAACTGTTCTCACAATTCTGCTGAGAGTAAACAGAGCTGTACAGTTGGATGAAATGACTTGGCCGCCCTTTTCAAAAAGATGCAGTCAAGATCTTTACTGTTTTGTGCAACAGATGATTTTAGACAATCTGGGGTTTGCCATAAGACAAAATAAGATGAGATAAGATGAGACAAGATAAGATAAGATAAGATAAGATAAGATAAGATAAGATAAGATAAGATAAGATACTTTATTGATCCCAGGCTGGGAGATTACTATGTTACAGCAGGAATATAACACACAATGAAAATAGAAAAATAAGAGAATTAATAAATTAGAACACTTTTTGAATAAAAATATGTACATATTGTAAATTAATAGTATGTTTGTTGGAACACAGTTATTCATTGAGTCCAGTGGGCTCTCTGTTATAAATTCTGATTGCGAGAGAAAGGAACTTCACTGTCTGTCCAGTAAGTGATGGAGAGCGTGGTCAGGGTGGTCAGGGTCAGGTTATATCAGCCATAGTCAAAATCTGTCTTTGTCTCTTTATTGAATCTAATGGTTGCCAGGTTCATTAATCTTTACCTTGCTGCATTGTGGGAGATCTCTGGTTTGACAGACTGTGTGTCTTTTCTGTTCCTCTTAGTTTGTTGTTCGGGGCGTTAGTGGATGACACTCAAAGAATGATTTGATTCAAAGCATCTCCACGGACCACACTCTTTTATCCAGCCTCTCTTTGAGCAATTGGACATTATTGTCTCCTAGGAGGACGTGCACGCAGGAGGACGTGGCATTTAAATGATCATGTCTGGCTCATTCTTTCAGCTCTGTGCCTGACCACTGGCTGCAGGCTCTGTCTCTTTCACTCGGCTGCCTGAATCACTTAATGAAGGTTCACAGAATGATGGAGACGCAAAGCGAGAATGACTAATGCTTCAGAGGGACGAGGTGACGAATCTCCCCTGTCTTGTCTCTGGGCCTCTGTCGTTCTGCAGGCTTGGCCGTCTGTGATTAAGGGAACGTTTGAGAATGATGAAGCCATCAAAGGTGCCTCTGTCTTCTTTCTGCCTCGCTGTCACTCTGCCTTCCCTCCTTCTTTTGCCGCTGTGCCAGGACTCAGAGACGAGTTCAAGCTCACCAGGTTTTAAGCATCCCAGCACTTTACCATGCCGCCTTCCTATTTGTCAGTCTAGCTGGTATTGACTGACTGTCAACATATGTTGAATGACTTGAACGTCTTTGATGCAAAGTCACAGTTGGACACTTGGACATTCCTGACCCTCATGGATTTAATGTAAATAAATGCGAGTGGAAGTCATCGGCCATGTTGACGCTGTGTAAGGCTGGATGCAGGATGTTCTGTTGAAGTTATGACTATTGGATCTGCCTTTACCCAATCACTCACATGTTTGGTTGTGACGTATGTCATGTGCCGGAACCGTCCAGAACGCAAGTAAGCTGCTGCACGTTGTAAACGGGGAGAATACGTCAGTCCGACCGCCCAAAAGTACGACTGCCCATTTCTCCGACTACCCATTAATCCGACTTATTCTGTTATTCTACTTTTATTCTAGGGTTAAGGTTACTTAAGTCAAAGAAATGGGAGGTTGGACAAATGGACGCAAAAATATAGAAATGTATGGTCGGAGAATTAGGAAGTCGGACAGACGCCATGGGCCCGTTGTAAACAACGACCATCACCAATCACAACGAGCAGAGCAAAGCGTGTGTGCTAGACAACCATCAATGACACACAACTGAACGCATAGCTTCACAAACATTCATCTTCGCCACCATTACTGAACAACAACTTCAAACTTAGGTCAAAAGCTCATGATTTTTCTGAGCCACTCCTTCTACAGTATGTTTGCTGATTGGCCAGTAGTTTCTCTGCAGAAAAAAGCCACAAGAATGTTAAAATCCCAGATGGAGAACTGAAGGGAAATAACAAATTGAGCATAAGTACGTAGGTGGGTGGAGCCAGGCTAACAAGGTGCAGCCCCTTGCCTTGGGCTGAAACATGAAGCTGCACTTCCTCTAATGACCACTAGAGTGAGTCTCCAACAGTGAGTCAAAATGTCCAACAAACAACGTCTTTTCGGCTCGTTACAAGCCCCTCCTCTTTTTGTCTACATTTGGATTGGATGGTAATGGCCAAACAGCTCTGAGCTTCTTCAGGGACCTGTGGGCGACATCACAGAGGCTACATCTTCATGATCATGCCCCTGATCTCCATGACCTGCAACAAACTCAGCTGCGTAACAATGAAAAGAGAAAACTGAAATACCTTTATACAAAAATGCAGTTGAACCTCCAAATCTGTTGTGATGTGTTACTTGCAGCAGCGTGGCAGCGACTGTGGAGCCTTCAGACCGACTCCCGACTGAAACACTAAAACCAGCACGGTGACATTTCAGAGTGAAACCGCAAACAAGCCGCTCCTCAGACTTGCTCTTTTCTCAGTTGTTTGACACTGCTACTGAGGTAAATTGCTGTTAAAATACAGCCCCCACCACCCCCGACAACCCCACGCACACTCCCAGCAGTGCACTTAAACAGAACCCCAGACTGAGTGGAAAGAGCCTTTGATGGACAGAGAGTGGGATGCAGCGCGGTGACTGGTGAACGTGTTGACCTTCAGGCTGTTTTTAAAACAGCAGGCTGTTACGCTGAGAGTCGTCTCTGAGTGGTCTTCAGACATTTATGTGCTTTCGTGTGTGTGTTTTCTTCAAACTGAACAGAACTTCAATTTAAATAAAACAATAATAATAAACAGACCTCAATCCAACACAATCACTAAAACAATATTGGCATAAACCAAATCATTTCGGTATACGAATGATGAGCTCATTATCAAGAGCATCGCTCTGCAATATAAACACAGAAACATCCTCACCAGCTTCCTCTGCACACGCACACACACACAGCCATCTTCACCATCCTCACACTAAAAGCCGCTGTTTGTCTCTGTTCTTTTGAGAGTGGAGCTGAAACTGTTCTTTAAGAAACTCAGTTAAAGCAGTTAAAATACTTTGCATCAAAACATTTAGCCTCAGTCAAAATGTTATTTTTTTTCTTCATTAATGATCATCACTGTAGCACGGCATGTGGGTGGAGCAGGTTGTGCACTAATCAGAGTGATCGGTGGTTCGATCCCCATACCTCACTAAAGATCATGCCATGTGACTGGTAGAGTAAAAACTACTTTGTGTGGTCATAAAGCCCAGAAAAGCCTCCCAATTGGCCCATTTACCAACAGTTTAACTAACACTTGTGTTTGTGCGTGATTGAAGGCATTGTGTTTGGATGGAGCTATTTTAAAATTGGAGAAAGAGAGGGACTCTAACGAGACATGAACTAAAGAGACAGAGAAAACTCTGGATTTATCCACCACATCAGCGCTTCAGCACCTCACTAGAAAGATGTTTTTTGCACAGTTACTGTAATACTGGCAATGAATGCATATTTGTTTTATGAAACTGTTTGTGAAGAACCTCCTCCATCCTTCTGCCGATACCGATGGAAGGACGGCCTGTCTGGGCAGAGGGCAGGCAGAAAGTGGATGATAAAATCCTCATCCACCTTAACAAATGACCTCGGACCTTCTCATGAACACTTTTCCAGTTTTAAAGCGACCGAATCGTCTGCGTGGGCCGAAGCCGCTCCATAACCCAGAGCCTGTGAGTCAAATCTGAATGTGTAGCTCAGTAGCTGCAGAGGACAAAGGATGTCAGGGAGGGCGTGACCTCAGAATCCGAGCGGAAGCACTCACGTCTGTGTTTTCTAGCAGCTCTGTTCTCCACGATGTCACTATACAATACAAGACTGTAATAAAGCCATGGAAATCAAAGGTGCTCGGTGAGAGCCATAAATATTCATGCTCGCCACCATCAAAGCTCCTTCCTGATCAGTGGATGTGATTCCCGCTCTGAGGCCCAACAGTTCACACATCTATGAAACGGTCCCGAGTCACATGATGTTACTGTATCAGAAACCAACCTGCCAGGCTCACAGGATGTCTGCTCACACTGATCACCATCCACCTTCCATCATCCATTCATCACATCACTCTGTCTGGAAGCCAACGCGTTCACAATGAGATAGATAGATAGATAGATAGATAGATAGATAGATAGATAGATAGATAGATAGATAGATAGATAGATAGATAGATAGATAGATAGATAGATAGATAGATAGATAGATAGATAGATAGATAGATAGATAGATAGATAGATAGATAGATAGATCATGTCTGTTTTGTCAGAAGTGGCACCCAGCAGTGCTGCAGTGTTCCTCTGGTCTCCTGACACCTGAGCTCAGTCCCACAGCTCCCACACAAAGACAAAAAGCTTCTTTGAAGTTTTTATCCTCCATTAATTTTCCATTATTTCATTTATTTATTTTATTTTTTACAAAGACAGAAGCTGTTGCAAATGAAGGATCAGAAAATCCCAAACGCCTAAGAAAAGAAAAAAACACAACCCAGCCTGGTCACAGTCAGTCACTTATCTTTAATATGTGTCCAAGTGTTTTATTATGGAACGTTCACACATCAGAGCTCAGCAGCACCAGCCTCGGTCCACTTCAAATCTCCACTGGTAAATAAATAAATATCCTCCACTGTTTTCTCAGTGGCTTGATCTAAAACATCTGGAAAGACTGATGTGAGTGGGACGACTCCCACAGCTGGAGCATAAACATTAATAAACACATTTTTTTTATGTTATTGATTTCTTTAAAACAGATGGCTTTAATGATTTCCTCAGATTGTGGACACGGAGCAGACACCAGGCCCACCGCTGCTCCACAGTTTGTGACTTTCCATCCTGCTCTCCAGCCGGCCTTGTTATCAGCAGCACTGTGTGTCTCTTGGACAAGGATCACATCAGGGTTTCGAGAGAGAGAGAGAGAGAGAGAGAGAGAGAGAGAGAGAGAGAGAGAGAGAGAGAGAGAACAGAGCACAGGGCATTTTCCCATGATGCTTTACTCCACAGTGCAGAATACAAAAATAAAAAACACTTTAACACAATAACAAACTGCAAACTAGAATAACTAGGAGTATCTTCAGGACTCTGTCTTGACATTTAGCACTGGTTGTTTTTAGGTGATAACTTTTAGGTGAGGCAGCGGGTTGTGTGGCTTTAAATTTGAAAACCACACTGAAATCATTATACCCCCATGCCTACATTATTACTCATACGTACAGCCTGAAATGAAAACCCATTAAAAATTAACTCTTTCCAGCTTTATTTACAAATTCACCGTTACAACATCAAACTAATGAAAATAGATGATGATATTTCTGAAAATTAATAAGAATGAAAAAGAAAATAGAATAACAGAGTTAAAAATGTCTTCAGTCCACTAATTTTAGTCGCCTTTTGACTTAATTACAGCTACAGTATCATTCTCTTTGGTAATGTCTCTATAGCTTTGCACACCTGCATTATGGGGATATTTGCTCATTCTTCTTTGCAGACTTGTTGGAGCTCAGTCAGATGGTTCGGTCATCCAGTTTGGATGGACCACCTGACCCGATGATCTGATGAAGGTGTTGGTAAAGCCATATACTCTCCACTCCTTAATGATGCTCTGAATGGTCCTCACTGGGAAAGCTGAAGCCTTGGAAACCTTTCTGTAGCCTTCATCTAACAACTTCATCCTGGAGGTCTTTTGAAAGCACTTTTCCAACCATGTTGAAATATCTGTAGTACCTATGGTAGTGGAATCATCAGGAAACAGCTGGCTTTATTCTGACATCATCAAAACCAGGACATTTGATATCAGGTGGCTTCAGTCAGCCTGGTGTTTGATGAAAAAGTTGATTGGTGAGATGTTTATAATGGTATAATCTATGGGGCTGATGACAGGTATTTCACTGATTATTTTTTAATAATTGTCCATAATGTTATTTTTACTGGGATGAGGTTGATTACATTTGTTGTACACAGCTAAAAACAAAACAAAAAAAAGTTTGAAAAAGATTGATCACAGAGTATAATGTGACAAAAGCTAAAGGTTTTGGCAGCGGGGTAGGATAACTTTTTATAGGCACTGTAAATCTCAAAACACAAAAACCAAAGATAGACAACAGGGAGAAAAGAAAACAGGAGCAACAGCTCTCATCGTAAATCTGTACAGCACTTTCCTACTTTCACACAATACTAAGTCTATTCTATGAGCTCTTTAAATGATGAAATGCATCTGCTGACTTCCACTCTACGTGCCTGCAGCCTTGTTTCTCTCTTCTTCTTTTTTTTCTTTGGCTACAGCTCTGCACCTGCAACTCCTAATGAAAGCAACACATCTGTATCCTAACCATTCTTGTCTTTGTGGATGCAAAGTCATCAATTAGTAGTACAACTCTATACAATCTATTTAGAAATTAATTGAAATTCTATGTTAAAAGGATATATTCTGCTCTCACTCATATCCCCCGTTTTCCACTGAAATCAGCGGGACTGCAATGCATGATGGTCCATATCTCTATAAATTCTCACCATCCATCTGGACAGCACCACAAAATGACAAACTCCCTATAAAGTTTTGGACAGAGCCACAGCAGATTGGTTAAACAGATCTCACATGTTGTTGTAGATCTTCTGTGCGAGACGCTTCAATCTGTGATTGTGTGTTCTTGCAACAAATGTAGAACAGCACCTGGAACAGCTGACAGGTCTGACCACTGTTATCAGCAGGAGAAGAGGCAGGTTCAGCTGGGTGCTGTGTTTACACTAATGCAGATAAAAGCCTGTCTACTGCCGAGTCATGTGACCTGGATGTGGATGTGAGTGCAGATTAAAGCCTTTACCACTGCTGTGTTAGTGGGTCTTGGGTTGCTTTCACACCAGCCTCGTTTAGTCCGGTTGAACCGAAACCTGGAGCGTTTCCCCCCTCGGTGTGGTTCTTATGGGTCAGTGTGAACGCTGTCCTCGAAACTCTGGCATGGACCAAACAACAGTCCGCTATCAAGTGAACTCTAGGGGCCCTAGTTTCCTAGACCGAGCGAAGTCTAAGTGCAGCGCAGCGTGTCCAGGTCCATTTCGCAAGTTTGGTGGGCAGCGCGGTCCGACTTACGCCAGCACAAGCCCTCCCCTCGTCCCTCCTACCGGCGCAAACGGCAAAGGGGGAGGAGAGAGGACGGGAGGGAGACAGGAGGAGGAGAAGTGGGATTAACACAGCCGATTCGGATCTTCACCAATCAAATGAGCTCCTCTCCTCACCTTTAACTGCGCCGCGGGCGATGCGCGCTGCAAGTTTGTCATTTTATACTTTGACATGGATGGAGGAGACAGCGACGCCAGAGGCCTAACCTCTCCCAGGAGGAAACAGCTGTTTTGGTCCGGAGGTCCGAGCTCAGAGTGGCCGAATAATGAGTTTACTAATATCCTTAATCAGGTTTGATCTGATACACTAAGAACCGCTGCCCAGTGTAAAAAACAACAACTAATAAACTAATAAAGAAACTCATATTTATTCACACCCTGTGTAAGCAAGATGAGAGGTGTACACTAATCACAACATAAACAAACACCATGCGGGATGAAATCAGCGTAAAGGACGCTCTCTCTCTCTCTCTTTGTCCTCCTCTCTTTTTTTTCTGTGATAGAGATGCTGAGTATAGGCTATATACTGACTATCTGATACCGAGGCTGTTGTGGTAGGCTAAGAGAGATGATGATTTGTGTTTTGTTTTTCATTATGGCTGCATGACGATGCGTCGCTCGCTGCTAATGAATTAATAAGTAAATAAATAAATAAAGCGGATCATCACAACGGCACAGTGCGTATCTCAACACGGCAGCAAAATGCAGTCATCCTCCCTCAGTCCTGCTTGGGACATCCGCAGCTGCTTTTCAGTGCCAGTTCGTCCCTGCTGTGTTAATTCAGGTGGAGTTTCCATTACGCGTGCCGACAGCCTTTGATCTCTGCTTTGATCTGACGTCAGATGTGACGGGACAATCTATATGTGACCCGTTCCATCAAAATGAGTCGGAAGTCGCAACGTTCTATTTTTAGATAATCAGCTGATAACATGGAAAACCCATAGAAAATCAAAAAAAATGTTTTACCCTAATTTCAAAGCAATGGCATTCAAAAACAATCTCCCAAAGTTTCACAGTCCAGATAATTGAGAAAAGGCACGTAAATGATGATTAAAGTTGACTTGCAACTTAAACCCTCTGAAAATGAGTGTTGCTTCGGTGCAAAACATGAAATATCTTCTGAACCGTTCATGATAGAGACGAGCTGTAAACTGCATCTGAATCGCGGGATTCTCCGCTTTCCGACGGTCATTGAATGTCGCCTCTATGGCGAGCAGGGACGGGTACAGAAACAGATGCTAAACCGAGTAGCATTGACGCTAACAGAGCGTAGCATCGATGCTAACAGAGCGTAGCATCGATGCTAAACCGAACGTAGCATCGATGCTAACCCGAACGTACACGCTTGCACATGTTTTACAAAATGTCAACAAAACACGACAACTTCTGAACCGTTTATGATAGAAACGAGCTGTAAAAAGCATCTGAATTGTGAGATTCTCTGCTTTCCGAGGGTCATTGAATGCTACCTCTATGACAACAAGGGGCCGTATAGGTTGTGTGTAATCACGTGGTACAGGAACAGATGCAGAGTCACTGGCAAAAACTTTAACTGCTATTTTCTCAGGTTTTAGAACAGAATAAGAGAGTAGGAGATCGTAATTCAAATGGCCACATCTCGAAAACCATCAAATGTATGACTCTGACTAGGGTATCATTTTAAAGCTTATTTTCTAATCTTTCCACTGATACCAAAATCTCAACTTTGAAATTTGGGTCACTGTGACTCATTTTGATGGATCGGGTCACATATAGATATAAATTCACGTGTTGATTCCATTAGTTGCATTAAATAGTGGTTATTGTGGATATTTATTGCATTGAAATGTGCCTGGAACTGTGGAAATCTGCCTGTGAGGTCTTGGTGATGTGTGTGCACTGCACGTCAGTCAGCCAAACTTCCACTGCACCTGCTGCGCTTCGCCCTGCGCTGAGAGTAGACCTGGCTTGAGGTGGCAAGCTTTCAGCGCACCCTCGGCGGGACATTTTCGCACGAAACTTCCACTGCACCAAGCTGAATCTGTGACGCCTCCCCCTGCTGCGCGGCCACGCCTATCTCAGCGCAGCGCGATCTACCAATCTGCCAATCTGACTTTGCGCTAGGCTGCGCTGGTCGAAACTTGCATTACACCGGCTGCGCTACCTTGCGCCACCTGCGCTGCGCCACCAAACTAGGGCCCCATAGCAGTTTATTTCTGGTGTGACTCTGGAAACAAGTGCTGCTGTTATGATGAGCTAACTATTTTATGTTTAACATGTTTGTGATTGTGAACGTTTTTTTTTTCCTGTCTATATGGCAAAAGAAAAAAAAAGTTGTGGTAGGCTCTAATTTTATTATTTTATTATACCTTTATTTTACCAGGCAGAATCATTAAGAACAAATTCCTATTTACAATGATGGCCTGATGAGAAACACAAGCTTTTTGAGGGGGAAGAGGAGGGGGCTGTGAAGAAAGAAAGAAAGAAAGAAAGAAAGAAAGAAAGAAAGAAAGAAAGAAAGAAAGAAAGAAAGAAAGAATTACTTCCTGTTGTTTCCTGTGATGTGATCATCTGATTGCAGAGTGTCTTAAGCTAAAAATATGTGTTAATAGGCCTGTATTATTTAATGCTTGCAGTCTTACCAGCCGTTCATAAGTGCGACACGTTAAAGTCTGCTGATATACAGATTAGATTGGCACCAACATGAAAATAAGATGAAGATATACAAATAACCGAACAACATTTGTGGTCATGTGACTTTTGCTTACATTTACAATTTTTGGACCGTTTGATTTTGGCCTTTGTGAACGCAAACCAGACCAATTGCAACAATGTATCATCCTTGCATTGGTTCGAATCAGATGACGGACCTTTAGGTGTGAACCGCCCTAAGTGGGTACATTCATCTTTTATCAGTTGTGATGTCTCTGATTTTGTCCTTTGTTGCTTCTATTTAGTTCTACTTTAAATTTCAACCTCCTTTGTGCATCATTTTGGTTAGTTTATACTTTACATACCTTACTGCTCCTTTAAAATCTTATTCTGCCCGCCAGAGATCTGGTTACAGACGGCAGCAGAAACAATGTGAGGGCAGCAGGTCATCAGATACTTTAAATGAACTTAGAATGAAACAAACTCCCATAAACCCCCTGCCCTGGGCCTGTCATGTCTGCTACATATATTCTTTAAGTGTTTGACTGAGTGTGTGTGTGTGTGTGAGTAGAGGTTGTTATTACTCTGGCACGTGTGCTCAGCAGGGTCTAGAACATAGTTTTTCTGTGGCCTCCTCACATTTCCTCTCCTGTCGAGGGCAGGGTGTGTGCGGTGTAACGCAGTACGAAAGCTAACCAACCCCAGAACCACCATGTGAGACCGTCCCGTGCGCCAGAGGCAGATTATTGGCGTGACGGGACTGGAAAGACCACAACCCCCCCCCCGCCTCGCCCCTGTCTTTTGTTCTGCCCCTGCCGGGGAGAAACGACACCCCGGCTGTGGGTCCATGTGACTGCAGATTGCGGTAACCGTTACAAATCAAGGTACATGTGGAGACTTACGTAAGAGCGTTTGGTTTTCTGTGGTACTGGAGGTCCGAGTTAGCGCGGCCCCCCGAGGTTTAGAGGTCAGCTGTTAGATGCTGCTGTCGCTCTTTGTGCTCAGCTCAGATAAACACGTCCTGGAGGTCTCAGCATCCTGGATGCCCAAGGATGAAACAGATATCTATCTCCTCGTCTGAGTCTGAGAGTGACATGAAAAACTTCCTCTCTGAGGGAACTGAAAATGAACATTTTGAAAAAAATGATGGATTTCATGAAGCGTTTAAAGAAAAAAAATATGTAGCTGCTACTCAATCAGGTGTTTGTCCAGGTGCTTTAGTGAGCGATGGTGAACTGCTGCAGCTGCTGTTGTTTGTTCTTAAAAGCTATAAAATATTCTCTGTCAGTGTTTCTCCAGCTCCTACTTTCACTCTCATCCACAGTGTTTGATCCTAAAGAGAGAGGAGGTGTAACTCTAATTACCTCTCTCACAAGGTCATACGTGATGGTCTTTATAGTAAACTGCAGTATGAAACTCTGATGATAATGTATGTTTTATTTCTGGTTTCACCCACTTTTAAAAATCCACCTCCTGTAGCATTTTTAGCATTATTTCTATTTTATTTAAAGCCCCAGTATGTAACTTATTTGGCTTTTTATTAGCAAAAATCAAATATTGCTTTCATAAATATGTATTTCACTATAGTCAAATCAGACCCGCATACAAATGAAAGCTTTCTCGTACCTTAGAATGAATTGTTACAAGTCGTTACAAATACATAAGTGGGCGACGCACCGAACCCAGGCGGCGGTGGCAGCGTGACCGTAGGTAACCACGGAAACTCACCAGAGCTGTCGGCTCGGGGAGAAAGTTTTCCAGGTAGCGCCTGTTAAAACTGTCACCACTGTGTAGTGTGAGGAAGGACGGAGGCACTGATGTTGCATTCAGGTGCAGTCAGGCAGACGGCCGTCTGCAAAAAATGTCATTTTACTTGACCAGAGAAAGACGGTAAAACGTCGGTCACCATGTCATCACCATGACAACATATTGTCACCCCTGTATTGTTTTGCCTCATGCTGGTGGACCACTTGTTTACATAGAGGCTTGTTTATCCTGTTACATGCAGTGTCTGTTGTCTGTCTGACGTCTGCCCGATTTCACGTGAATGCAACATCAAGAATATGTTCAGATATGCAACCGCACCGCTAGATGGGGGTAATTCCTACATAGTAACCATGTTTTTACTTCTTTACTATAATGTCAACATTTTCACTTGATTTTCAGTATCCTATATTCTTTTACCTGCAACTCCTCTGTTTTTGTGTTGTATGTGATGTTGTGGACTATTTTTATAGCTTTATTCCGTAAATACCATTGCGTTGCATTGATGCAAAAGGGTGCAATTCAAAGGCTGATAAGCAACCACCGTTTTAATGTTTTATGAGTTAAAGGTAAGCTTCAAAGCTGAATTCAGTCTGATGTGTGTGTATAGATTCATACATGTACAATAAATTACACACACATACAACAGACAGTGTCTGTCTCTGGTTATATGGCAGTAGAGGTGATTTTCTGAAGCAGCACACATTTCTACCCCCTCCACAACACAGCAGCAGTCCCTGTGCGTGGACACACAAACTCCACCACAGACAGCAGTTTTAGATTCTCCACTTCTTTCTTCAGGATTCTCTCCATTCTCTGAGAGACATGAGAAACTCTGCAGGTCACTGCACAAATCACAGTGTGATTATGAAGAGGTTTATTATCCTCACTGACTCTTCTCTCCTCCGGGGGTTTTTCCTCTCTCTCCTGGTGCAGCGACTATCTTCAGATACATTTCATTCTTCTATACGTGTCAGATGCCATTGAACACTTGAACAATTATTCAGCGAAGTGTCAGTCACTGGCACTACTGTAAGTGATTCAGCTCCCACAGTAATGACAGTTCTTTTCAGACTGTTCCCTCAGAGCCAACATCAGGTTGACACATTTTTGATTTTGGTTGCTCCGCTAGTGTAGCACTCATGCAAAGAGGGAGACAATTGCTGTGTCTCAATTTGAATACTTCCATACTTAAACTAAGTATTTTGAGAATGTAAGTGTGTCTCAATTCACAAGAATGTCAAAATGCAGTGTACTGTACTGTAAGTACCTGGATGGTGCACTCAATAGTTAAGTGTGGAACGATGGACACTTACCACTCTCAATGATCGCTGTCGTGGCTACGTAGTATAATATATAATAATAATATATAATAATGTAAATCAACATACTGGTAGAGCAATGTTTTCCACCAGTCCATGACGCATCGGTCTAGTCAGACTGAGGACTAGTCAGACTAATGAGGACTAGTCAGACCGATACGTTACAAACTGATGAAGCCCCTTGGATAAAAGAGATAACGATGATCTGTATGAATGAGAATATTCACAGACATAATGGGCTACTGGAAAGCATTTGAATTACCTTTTGTAAAGAAAAGTGTGCAGAACATGTTTATGTGTTAAATGAATTGAACTGATCAGAAAGGTTGGGACCTTTCTGATCATGTGGCCCTCACCAGCAGTTGTGGCCCTAAACAACCACATAGAGTGTTTATGCCAGCAGCCGCCTCTGCGCATTATCGTTAATAGCTGTAGCCTACCTCAAGCCTTATTGTTTTTCATCTCACGCTGTCACATATCAAACAAAAATCTTGTGTTTGTGCTCATGTGTAACCATGCAGCAGATACACACGGACATACCACACAGAACCAGAGGGCTCTACATCAATAGACTGTAACTGCCCGCTTCAGAGGACACGAAGAGATGGAGGACCTTAGATTAATAATTCAAACATTTTGGTACTCGCCGAATGAATAAAATCAATTTACAGGCTCTACAAGTTGCAGCAATTACAGAGTTCCCATCCTGGGATCTATAGATGAAGCCTTGGCGGTGGGTGAAAATGTAGAGCTACTTTAAATCTCCTCCAGCTGGGTTGATTTTAGATTTTTTGAGTGACAGAAAAAACCTCAGAGTTTATTAATGATGATCTGCTTTATTGACTTCTTTTAGGCCAATGAATAAAAGATTCACCAGAACCGATTCTGTGCAGCGTGGCAAAGACACTGATACTTTATGATGAGAAATAAGTTTGACAGAAATCAGGTATAAAATATGAAGAAATGAAAGGAATAAACCTCAGACCCATCCATCCAACCATGTGTAAAAAGGATGTGGTGTGTTCAGTTCATAAGGCGTATGTTGCAGTTCATCATGTGCTGGCAACCATTGAGTGAAGGGATGGAGCGAGTGAGTCATTCAGACCAGTTTTCCTGTGAACCGTCCATCCATTACTTTCTCATTATCTGGGGTTCCACATTTCCAGGACCAACACCTCCAAGCTCCTCCTGGGGGGATGTCAAGATGTTCCCAGTCTGCCCTGACCCTGTGGTTATTCTAAACTCCTAGAGATGGTCCTGGACTTAGAGAAGGCTCTGCATCAATGTCCAATGGTGATGTTTTATGTAAATGGCACTGGAGGTTTCAGTCTAATCTACTGTCGCTCCCCAAGACCCATTTTTTCAGGAATCCCTGGAAATTATCATATATACTGTATATGCTGCAATAGTAATTGGTGCGGCAGCAAAACGATGCTCATTACGTAAAGCGGATACGCTGCATTACTAAGGCAACACACTTCTCTACATGGGAGTGAACTTAATATGCTACGTGCATTATGGGCTACTCTGGGCAACAAATTGAATCATCGGCAACTGGACTTGTATTTGTCTAGGAAAACATTTCGCCTCTTACCGGCTTCATTTGAGATTCATAATTTTCTTGTTTAGATTGTCTACATTCAGTCAGTCACGCACAAAGACGGATATTTAACACCAAGAACCATTCGGGCAAATTGAGTGGTTCAGTCTTACAGTGCGCGGAAGCAGATTTATGAACATAGATATTCACAAGTGAACATTGGAATCTAGGAGTGTTTTGGATTGAGCCATAAAGCACAATACTGATAATAATGAAAATAATGGTTGATGCTGATTTGTTTTTGTTATTTAAGTGGTTAAGTGGAATAATGTTAGACAGTTACTGGTTGACATCTGTTGAGATGCTCTGATGAGCCGAGGTCCATGGCTCCGGTTGAACTTTATAACTGTTATTGTTACTTTGTTTCCAAGTGTTTTGGTTTGATTAATGTGGAGGAAAGTGTGTGACACCTCCCACAGAAAGCTAAAACATTTTAATGGAGTTGTATTGTTGAATATATTAATATATAAGCATGTAGTAGCCTTAGAGTTCTGTTAAAATGGTGGCAGCGTGGTGGTGTGAGGATCAACCGGAGCCCATCATGAAAATTGAATATGTCCACACTGAGAAACACCTCTGCTGTAGTGGTAACACACCTGTCACTGCTCTCCTGACATGTTAGCGGTGTTTGGACAGGTTGCCACGTGATTGCTTCATAATGATTGACATGCTGTTGGCTAACTACCTGGTAATAGGTCTGCTAATAAGGCTAGTTCCAGGGAGGAACTGTGTCTGGAGGGAGGATGTTTGGATACGGAGCTCCAGCCTCCCTGTAACTCAGCACCGCTTTACACAGACTTTTCTAATTGTTGCAGCTCCCACAGTGAGGGTTACAGAACATGTCGGCTCAGTTTAATGACATCCTGCAGTTCTCTGTAGTTCCTAACAACAGACTGACGCTGAACACTGACTAATTTAAGCCATTACACACTAATACACCATCTCCTCTGTGAACTAAATGAGATTAAATTATCACGCTTCCAAGGATCATTCCCTACATGGACATGTGAGTCAGTCTTTAAAGTTACTAGAGGCAGTTATGTGCTCAACAAGAGACGTTGTTAAGCACAGAACAATTTTCTCTGTGTTGCATTTATCATCAAAGGGATTAATATGAGAACCATTATGTTTTTATTTAAATTGGGGAACTGTTGAGGCCAAAGTCCTTATTTACAATAAAGAGGAGCAGGTAGAAAATAATGAAAAAAGACAAGATAAAAGAAGAACCTCAATTAAAACAAACACATAAATACAATAAATAATAGTATAACAACTAAATCAATTATAACAGGTACAAACACAAGTATAAAGGTTTGAGATTAGGGCTTTAAAATGACAAGGAGGCACCAGCAAATTAATTTTCCAAGTACTTATATTGGATTTACAGATGGACAGTGTAAAGGCGCCAAAAGCAGTTCCTCCACACTCAGTGTGAACTGGAGGAACATGCATCAGCATCCGCCAGGCGTTAGTCCTGGTGTGATGTGGTCCAGTGGACCAAGCTGGACTGAAAGTGATATATGAAGGCAGCTTTCCAATAAGGGCCTCGTAAATAAATAAACATGTGCAAATTACATTGAGAGAGTGAGAGGAGCAGCCAGACTTCTCATACAGGAGGCAACAATCAGTGATATAAGCATAGTAGAACAGAAACATAGTATGTATAGTAAATACACAGAATGTCCATGCTGTATATGGTATATACTTTTTTATGCACATTTAACAATATGTATATACTTTCATGTTATAAACATATATCTTCATATGAACATATGTATCCTTATTGGTGGTATATTTCCATGCTTATTCTTGATTCTATGGTCCGGGTGAATACTCCATTCTGATTGGCTGCAGGATTATTGGACGTTCCAGTCAAATTGCCTGATGACAGTTCTAAATATTATTTCGCTGGCTCAACCGCTAGTTGGTAACCAAGGCAACAGAGACTCTGAAGGGTAACAAGTTTTCTTCAGTGCATCATCCTCTGACCACCAGACTCTGTAACACACGAGCGGTTAAGAAGTGCACTGGCCTTTTGAAATTACTACTTTGTATCACGTAGCGCTCACCCATCATCTCATTTCCCTTTGCTGATCAACTATTAGGCTGCGGTGGAGTCACTGTGGAAGAGAGTTATTAAATAGTCCGCTCAGCTGTGGCTTGTGAAAAACTCATGATTTTAACCGTAAAAGACATTAAGGTATAAATAATTGAATTTAATATGCATTTCTTTGGTAAGTAACCATGGCATAATGCTCTTTGAGGTGTCCAGTTTTTAGTAATTAATGGACGACGTGGAGGCGTCTGGCATTATCTCATACATGTATGATGGGATGGATCTGAAATGAGGCCTTTAGTCAGGATCAATCATGTGCAGAGAGGAAGTCTTTCTTCAGATGGTTAATTTAAAGCAACACTGTGTCTCTAACAGCAGAAGTAAGCGATCCGGTCGTTTTGGCTAACTTCCTGTCAGCAGATGGAGTTAGCAGTCCCCGCCCTCGTCCCTACGTCACCACATTCACGCGGATCCCTTGGCTGCACACAGAGAGGACCGCCCCTTTATGCCGTTCTCTCTCCTCATTGGATAAAGGTTGTAGGATACAAGGAAAGTTTTCTCCTCGGCTTACAGCAGAGCAGAGTGACTGACAGGCCCGTGTTTCGGACCAAACACTCTATATAAGTGATTGCTGTCGGAAGATAGAACTATTTAAGACTTATATTAACACAAACATTCAGCTTACCTCTGCTATAAGGATCTCGTGTTGAAGATCCATCACAGCTGAACCAAACACACACAATCCTTATTGCAGCCGCGCAATTGTCTCAGAGAGACCTGAGTGTGAACCGGTGACCCGGTCCTCCACTCTGCCTGGTGGCAGCCCACGTCTTATTTCCATCTTTTTTAGCGAGAATGAGATTTCAGCTGAGAGAAGAAAAAAAATGTGTCGAGTTTCAGGAATGTCAGCGTCTGCAAATGTATTTGTCTCCTCCGATTCGTGCTCCTGACAGTTTTACAGAGAGGCACCGATGTGTCCCGGAAGCTTTGATAGCGGCTCAGCTTGCGGTTGCGTAGGAAGGGTCTGGATTATAACATTATGGATGCGTGATGTGGCGGGGTGGGAGTTAGCAGCAGCAGCAGAGCAGGTTGAGGAATCAGCAGACCTGTTGAGCAGCCAAGCTTTAGCCAGATTAATAATGTTCCATTTTCTGCTCGTGACCAGCTCAGCAATCCAGCCGTTTCTCCCCCCTCGCACGCACATTGCACTTGCTAATGGAGTGTTCTTGGCTTTCCTGCCTATGTAAATGTGTGTGTGCAAAGAGAGCGAAAGAGAGAGACCCTTCTTCTCATCTGACTTTCAAATGTTGGACCTTTTGGCAAAGCCCCCACACAAACAAGAGCCAATGAGAAGAAGAAATAATCTTATTAAGCAACATGTACAGTTTTCCCCCCAACACACACACACACACACACACACACTTCTACACTCACGTCTACACTTCTGTTGTGTCAGGAGTCATTAATCAGGAAATTGATCTTGGTTTGCTGTTAAGTCATAATTGTAGCCAAGAATGTGAGGAGGAGAGCTGTGAGAGCAGAGCACGCACTCCACAGTCAGTTTGTTCAGTTCTCCGTTGGTGCGACACCTCCACAAGGATCACTGTTTATTCCCTGTTTTTATTCCATCCTCCCTTCTCCCTCCCACCTCCAAAAATTAAAAAACGTATCCTCAGTCCTGATCCTGATTGCCTGCTACAGAACTCTTACTAGATTAGATCTCCATGTGGATCTTGAAGTGCAGCCATGTTGGTTTGAAGGTAACACTTTACTTGATGGGTGGGTGCATAGTTCATAAGACCTTTCATAATGTGTTCTTAATGCATTCACAACAGCTTCATAAGGCATAACTCAGTATTTACACACCGGGTTACATTGCTATGGAATAACAAACTGAGAATTTTTTTTTTTTTTTTTCAAAACAAAAGTCCCCTATTTGTGCCTGGAAATACAAGAACAAAATACCCAATTTCAGCATTCTGTTGCAATGGTTCATGAAGGCCTCATAGAACAGTCACAATGTAGTAGTGTATTACCCAGATGTTTCATCAAAGTCACTTTATCACACCTGGAATTAGGCCTGCTGGGACAAAATACCAACTCATACAAAGGCTTTATTAAAGTCATGTACGTAGCCAAAGTTTCCCAGACACAGACACTAAACTAGTGGTAGTTATGAAAACTTCACCACGTAACGTGACATGCAAAGTAACATTCATAAACCATCCATAAAAGATTAACTCCTAGCCCTTACAGTATGAAACCTTCACTGGCTGTATTGTGAATTATACAAAATAATATGCGTAAGGTATTCATGAAATAATCAGAAAAATGGAACTTCTCTTCCAGGGTGCCAATTCTGAAATGCAACGTAGTCTAGTCGATACAGGCTTAAACTCAATATTAAAAGCTGTCATGAGCCATTGCAACAGAATGCTGAGGGTGCGATTAGGGGACTTTTATTTTGAAAAAAAATCTCAGTTTGTTATCCCTTGAAAGGTCACCCACCCTTCAAGTACAGTGTTATAAAAAAAAAGGGTCATCTGGATACTCCTATCTGCTGTAACCATGCATTTAAACCTACACTGGATGATGTTGTTTTCTCAAACTGGAGCGAGGAGGGTATTATCACTCAGCCTCCTTTCAGCAGTTGCAGCAGGCATTCCGGCTTCCAGCTTCCCATGTTTTCTGTTTCCTACAGTTGTGGCATTTTGTGAGAGCTTATGTTCCACAGGACGTAAACGAAAACACACAGCACAGCATTAGATAACAAACCATATAGGAGAGGGGCAATATCTTAATTCTGTGGAATCTTACAGAATGTGAATAATATCGTCAGACCTATTTCAGGACGCTTGGGAGAAAGAATAGGATAGTGAAATCTCAAATGTATGAAGAACATCCATGATAGTTCAATCAATGGAAGCCACTGTTTGATACCATTTAAGGTAGTACATTCTCCCTCTAAATTGCGGAAGTGTCATCCCAGATGTGTTGAGTGTCTAATGGTGTATTCAGACCTGTGGCTCGTTTGCTTCGTTCCAATTCAGGGGCTAAACCAATACAGTTACATTTTTCTTGTGGTTTGGTTTGTTTTCGAACTGTAACAGTCCTAAGTGGTACAAAGTTGTGAACAACACTATCCCATCTATCCTTGTCATGTCATAAACTACAATCATTGTAAGACTCCTTGTTTGAGTTTTTCACCAAGGCCTTTAATCATCCATGTAAGCCAGCCCCACCCACCCTGCTGTTTGGGGTGGCCAGTCTGGATGGGGTGAATAGATGTGAGGCTATATGGCTATTTCCCTCTCATCATTGTCAACCCTGGAAGTCTGAAAGGGCTCCTACATTTGAAATGTGGCTGAGAGAGCTGCGGGAGGTAGGCTATTACACTTGGAGAAATTCAGGTAGATTATGTCTGCTAAAGAGTAAATCTTTTTTAAAACCTGGCAGCCTTTTCTCGATTTAATGTCTACAGTAGACGCTGACCAAGTGCCAGTCTGTCACTGTGCCATTATCTACTGCACGTCCTGTTCATCACAAGTCGACGGCATTAGAATACCTTAGAACATTAGAATATGTAGCTATTTCTCTGTTATGAAAACAACAGAAATAAATACACATAAGAAATAAGAGAAAACAAGTCAGTGGTTTGAGCACAGAGTGTTCCCAGCATTTATTCTGTCTGTCCCTCCATCCCTCCTCTTCTCATGCTGGGGAGAACAAGGCTTGTCTGTCATTGGTCCTTCAGGGAATGTAGTTCAAGATTCCTTTTCTTACTATAAGCAAATTCTGTGAAAAGTCCCGGAGCAACAATGAACTGATTTCACGTCTGTTTATCCAGAGCCTGATGTATAATATTCTTCTGCTGCACTGTTATTATTTTGTTTTGACTGGATCCCACATGCACCATCCTGCTGCCACAGACACCCACCAGAGACACTCCACCAGGATTCACAGCTAAAAGTCACATTTGGTTTTTGTTTGTTTGTAGTACAGTACATTCACGGTTTCTCATTTATTTGGTTTGCTGACAGTAAGAGGTCCTTGTTGGTATGCTACTTTTTTTTGAATTTGGTAATCTCTGTTTATGCAGGTGATCTTATTCTCCTGTTCCGAACACACACTCACAATATAATAACAATAGAGGGTATGCACATGACGTCACGGTACTCGGAAGTCGCTGTGGAACGTCCACTGAGTGGCAAAAAGACGAGTGGCAGAGCCGCCAAAGTTCAAAAACGAGCAAGTAACGGAGCGATTTTCTCCGAGCCCACACAAGTCTGACATGTCTAGCTTTGCCAGCATGTACAGCATGCATGACCTAACAGAGCTGCTAAAAATCTTGAGGATACGTCTCACTTTGACCGAGTTACATTCAAGAACCTGTTCTCAATGACAGAAAGTAAATTCACTGGAGCGGCCATTTTTTTCGATCGATCAGCTGTGTTTACAGTTTCAGGTGTCATAGTTCTGATGTTTAGACAGATAAATTAGTCCTCTAACACATCCTACAGTTTGACTGGTCAGAGTTTTTCAGAATAAAAGCAGCTCGTGTTTTAGTGTCGGGAGTCACTGTCAGGACGACAGTAAACAGCTGTAATCTCGTCCCTCTGCACATTAACAGTGAGCCTGTCAGTCACTCTGCAGGTGCCGCGGTCACACTGTGTGTTACAGGAAGTGTCCGTGGAGCAGACGGTTTTGGGGAGCTGGTTGTCGATTCTTTTTGACATCAATTTGTTTTCATATAAGATATTTTATCCAGTTTATGAGTCCATCGCTATCCGCCAGCACGTTGAGGAACGCTTGTTTTGCCACTCAGTCCGATCGAACGGGGCGTTGCCGGGGGCAACGTGACGTAAACGCATACCCTCTATAACTATTAATTATCATGCTCCTGCTGCTAGTTGCCCTTCAGAATCAGAACTGCTACTATACATATTATAATTTTACATTTTCATATAAATTTGGTACATTTATAGCAAGGAATCAAATTTACACAGCGTATGTTTTGTGTCATCTTTGCCCTCTGGGCCGGGTCATTTTCCAAAGATGCTCCCCCCCCCCCATTGTCTTTAAAATAAGTTTAAAATCCCTCAGTGGGATAACTCATCGGTGCAGCAGGGCTTAGTAAACCTCCTCCTCCTTCCACTAGATCAGGAGCTAATAATAAGTGTCGCCTCGTGTCCCGGTGTGACCTCAGCGAGCCACAGGCTGGCACGCCGACCAGGGGTTGGGAAACGCTCGGTGTGTTGTGTCTGGGTTGAAGTGGAACTGCGGCTGCAGCAGATTCCCTCCGGCTGCCAGATCAGTGAAATGAAGGTTTGTCATTCCAGTAGCAGTGTTGTGTCAGAGGGCAGGGTGGGGCGCTCAGCTGCTGTCTGCCACCTCCTGCCAGCACTCATCATGTGTTTTAGCAACACGCAATAATGTTGCTGCTACTGGCAGCTGTTTTTAAAAAGTTTTATGATTCAATGATGGACTTGATGAAAAATGAAAAATGCGGCAAAGTTTATTACGTATTGCATTCAAGAATTTTATTACAAAATATGACAGATTATTACAAAATGTGTTTGTTATTTGAATTGCCAGACACACAACCTAAAAAGCCACTTGGCATGAGTTTATCTTGGATCATATTCATGGAGTATTTAATAAACAGGTCCAAATACGTTTGAGGTTTTCTGTAGAATTTGGTCTCCATTGTTACATTATGCTGCTACTAGAACAGCAGCCATGGTGGACCACAGCTATAACAGTACACAATGCACTGATGCATATCTAATCTGATAAGAGTTCACACAATGAAGCTGTGCTGTTTGGAAAAACACCAATTGGATTTTGTCTTTTCTTCCCCCACTTCTTTTTTATCTTATTTATCTTTATCTTTTTTTTGTTTCCTTCTTAAATATAACACGATCCTGCCCCCCGTTGTCGTTGTCATATAGATGATACTGTTCTTCTTCTGTGCTTTGTTGTGTTGGTCTAGTCGTTGTGTGTTTGGGTGTCAGTTATGCTGTTTGCTCTAGGTGGGAAGAAGCAGCGTTGTGTCATTGTGTCACTCTCAACATGCACAGATCAATCAGATCAGTCCTTATCCTAGTCTACAGAATTGATTACTGAACTAAGTGTGTTTGACTCCATTGTGGTAATTGGTGAAACAGCAGCTGTCAGCATGTCAGCAGTGGTTCCTTTTGTGGTCGACCTCCTATGTTACAGACTGAACCGACACAGTATAAACTGTCTCCTTGTCCACTCACCATGTTTATTTTTTGTTTCTGGATTCTTATTGTGTTACACTTTTTGTTCAACTTCTGAGTCAAAGCCTGGTCCGACTTCAATTTCAGTCAAACTAACATGTTTATATATTTTAAAGGTTCAGCTTTAGTCTAATACAATTAGACTGGCAAACACAACATCATAAATGTACTGATTGTGATGTACCCCTCTGTTTCTGCAATATACGCCGATCAGGCCTGCACAGTGAATAACACTTCACCATGGCTCCTGTTAGTGGGGGGATATATTAGGCAGCAAGTGAACACGTTGTCCTCAAAGTTGATGTGTTAGAAGCAGGAAAATGGATAAGTGTTTATTTGATTAAGTCCAGGAAAGATACTGAACATAAATACCTGCTAATATTAGTGTGAAGAGGGAACAAACAGTGACTCTTCTGTAGGGAAGGCAGAACGCAGACATGTTTAAATTCAGGAGTTGTTTGTATGTTTTAGTGCATCACAGTTTACAGTAGCTCTTGAAAGTCTGACTGTGGCGGAGCTGCAGTGTTGTGTTGTTGGGGGACTCTGTCCTAGTTAACACGTAAGCTGCTTGTGTCTGTGTATGAACACAGCAGGTCTCTGTCTTTGAACCTGTGAGATGGTCCTGGGCTCTGCTCCTCTCAGCAGGCTGCTGCGCCTCCACAGAAGGAAACCCTTAATGGGAAGAAGTAATTAAAACGAGCGGCTTATATTTATTTAGAGCGTGAGCGGGGAACCTGATAATCACAACTGCCGGGCTGCAGAAGCATCTGGGAGGACCTGGAGCCAGGTCCCAGTCAGAGAGCCCCAGAGGTTGTTACTGACTGTGGATCCTGTTTGTTCCATTGCTGTTAACAGCTTCAGAGGCGGCTGGAGATCAGGGGGTTGCAGGTTTTGCAGGAGTCATGGAATGTTTTTTTCAAAATACATAGATGACATGTTTCCATCCACATGTTTTTGTGCGTATAATGTTTTATCAAATTAAAAACGTCTTTTGGAAAAAGCAAAATTCAATTAAAGCAGAAGGAAGCGATCCGGTCGTTTTGGCTAACTTCTTGTCAGCCGATGGAGTTAGCAGTCCCCGCCCTCGTCATGGATCTATTGGTCCTCGTCCCTACGTCACCACATTCACGCGCATCCATTGGCTGCACACACAGCCCTTCATGCTGTTCTCTCTCCTCATTGGATAAAGGTTGTAGGATACAAGGAAGCATACAAGAAGTTTTCTCCTCGGCTTACAGCAGAGCAGAGTGACTGACAGACCCGTGTTACACTCTATGTAAGTGATTGCCGTCGGAAGATATAACTATTTAAGACTTGTATTAACACAAATATTCTGCTTACTTCTGCTTTAAATGTCATGAATATCGACAAACAGTTTGTAGGCTACTGTCGCCCTCATGGGATTGTCTCTTGATTGATGAAAGGCTTACAGACCGGAGTGTAACTCGGGTCTGTCAGTCACTCTGCTCTGCTGTAAGCCGAGGAGAAAACTTCTTGTATGCTTCCTTGTATCCTACAACCTTTATCCAATGAGGAGAGAGAACAGCACGAAGGGCTGTGTGTGCAGCCAAGGGATGCGCCTCAATGTGGTGACGTAGGGACGAGGACCAATAGATCCATGAAGAGGGCGGGGGCTGCTAACTCCATCGGGTGACAAGAAGTTAGCCAAAACGACCGGATCGCTTACTTCTGCTTTAAGTGGATGGAAGAATAGTTTACATTTCCCACAGAAACAATTTTCTCAATGCAGTAAAACAAACTGCTACTGTATTGTCTCTTATATTTGAACTACTTCAACACCTACTTTTAAAATTAGCTATAATTATCAATACCAGCTGATAATGAAATCTGACATGAGAGCTTTTTCTGCATTACTGTACCAGCTCTCATACTTAGACAAGGTTTCAGGTTTATTATCTGTACATATGAAATAAAAACCTGTATGTAAAAATGGAGGGATATACTGTATTATCATTTTTCCTTTATTTTGTTGTTATAACAAAACACCTTCTTCTGAGTGTTTGAACCTTAACTATACCAATATATACATAATGAGCAGGGACAGAACACAGCTGAGGGCTGGACATAATCAACTGGAAACCAATCACTTTTATCACATGGGTCCAGATACAACAGGCATCTGTAGGTCTAACTTACACCTCCTACATCCATATCGCGATATTTCACAGATTATTGTTCCTGATCAATCCCTCACTTCAGTTTTGCAAAATAAATAACAACACAGGTCACAACAGTCTTTTAAAAAACGCTTTGAAGTGAAGTCACCAGTCCATCAGTCCATTTGGTGTCACAGTGTATCCAAAACATCTCTCTCTGATTTCTTCAGTTTCCTCATCATCATGTCATGTATTATTGTGTATGGGAACTGAACACCTGGAAATACTGTCGCCAAGACATCACACTTTTCTACCATGCTGTATAAAGAACACAGTGTAATCCAGAGTTACAGAACACAGTGGTGATGTCCTCTCTATTTGAAGATGTCCACTCCTGCCTCAGACTGATTTCAGGTGCGTCCGTCTCCTTTGAGGGGGGGCTGGACTGAGATAGGCCGGAGCCATCATCCCGCTCACTCTCCACCGTACGAGGCGCAGAGAGATGAAAAATATTTGGATTTTAGGCTTTTTATAGATTAAAAGGATGGAGCTCTGTACCAATTTTAGTCATTTGAATGTATTTTGTTTTATCTTGGATGCTGAACACTTCATCACTCCAGCGGTGTAACCCTCCCCCACCCCCCCTCCCCGCTCCACACAGTTTCTTTTGATTTCCTGTATTGTTTTGATCTCGTACATTATTATTATTATTCTCCAGACTCAGCATCCTGACAGCAGCACTGACACACTGAAGCTGCTGTCTAACAGTCAGGAAAAAAAGAAAAAAAACCCACAAAAAAGAAAATCGGAAAACACTTCTACCAACCCCCCCCCCCCCACCTTTCTCCTTTCCCACCCGCTAATGTCAAATAAGTTTCATCATACATCGCCTGTGTTTCGGTTTCGTCACACTTACGTTCTCAGATGCTGTAATCTCCGGCCTGTGCGGGAGGGGGGGGGGGGGGGGGGATCACGCCGTGTGACTGGAGGGCTCGCCCGCCCGCCCGCCAAAAACCCACGCTGCCTCATGTTGACGCCGCACCACCGGCTTTAATGAGGTCATTCCTTTTCCTCCTCTTTACTGTAACTCGGGAGAGATTTCATCATTTCATCACAGCGACAGAGGGATTTAGCAGGAGACAGAGCGCTGAGAAGCCAACGCTTGTCGGCCTGCCAGTCTGTCTCACATCACCTCGCCGCCTCTGATCTTCCATCATATCCTGTAGCTATCAAACCCAGGCCCCCCTGTTGCGCGCTACACAAGAAATCATACGTACCTGCATGTATTCCAGTGACACAGCCATGTACTGTATTGGCTGGTGTTCTGTTCCTCTGAGCGCTGAGTAAAAGGAGGCACAGGTGTATTATGGAGACAGTTTGTGTGAGTTTTTGATGAATGTATATCGTTGCACCAACAGACCCAAAAAATAAACATCTGGTGTAACAAATCTTTTCTGTGGACTTTCGGAATTACTCTGGAGAATAAATCCAGCTGGAAAGCCTCTCAGTAGCAGTGGCATACACACTACACATCTCTATTCTGACAGAGACAAACTCCTTGTATTTGATTCTTGTCCTGTGGGAGCTGATGTTAGAGTAAAATTGACAGAGGAGAAGGAAAACACTGTGAGATTTGAAGAATAATATCATAATTTAAGAGTAAAATCACATTTTAAGAAAAAAGTCAAGCTGTTACAAGAATGAAGTTGCAATAATACAAGAAGGAAGTCAGAATTTAACATCCCACATTCCCACAGGCAACTATATGTATATGTAAATGTTTTATAATACATAGGTATAAATGCATATATGTGAAAAATTATGCATTGTAAATTTGAGCAGTCTCTTATGTTGACATATACACGTCTTCACCTTAGGGCAGACCTGTTTTATGTTGTCTGTATGTGCCAGTATACACACGTGCTAGTGTGGTGTGTGTGTGTGTGTGTGTGTGTGTGTGTGTGTGTGTGTGTGTAAAGCAGACAGCATGACAGGGTGTACCTCTATTGAGGTTCCCTCTATTATTATTGTAGGGGTGTATGTGTGTATGGGTGTGTGTGTGTGTGTACATTCTTGTGTGACAGAATGCATTCATCTGTGTCTCGTGGTGTGTTTCCGTGCTCACGCTAACCTTGTTAAGTGTACCTGGATCAGGTTGAGGACAGCATGTTCAGTATGCGACCAAATGTTATTTTCCTGCAACCAAATCCAGACTGCTTCAGTAAGGAGGAACACACATACACACACACAAGCACACGCACACACATACAACAGTACTTCTATCTTTGTGAGGACACTCATTGACATGATGCATTCCACAGCCTCTTTCCCTAAGCTTAACCATCATATCTCAGTGTGTAACCCCAGCCCCACCCTACCCCCAAATTCTACCTCTACACCTATGAGGGAGTGAAGGGACCATAAGTCAGAGTCAGTTTATTTGCTTTTTGCAGAAAAGAAACCGGAAAAAACATGGAAAAAGATTTGCAAGAGCTCAGCAGAACACTTAGGACAATAAGATAGTAGACAACATTGTTAAAACCTTGAATAAAATGATAAAGTAAATAAATATGATAAATAGAGACGGGGAATGAAAAAGATAATTTGGATGGATAGGCCGACAATCACCTGACAGAAAAGTGCAAGAGTATAAAACACAATATAAGGTGCCTAAAACTGGTACAGGAGTGTAATTCAACTTACACAAAAAGTAAGTGCACAATTTAAAGTTGTTCAGGTTACGCACGCCACTGTTTACATGCCTAGAGGAGGAGCATTTGATCGCACAATATCGTCTACCTAACGGGAGAGGAGCGAACAGAGCAGTGGCAGGGTGACCAGAAGGGTCATTTACAATGTTTATAGAACGGGACAGAAGCCTGGAGCTGTAAATGACTTCAAGATCTGGCAGATCAGTGGTCTTGCGAGCAAGATGGACAATTCTGTTCAGAGATTTTCAATCTCGTACAGTCAGATTCCCAAAGCACACTGTGAGTGAGGAGGTAAAAACACTTCCAACAATAGAAGTTTGATAAAAATCTGGCGGTTTGAGGTGAATTCCTTTAGTTTGCACAGGAAAAAAAAGCCGCTGGGGAGAATTTTTAACAATAATGCTGGTATTGAGGTGCCAGCTAAACCTTTTTTCGACGAAAGTCTATCACAATTTCCTTTGTTATGGAAGCATTCAAGGTTGGATTGTTGTTGTCACTCCACTTGATTACATTTTGTACCTCTAATCTGTAGTGTGATTAGTGTGTATTAGCCTGATGATAGTGGCGTCGTTGTTTTGAAGGTGCTTACAAAAAGTCCATCAGACACACAGTCCCCGATTCTGACCCTCTGAGGTCTCAGAGTTAAAAACCTAAAGATCACACATGTCAACCCCCTCCTGTGTGTGTGTGTGTGTGTGTGTGTGTGTGTGTGTGTGTGTTGAAAGTGGTTACTATCAAAACTGGCCGCTGCATGAATCATGTCTCTGGCCTCTGGACATCACTAATGATATACATAATTTAGCACTTGTGTGTGTGTGTGTGTGTGTGTGTGTGTGTGTGTGTGTGTGTGTGTGTGTGTGCTTCAGAGCTGGTCTGAGCTTTTTTTTTTTTTGAAAATAGAGAATACAGAATTTGGTTCACACCCTACCCCAACCCCACAAGCTAATGTCAGCAGCACTTTGTCCTGGTAATTCATTCTGTAAAAACCTGAGTAAAGTGCATTAATGCCCCTGATGGTGAAATGTGACCCTAGAGGAGCAAGAGAATGTGTTGTACTGAGAGGTTACACCACAAGTCAGGCGCCATCAAGGTCATAGTTTAAAGTAAACTTCATAGTTTTCATTTTTTTTGAAGAAAGTTGTTGGAAGTAAAGTGAAGAAATACTTAAATTATAACAAACAAGAACATGCACAACAGACCGCAGCGGCAGCAACAGCAGGCCTGTAAAAGGAGCTACTGATCCCAAAAGACACATTAAACGTTTCACCACTGGGGAAGTTTAGAGCTGTGAAAGTTTACTGAAGTTAGCAAATGAACACAGCATAAACATAAGAGTAGAGTAAAGGCATAGGATGATTGTTCCACACATACACACTGCAGGCAGCTGTAGTCGTCCTGGTTACTGACCTCTAGTGGTTGTTTGGAGTAGAGGCTTACATTTTTTCAGGATTTTTGTTGGATCCAGGGGCGGGTCTAGAGTATTTTCTGGAGGGGGGCACAGTGAATCTGGAGGGGGGGGGGGGACTGCTCTCTTGAATATTTGTATTGTACAGTTACACACTGTTTACAGTATGTCTTCATCTTGCTTTTATTGACCACATTGAATCTTGAACATTGTAACATTGCCTATGACTTTTTCATTTTCCACTTGTCAATATTAAAGTTACAGTCAATCAATAGTCATAAATAAGAAGTCTTAGCAGAATAAGCTACACAATACATTTTCACAGTGAACATCAATATCTTATCTCAGTGTTTTGTGTAACAGTCAATGCATACAGAATATCCAGAACAAGCATGACTCAAATGGTGAAATTTAAAACAATAACAATCTTACACAATCTTCTTTATTTGCTACACAGAACACTGGGATGTTTGCTGTACAGAGTTGATTAAGAACCTTAGTCAGAAGTTAGTGCTTATTTTACTTTTTACAGTGTAAATAGCAGTGGTAAAGAGCTTTGCACAATGATTGAAATTACCACAAGTCAATGATCACTGGGGGGGGAGGGGGCAATGAGATTGGCGGGTGCCCCGCTGTGTCACCATGGAAGACCCGCTCCTATTTGAAGGGGATTTAGTTTCACTATCGATCACTTTAGGACAGGACAGGGATAAAGTCAGCTGGGGCGGCTGGGAGAGGAATCGTAATTACAGCGCCACCTGGTGGCTGAGCGGTCTGCACCTGGACCACAGGGCTGCACTGAGCCTCAGGCAGATGGACCATTATTACTGTAACTGTATGTCAATCACCATCTCTCTGTCTGTTTTTACTGTAAATTTAAAATAAAAGGTGTTAAATGGCCCAGATGTTAATAATAATGAAAAGTAGCCCCAACATGCAGTTCTAATATGAATGATTCTATTTATTTCAAACATAACACCAATGGATGATGATCCCACTGATAGCTCATATACTTGAAATGTCAAGAGATATTAGGCTTATTTTCCCATTAATCCACTTCTGGGTCTAGTTTAGAAGTCTGCACAGAGGGGTTAGTGGATAGCGGGAATCTCATTATTGGCTCCATACTGGCAGGTGAACAGGTGGACCGCTCACACAAACAGTGACGGTAAATGCAGCCAATCACCTGGGACGTCTGACTTCCCCTCGTTCAGAGGAATGCAGTCTGGGCTTATTATTAAAACCTGCAGCAGCAGCGTCTGATGGGATGGACTTCCTGCAGCCCAGACAGAGATCAAGATATTTATTCAGATAAAAATGTACTACAGTGTGTGTGTGCGTGCATGTTTGTGAAGTCAGCAGATTTTCCTCACCTCCATATGGCCAGTGTTTGGTTGAACCTCTAATGCAGCTAGCCGCGCTCCACCCAGCTCTTCCCAGAAGGATATTATTACACACTATTCATAGACTTAATTCTTCTTCTGTGGGAGATTAATTGTGAGCTTTTGTTACTGTGGAAGTCATAAAAACATTCTAAAGTGTCCTCCAGCCTCAGATCAAATGTGTATGTGCGTGTGTGTGTGTGTGGCAGGGAGTTTAGTGTAGTTAAGCAGGGAAAGTGGCCATTTCCTTCAGAAGTTCATGTTTTGGGAAGTGTGTGTGTGTGTGTGTGTGTGTGTGTGTGTGTGTGTGTGTGTGTGTGTGTGTGTGTGTGTGTGTGTGTGTGTGTGTGTGTGTGTGTGTGTGTAAGAGAGTAGTGCCAGCTTGTGTTCAGAATTTCACAGTCGCTCTGAGCTCATAAAGTGTCCAACAAGCAGCAGGAGCTGGAAGAACAGAAGCTCACATATATCTCCCAGTATACACAGACACAGACACACACACACACATCACACTTCTCTCTGCTCTGAAATATGACACAAATAGAGATGTCATTTCTCTACACGCACACGTACATACACATTCATGTTCAAGGTGTGTATGTGTGTGTGTTGTGTCTAAGTAGCTTCAGGGCTGAGAGTGAGAATGTGAGAGTGTGAATGAGAGGTCTGTTGGAGCTGAGAGACAGAGACAGACAGACAGACAGACAGACAGACAGACAGACAGACAGACAGACAGACAGACAGACAGACAGACAGACAGATAGATAGATAGACAGACAAATATACAGACACGAGCAGGATGGGAGAGGAGCATCATCATCATCATCCTCCGGTACAGCAGTAACAAATACCTATAGATGATATGAAAGTGTCCTGTTTTGTGGATCAACAGGTCAAACTACCATAGAGACGAAAAAGCTGGATCCAATTTATCACTTAAATTCTAAATCCTAAATATTTGAATTGATGTCAACAGATTCTTGAGTTAATCAAGACATGTCTTGCCAAAAGAAAAAAAAATCACAGTTAAATGAAATGAATGCCAGTCATAGTTTTATCAGCATGGCACTAGTCACATCCCAGGTAATACGTCAGAGAGGCCAAGTGGAAAGTGAGACCAGCGGACACAACACACACTCACTCTGCTTCATATACTGTTGAAACACAGCTGTCTTCCTGGCTGGCTCCTCTCAGACGGCTGCCAGCTGGCTGTGTGGAATCACATCTGCATGCTTTAATGCCGTTTGTGTTGCAGCTCAGAAAAACCTTTTGAACTCTGATTTGGAGAAAGCCAAGACACAACAAGCTTTCGATATTAATAATGCACAAATGCTTCACTTAAGTGGCTCCTGGCTTTGTCCACGCGAGTGTGTGACAGTCGGGAAAAGCATCTGGCTGGAGTTGAACGACTTTCAACGTCGCCAGTATTGGCAAACTGTTTCGATGTGACATGACACCAGTTCACCAAGTGCTTCACATGAGAAACAAAGTATGTATATAGATAGATAGATAGATAGATAGATAGATAGATAGATAGATAGATAGATAGATAGATAGATAGATAGATAGATAGATAGATAGATAGATAGATAGATAGATAGATAGATAGATAGATAGAGCCTCATGAAAGCAGTCCTCCTGTATTTGCATATTCCATTTACGGTCATACGTCACTCAAATATCAGCACCATGATTGTGTTATTGAAAAAAAGTCATTCTCTTTCAGTATCTCATAAGTGGCCTCACTGTTGGGTCTGTAGCACCCCCGTCCTCCTGGAAATGCCAACTCCCAGTTGTTCCTAAACATCTCGTCTTATTAACTGTGGATTTAAGGCTTTTCCATGTGAGTCTAAATTTATGGAGGCTAACTAATCTGTGAGAAAGAAAGGGACCGGTTATATGGACTGGGTGTATCAGTATGTGTGTGTGATTGTACCTGATTGAGTCTGTCCTCTAGTAATAACTGAGCCCATAGGCCAGTTCTTCAGCAGCTAATGGCGCAAAGTTACATTTTGTTTGAAGGCGAAATCTAGTGGCCACAGTGGTTATGACAGGACAAGAAAAAGAAATGTGGTGAAGACAAAGTCCATGTATGGAGGTGGTCGATCAAACGCAGGACCTTCAAACAGCAGAGGGAGGTTTGACTCCCACATTAAACTAACACCTCATTTACTTTGTTCACACTAGAAAATTTAAAGAATCTAACAAGTAACCATGACAACAACATTGGTCAAAAGTCACTTAGATCATGATCTAAGTGACCCTTTTATAACCTATACTTTAGCGGTAATGGTGGGTACAATGGCATGTTCATTATGGTAACCATGACAGCTGAGGTCAGTAAAGCTGAGTAAAATGAGTAAAATGGTGCTGTCATCCAGAAGTGAGATGTGAGTATGCCCCGCCCCCTTTACATGAACCCTAGTTTTAAAATGATAACAAAATACTGTTGCCCATAAAATTTGAATAACTTGGTTTTCAGACAAATTCCTCTTTTTATTCCTATTATAAATGTTTATTGTGGTTTGTTTTCCACAGTGATGTGTTTGGAAGAGATTGATCAATAAAGTTTTCAGCAGATATAAACTTTATCTATCAAAAATATATCACATTGTCATAATCATTTCATGGGAAGAGGTAAAAAAATATATATATATATTCCAACTTTATGGGCAGCAGTGTATTATTACTGTTGGATCGTATGACTATTGGGTTGTGTTTTTGTTGTTGTAATTTTTGCTGTGATGGTTTTGTGAGGCTCACTTTGTATTTCTCTGCATAAACATAATTACCACTGAATCCAAGCTGAGTACTAACACCACATCACAGATGGAACCCAAACACAGAGGGGGGGGTTAAAGATTGTTGAAGACAGAGCAGGACGCATCTGGTGGCTTGTTCCACCGGTACTTTCATCCCTCAGAGGAACACGGCGGCTCAAAAGGAGCATAAAGCCGTGTGATGGATGACTGTTGCTGCTGGCAACTTGACCCAGGTGTACATCCCCATGCAATTAACCATAATGGACATTTTAGAGCACCACCCTCATTTTCTGTGTTTTCTTTCTGTCTCTCTCTCTGTGTCTTTCATGTGTCCTTGCAGTCTTCACACTCTGAGCGCTGCAGGGAATTATTTCTTTATTGGATGATTCTTGACGTTTCCCTTTAGTGCCATGACAAGTGAAGTATCCTAGATGGAGGAGGCTGGGAAACAGCGTGTAGCGCACTTCAGAATTTTACTTCACAGCCTGAACTTAAATGCTGCAGAAAACTAGAGTCACCTTTTAGTGGGCGCGTGACCCCACCCTCCCATGACCACAGACTGGTTACGCCCCTGCTGTTGCATGGGATATGAGGCACAGCAAGAAGGTTCTGAGTTTGATGCTCCCTCTCTAAACTGTTTCGCTGTGTGAGATGAGTGACTGAACCTGGCGTTTGATCTTTGTCTACAGAAATCTAACAGCTTATCTCTGAATCCAAGTGAATATTTGTGCCAGAATTTCTATAGAATGAATCGCCTTGTAGTGCTGTACGATTTGATAAAAATGTGCGATTGCGATTATGGTGGAAAATATTGCGATTTGCGATTGCGATTACGATATTGTAAATTAATGCTGTAAGGAGTCTATTTGCTTGATTATCAAGCACAGCACAGGAAATAACCATATTTTAGGAGTGTATTTCTCAAATAATAAGTGTTTCCTTACAGTATCTTTGTATTAAATAAAAATAGGTAACTTTTTGTGCAGTTTCATAGTCTACTGCGATGCCATCATTTATTACAATGCCTTTCTCCCCCCTCCCTCCTCTCACAGTACACAGGTACACATGTAACACAGAGACAGACAGACACACACACGCACGCGCACACACACAGAACGGACGAGAGGAGACGGCAAATGAGTGTGGCTGACGGAGGTACGTTTTATCAGTCTGTTTTCTGGGAATAATTGACATAAGGAGAAACCAGATACAAGCCGTTTTTTCGTTTTTTCGTTTTGGAAAAAAAAAACGGAAATCAAAATTTCAGTTTGTTTTCTCGTTTTTGGTTCTTATTTAACAAAACAAATTTACCACTCAATATTTTGTTTCCGTGGGTGGGCGGGTCCTCTGATTGGCTAGTGTGCTTCCTTGTCCTGTGCCCTTCAAAATAAAAGTTCCTCAATTTGATAATGTCGACAAAAATATTACTGTAGGCTACAGACACTAGCAGACATAGAGGACCCCATCACCCACAGTCAAGACTGACACGGCTTCAAATAACAAGTAGGCTATTCATAATGAAAATGAGAACTTATGAAGTTATGATGACTTCAGTGTAGATGTTTAGCCACAAGGTGGCGCAGTTATTACATGAAGAGTAGATCTGAGGGCTTTACTACGACGGAGGCTCACAACATATCGTGTGTATTATTGAAAGCGAGGGGTGTGCCTATAGGCTATAGGCTAGTGAGTACAGAGTGTCTACTCTGTACAGTGACAAAGACTGTAGGCTGCAGTAACTTCGTTCAATATACAGTAGATACTACTTCAAAGTGGCCATTTCACTCGCGGGGAGCGAGATTCACGCAACGCGTGAAATGTGAGTGACAAAGTGATCACACACAAGAGCATTATGACTGATAGCTCCCCTGGTAGAACAACTCCCTCAGTAAACTGAATCATCCGCTAGTGTGGGTTCGAGTCTCAGTTTAGGTTGTACCATTAATTAATGTGTTTTCTTTTCTCATCATCATTATGATCACATAAGGCTTAAGTTTGAGCAAATAAATGAGCAAATGAGCATTAATTCTCCGCCGGGCCGAGGCACCAACTTCCCTAGAGCTATTTATGTGTGCACATTTGTGTAATAGTCATGGCTAATGGTTACCTGTTTAACTTTAATAACTCAGTGACTCAATAAACGGTCCATGAAAAAATATTTTCTCCAGCAGATATCTGAGTTACAACATGATTGAGTAGTTTCATGTCGTGTCCGACAACGGGAGGGTTTTAACAGCTGACGTCCTGATGTTAGCTTTGCTACTGCTGTTAGTAGTAATAGTAGTAATGAATCATTTCTGATTTGTCTGAACAGTGACAGGGCGTGAAAAATATGACATTAGCTAAACTCTCGTTCGTTACTACTGTTCTCATTCAAATTACGTGCTGGTTTTCTACCCGGAAGTAGTTGTAAACAACAAGGCGATTCTTTCTATTGGTTCTATTGAGCTTTGATTGATGACTCACGTCTCTGATCAGTAAAAATATTGTGTTTCTTATTCATTTTTAAGCTTCTTCTCTCTTTTTACCCATGACAAGATTTAGAACACTGAATGAAAACATTACTGAGACATCACGCCCAGTGGGAATGGGACAGGTGTCCAAGTCTCCAAGCTCAATTACAGGCTGCCGCTTCACACATCATGTAATCACACAATGGGAGTGGGGGTCCCCGGGCTTGGCAGTGGGTATCCTGCATAACATCTCGTTATATATTTAGCTTGTTAATGTGTGCAGGTCCCTGTAGCTGGGGGCTTCACAGGAGGGTGCTGAGGACGCTGGGTGGGTCTGACCTTGTTTCCCACTCACAGCCTTCATTGATGTCTTTCTGAGATTTGAGCGTTTGTGAAGAACTAGAGCTGCAGAGAAGATCTTTGATCCCAAGTGATGAGTGATGGGTAGAATATTGTGTTTCTTATATTCTTATTTTGTCAGGCTGCTTCTCTCTCTATTCCCCATGATTAAAAGATCCAAGTTTTACAACAGTGATCAACAATGTAGTGTTTTGTAGATTATGACCAGAAACATTGTGCACTGGGTCAGAAGCCTTTTGAAGGAAACAGGCTGAGATGGGTCAGAATCATCTTCCTTCCTTGTGCACTCTCTTGACTCTCTGAGATGTTCTTCACATTTTTCTCATCACGCCCCCTCCTCTCTGCAGACCCATCATCATTATCCATCTTCCTCTCTAGAGCCTTGTTGGCTACAGCTTTATAAGTGCTAAGCCCCACCCCAGGATCAACCACAATCTAATTACAACAATTAAGGTACACTTCTGCATTCCACAACTTGTGATCAATGTTCCACATCAAACTACCGACTACCGATGTAAAACAGAAAACTGTTTCCATTGTGGTGTGTGCACTCACCACAATGACAGAGGAGAATTCTGTGTTTAATTTACCATTAGTGCCACGTATGATCGGTGGCAAGGCTTGTGTCACATTTATTTTATCCAAAAGTTATAGCCAGGCACAGTTTTAGGGGAAACCACATCTCTCACATGATAAGGTTCACAATCTTCACAGTCATGGTTTAGGTCTGTGAATTCACCAGGAGCAGAGAGCACAGTTCTCTGACATCAATTTCCTGCCATTATTACTCTTACTTGATGTCCACGCGACTACTTTTTCATCTTAAAGGGATATTTAAACATTTTGGCAAATTCATAATCTCTATATTTTAGGAGTAGGTTTGTTACCTTTAATTGACGGTGCAAGCTATTTTTAGAACGGCGGAGCAGAGCCGCAAGCTGCTCAGAGCTAAGCTACGAAGGCTCATGGGATTTCTTTCCCTCATCAAACTCATCAAATACACAATCCAACGACTCCAAAACGCTCTTGTAGACAAGTTGTGACCTGCACATTCACCACGCTATGTTGTTTTCGAGGCAAATGAAGAGACTGCTTGCCGAAAAACTGCCCCCAACAGGAACGCGCATCAGTGGTTTTGCACGAATTTGCCTCTAAAACAACTCCATCTCGTAACATTCAGTTATTATTTCATAGCGTGGTGAATGTGCAGGTCACAACTTGTCCACCAGAGCATTTTGGAGTTGTTCGATTGTGTATTTGATGAGTTTGTTGGGGGAAACCCTGAAATACTATATGCCTCTGTAGCATTAGCTGAGCAGCTTGCCGTTCTAAAAACAGCTTGCACCGACAATGAAAGGTAACAAACCTACTGCTATGACTATAGGGATTATGGCAATGGGCTAGTTTTCCAAAATGTTGAAATATCCCTTTAAACATCATCTATTCTGCTGCATTTTATCTCCAGTCCACAGTACTCTGGGATTTAGAGCTCCGAAACGCTGTTTAGTTTCCTTTAGTTAACTCTGATGCTGCACCGCATGTGGTCAGGTGAAGCGGAGGCACATGGTCACTTCTGCAGTTCTTTGCTGTTCCTCATTTTGAAGAACTAATCTGTTTAGGTGTGTGTGTGTGTGTGTGTGTGTGTGTGTGTGTGTGTGTGTGTGTGTGTGTGTGTGTGTGTGTGTGTGTGTGAGTCTGGACACAGAGCTTTTATGTTTTATAAAATGAAAAGGTAGCAGTGTGTATGTAGCCTGAGTGCAGCAGTGAGAGGTAACATCAGAGCAGGTCACAACCCTGCTGTTGATCATATGGTGACGACTGAAGGTCGGCTGTGTTATCTCCTCATCTCCTCAAAACAATTAATTGCCTGTGTGATGCTGCAACGGTTGTGTGTCTGATATAATGTCTGTGAAGAAAGATATAATGAGGTCTAGTGTTGTTCAGGACTCCTGTGCTGTGTGACCTGGCTGTCCAGAAATGTGATAGACCTCCCGTCACGCACGTTCACCGGGGAGTCCTCTACACTCGTCCTTTCTGCACATGTCTTACTGAGTCTTCTGCATTTCAATGTGATCTTCCAGGTGCCTTTGGTGGCCCCCCCGCCGTGAACTCGACGCTCCCCCTGCTCTGAGAGCTGTTCTGAGGCCCCCTGGGAGCTCTGATGCAACCTTTGAAGGCCTCAAGTGTGAAGCCGGTCAGCAGCGGGTTGAGAGAGATGAAGGCGTGTTTCGTGGTCCTGGCGGCTCTGCTGCTGCTGCTGCTCCCCGGCGCACACACAGGTGAGTGCAGAACTATCTTCTTCTTTCTTTATATGTATTAATATCATGTGTTCGTCAGTAATTCTCATTGTGTAGAGAACGGGGCTCCATCATTATTTCTTTAAGTGTATAACCTTGAAAGAAAGTGAGAAGAATTTCAACAAGAAATGAATAAAAATTCAATTGAATATAATAATAATATATAATATACTGATACATTATTTCAAGGCACTTTAATCTTCAGCAGTCTCTGATCACACCAGTCTGATCACAGCATGTGGCTGATTCCAGGCAGTGCTGCATGGAAACAAGTCACGTACAGTATGACTGTGGGTGTTGGTTGAAAAGCTGACCTCTTCTTTGATGCATTTTATTTATTGTCTGATATCTTGATGCAGTATGTCAAAAAAATGTTTGGTCAAGTGATGAAAAGATACCAAGCACTGGCATTGTAAATGTTGGATGTGGTATGATAAGGCAGAGGTAAATGTTCTAAAATGGATAAAATAGCCCTTAGATCACTAAGTCAAAGTTTTATGTTTTTGTCTCCCGCGAAATTTGTCCTGGATAGAGGGGGAATGCTGCACATACACAAAAGACAAAAGGCCATATAGTGAAACATGTAATAAATAGAAGGTGATGATAAAAACATGTAGTAAAATAAATAGATAGTTGCAACAATGTATTTCGAGTGCAAATATGCATACTAAGCCAAAAAAAAAAAAACTAAAGAGGAAAAACCTGACATGGTTTGAGAGAAACTCAACAGTCCAGCCATAAGCAGCATTTCTACAGGAGAAGAAGCTTTCAAGAGAAAACAGACAGAGAGGAAAAAGGGGAAGAAGAAGAAGAAGAAAAGAAGGGAGAGAAAAGCCAGACCTAGAACAGGTGTATACACTGCTTGTTTTTACAGTCGTGGTAATGAGAATGATACTTCACATACTAATATTATTTATGATAACATATACGTATATGCATAATACTAACATTAATACTATTAGGAGTGATAATTATAACAATCACCATTATCATCATCAGAGAATTAATGCAATAAATAAATGACTAATGATGTTGCTGTGTTGTTTACCACAAACTACAGGAGACAGGAGACACAAAGTTAATGACTTGCAGGAGTGTGATATAAATGCATGGAGAGAGACAGCTCAGTGCATCATGGGAGTTCCCCCAGCAGCCTCGGCTTATAGCAGCATAACAAATGGAGGGTTCACGGCTCATTTCAGTCAGCAAGCGAGGAAGAGAGGAAACTCTGATTTTAAATGTAGAGAGGGCGTCAGGCACCTGCACCCAGAGGAAGCTGGTTCCTGAAGGGGAGGAGTCTGATCTCTGCAGGCTCCGCCCCCTGTCTGACTCTTAGGGAAGCTAAGAAACACATGTAGGAGTTCTACTGGCATGATAAGGTTGTATATATACAGTTATTAAGGGCTTTGTATGCAGAGAAGGATTTAGAATTATATTGCTGCAGAGAAGTTAATCTGATGGACTCTGCAGCTCCTGTCAGAACTGACGCTGCAGCATTTTCAATCAGCTGGAGGCTTTTCACTGAATTATTGGGACGTTCTGATAAGAGAATAGAGAATAGAGAATTACAGTCGTCTAGTCCAGAGGGAATAAATGCACAGACTCGTCTTTCAGAGACGGGGTATCATATTACTGATTTTCACAGTGTTGACATGGTAGAAGGCAGTCGACCAGTCCTCCAACCAGAACAGAACAGAACAGCTACACAGGTTGTTTGATCCAAACCTCTGGTTTCCACCTGGAGGGTATCTCCTGAAACACTGTAACAGAGAATAAGGGGGTTTTCACACCTTCCTCATTTGGTCCAGACTTTCCGACTTTTCCGTTCCGTTTAAATTTAGCTCCCAGCCAGGGCCGGCCCTGTACATCTGGGAGCCATAAGCAGGATAAAATTGGGGGCCCTGCCTCATAGTGTATATATGTACCATCAAATATTCATAAAACCAGCTAACCATATGCAACCCTTGCATATTTTATTGTATACCTCTATCAACATGATGGCGAGCAGATATTTTATTACTAATTGGAGTCACTGAAACACTTAAAGCTGTGTAATTGCACTTTTTCACATTTTTTCTTCTACTTTGTTTTTGTCTGAATGTTAATGTTAATATTGTGAATGGCAATAGGTGGCTCCAAACCTGCAGTATTAAATCACTACTTTTGATGTAGCAGAAAGATAAAAGATTCTACAAAAGATTACAGTTTGAACAGATTTATTTTCTTTAAATTATCTGTAGAGCTAAATTCGAGAACCCTTAAAACAAAACTTCAGTTGAGAAGAAGATAGACGATGTTGGTTGGTCAGCAGCATCATCAGCAGTAACCATTGGAGCTGTGGAGAAGATTAGTAGAATTTTTTTAGCCACTTGTGTACACACAATTTAATTTTCCAACAGAGATAAACATATTGTGGCAACAAACAAGAAACTTACCAACTGTATGACTGGAACCAGCCACAGGGGAATGAGGATGTGGCAACATGGCATATCTAATCAGCCATTAATAAATGGTCCTTTATCCCCTCACAGGAAAACAGCTGTTATCTTTTCACTGTAAACAGACCTTAAAATCAGCCAGGACATGTGAACTGCAGCAGGCTGGTACATGTAGCAGCTAGCCAGCTAAGTGAGCTAACACAAGCACTGACATGATTTTCGGCTAAACGTACATCTGGTAAACATAACATTAATTAGCCTTACCTTGTCCTTGTTTTTTTTTCATCCTCGGCCTTCTTCTTTTTCCTATTTTCCGCACCTGACGGATATATCCTTTTGGACATCGTCACTGTCCAAAAGCTAATCACCTCCTCGCAAATCGCGATCTCAGTGAGTGAGGGAGGGAGGGGGCCAGGGGGGAGAGAAGGGGAAGGGGTGGTGCGCGCTCCTTACCCGACAACGGCCACAGTCTGCGTTACGTTTACGTATGCGTGTCACGGTCATTGTTGCCAGTTGGGTCAAGGGTTACACGTTGCCGTTGTCAGAGACGGTTAGACAAATGATTGAGCAAAGTTTGGGGGCCCCCTAGTGGCTGCGGGGCCCTAAGCAGCTGCTAAGTTCGCTTATAGGGAGGGCCGGCTCTGCTCCCAGCCAGCAATACTACGTGGGGTCCATATGGGCCCCACTTGGGCTGCAATTGTGGGCCCCATATGTAGCTTGCACCTAGGATCCATATAGGCCCCTGTGGTAACATTCCTGAACCATGGTCTGACCAAAGACCGAGAATTTGGTCCGACCAAAAGAGGTGGTCTTGCTCCGGACCAAACTAAACCATTGACTTTTACAGTGTAAATGTTTTGGTTTTTTTTGTGATGGTTTGGAATTTCTGGTGGTTAGCCTAACAAGAAGAAATAGTAATGATGCAGTCGTCTTCTTTCCTGCCGATAACGATAAAGCGTCCACATAACGAGTTCATCCGAATCTGAACTAGGCTCCATGTTGGATGTTAATGCTGCTGGTAGCAATGATATACCTAACAGTATAATTATTGTTGTTCATTTGTTTTCCTACATTGCTACCAGCTAATTTGAGGAGACTAAGGGCTCTAATTTCGTGAACTAGGTGCAGGCGGAGCGGATCAGGCCTGCGCCTCGCCTTCGCTTCGCCAACGGGGAGTGGTCAGGAGCAGATTGCAATTTTCCTTCGAAACGCAGCGGAGCGCATCCCGCCTACTTCCCTCCCACCGGCGCAAATGGCATAGAGGGAGGAGAGAAGGCGTGGAGTGGGTTTGACACAGCCGAGTCAGATCTTCACCAATCAAATGAGCTCCTCTCCTCGCCTTTAAATCCGCCGCGCGCGCAAGGCGGACGTTTGATTTCACCGTGGAAGAGAAGATTTGAATCAGCACCTACAGATTACAGCATAGACATTCAGCACATCTATATCGACTGTCCCGTCACACTGATGACAGATCAAAGGCTGCACAGATGAAAGATGAGGATGGATTACTGCTGTGTTGACACTACACGATTATCTGCTATATTTATGTATTTACTTATTGATTTATTGAGCCGCATCGTCACGCGACCATAACAAATAAAACTGCAAACAAATAAACTATCATCTCTCACAGCAAACCACAATCGGCCTGGCATCATAGTCCGCGATGCCTCCGTTACGCACGGTTACATGCTGCTATTCCGACATGCCGCTATTTCGACATTGACTTCTAATTGTCGGAATAGCGGCATTAACATTATTTTTTAAGCATCCCACTATTCCGACATTTTTTTTTTTCATTGTCGGAGTAGCGGCACTTTACTATTTTTCAAACATTCCGCTTTTCCGACATTGATTGATTACGTTATAGTCAGACGTGTCCTTCTGATTTATTTTTATTTTTTCATCTGAGACACTGTTTCTCATACACAAATATATAGGCCTATTAGAGAAGAAAAAACAAACCCTCCAAGTTTAAAAACACACAGGCAGCAGCGCACACTGATCTGCAGCTACTGAGACTGTTATTATTCTGTCACCTGAGTTTATCCTGCTGCTTTACATCGTTTTAACATAGGTAAAAGAAGAAAAAAAAGATTGTCTGGAATAAAGGGGCAGATTACATAAGATTATTCTTTTTTCTGCTCCCTTTTGTTGAGATTTGGGAGGTTTTTGCCTGATTTATCTAGCTTTCTCTCCCCCCCTCCGCCTGTTGTCTTCGTTGTCACTTTGTTGTCGCTCCACAGAGCGCACATGGCTAATTAATATGCACGTGCTGACCATATGGTTGTGTCTAGGCATTCCGGGGACGGAGGTGTGTTCACGTGCGCAACTGCGCACCATTCTTGGATCCAGTTATCAAAGTTGAGGTGCAGAGTTGTGCACGCACAGTTTGATAGATCTGAAAAAGGTGTAAATATTTTGGGATGTCTTTTCACCGTAGGCCTAAGCAAAAAATTTAGTAGCAGCAGTTTTACACTGCTTACTTACAGTTTTGATAAATAAGGCCCCAGGCCATAAGCCCAGAGCCCAGACGCTCACAGCTGCAGCTCCGCGGCTCATCCGCGGCGCTGTCCGTGGTGCTGAAGGTGACAGGTTAACTTGACAAACAAACTGCAGCATAGTTCTGTTTGTTTATCATGTGTGTCAGTTTTGTTTGCGACTTGATAGTTTAGTTGTTGAGATTAAGAACATTACTCCCTCATCAAACCAGTGATAGACATGCTGAAAAGAAAAGAGAGAGAGAGACGCGCCTGGGTATCGCAGCTGTAAAAATATAAAAATAAAATAAAAATAAAAAAGACGTGTCGGAATAGCGGTATCAAAAAGTGTCGGACTACCGGCATGTCTAGATAGAGGGATGTCGTAATAGCGGGATGTCTAAATAGTGACATGTCGGAATAGCGGGATGTCTGAATAGCGGGCGGACCCCGTTACGCACAGCTGTTTGTTTATGTTGTGATCTGTGCACACGTGTTTAAATATAGGTTACTAAATATGAGTGTCTTTATTAATGGAAAAGGGGTGTGTGTGTTTTGTTTTTTGTTTTTTTTTACTGGGCAACAGCTCTCAATCTGTCAGAGCAAGTGAGACGGGAGGAAACTGATGTTCTGGTCCGGTCCAAGCTGGCAGTGTCCGGTCGCGCGAACAGACCTCACGGGCTGATGATGCAAAAGTAGTCTGGGAGGGAGGAGGTTATGATGTTATCCAGGTCTATCTATCTATCTATCTAACCTATATTTAAACACGTGTGCACAGATCACAACATAAACAAACAGCTGTGCGTAACGGAGGCATCGCGGACTATGATGCCAGGCTGATTGTGGTTTGCTGTGAGAGATGATAGTTTATTTGTTTTCAGTTTTATTTGTTATGGTCGCGTGACGATGCGGCGCTGGCCCCTAATAAATCAATAAGTAAATAAATAAATAAATAGCTGATAATCTGCAACGGCACAGTGTGTAGTGTCAACACCTGCTCTTGGGACATCCACGGCTGTCTCAGTCCCTACCTGGTTTCATCTGTGTTAATTCAGTCAGGCTGAGTTTCCATTACGCAAGCCTTTGATCTGCCATCAGTGTGACGGGACAATCTATATAGATATAGGTGTATGTGCTGATTCAGATACAATAAATAGGGGTTATTGTGATGATTATTATTATTATTATTATTGTTAATTGCATTTAAATGTGCCTGGAACTGTGGAAATCTGCCTGTGGGGTCTTGGTGACGTGTACGCACTGCGCGCTGGGCAGTCAAATTGCCACTGCGCTGGCTGCGCTTCGCCTTGCGCTGAGATTAGACCAGGTTGGAGCTGGCGAGCTTTTGGCGCACTCTCCGCGCGGTCTATCGGCAACAAATTGTCACTGCGCCACGGCGAATCTGTCGACACCTCCCCCTGCTGCGCGACCACTCCCATCTCAGCGCACAGCAGTCTACCAATTTACCGAATCCGCTGCGCACCTTGTTGCACTGGACGATAATACCACTTCGCCAGCTGCGTCAGGGCTCGCCTCGCTGCGCCACCCTGAGTTGCGCCAAGAAATTAGGGCCCTTCATCGTACAAACCATCAATGTCAAGTGTAGGGAGACGCAGCATACGTAGGCTAGGTGATGAGGACAGGATGTCAGTATGTCATAAACAGTTCTAGTGTGTTTGCATCAATGCAGGGTGAAACCAGTACAACCGGGTCAAATGTAGACAATGAGGCAAAAACACCAACCTTGGCTCAGACTTTAAAGTGTAAAACGCCCTGAGCCACTCCGAAGCAGAGGAGTGCTGCATATCTACCTTATAAAACTGATAGTCTCGCCAGTGGAGGGTGTTGAACCTGTCTACCTCCAGCAGCCATATAGGAGGAGGGTTTAGAGCGCAAGTGCAGAAAACAAAAAAATGGTGGAGTGTTCCATTAAATTCAGACTTTAAGTTCAGAGTTTATTTTTAGTGTTGACTCTGTCATTCAGTCAGTGTGAGTCCAGGCTGCTGATTCATTCAGACTGACCAGTTTTCAGTTAGACAGAATGAGTCACTGTGAAGGTTCAGTCATCCAATCATTTACTGACATAAGAACAATTAAATATTTAACCGTCCACCAAGGCTGACCTGAGCCACTGAATTATTCATGTGGGAGGGGTTTAATCCTCTGAGTGTAAACAGGAAGGATCGTCTCAGCTGCCTCTCACAGAATGAACAGAAGCCATTTTTATTGTGATGAAAAGTATAAATCACTTTTATATTTCTGAATCCAAATGAAATCAAAAACAAAAAAAAACAGTACATTTGTTTATTTTATTTTATTTTTTTTTTACAGTTGTTTTGTTGTTTTTAAAGTTGTGTGTGAAATATCATCAGACTCATCCAATGCAGGACATGTGATGTGCAGAGAACAGGGGGAAAAAACTGGTTCCAACCTCCATTCATCCAAAGTTGTTTATACGCTGCTCAGTTGCAACAATGAATTTGAAACAAGCATAATTGGGCTCGCTGATTATGGATCTCATTTGTTTTTACCACAGTATCTGCTCAGGGCAGCTCAAGCATGATTAAAATTCTTATAATTATGTTTAGGTAACTCAAAGCGCTTGAATAAGGTCAGAGAAATAATGAGGTGTTGGTTAAATATTTAAAAAGTCAACAGTGCATAGATATAAGTTGTGTTATAGCATTTACTGTATTAGTGTTTATGAAAAAAAAAAGAAACTGGTTCGTCTTTGAGAACCTTCATTGAACACATGCAGGACTCTAACCCCATGACAGTTCCCTCTCTGGATGAAAAGCTGTCAGTGAACCAGCAGCTCCAGAGCAGCCACACACACACTTTGTGTTCCTGCCTGTGGACACAGAAAGGACACATGCTTTCCCCTGTCATATGAACAGAGTAGAGTTATTCCTTTTCTTACCTCCATGCAAACAAGCTGCTAGAGGCCAAAGTGATCCTGGCTCTGCTGTGTGTTTGTTACTCACTGTGCGCACCTTGAATGTGCCTTATTCACCCAGTCCTCTTGCCTTATTCCTTTGTTGCTGTTAGTCAGTGAATTTTACTCCAAGGTCCCGTGCGGACCCGGAGCTTCAGTGTTGTCACTGTGACTTTAGAAAGATAAACTATAAACTGATAACAAATCCCTGCTCCCCTCCCATTGCTTCATTGCGCTGCAGTGTTTAATGTGATTGCAAACAGAGGCTTTTCAAGCTGTGAGCAAATCTTTCTAATCACAACCACACAAGCATCTCAGCTTGACACAGACCGGCTTTCTATTGGAGACTTGGTAACAGAGCCAAGTGTCAATGAGCTGCAGCACTGTGATGACGGAGGAGCTGATACTATGGGATGTTTCTGTGTAGATTCATGGACATTTTGTTCTTATCTAGGGCTGTCAATCTTCCCCCCAAATCAGATTCGAATTTTCTTTCTTGCTTCTGGTGTTAAATATCCAAATTAGGCTATATTTGAATTTTTAATGTTTTTTATTTTTTTATTTAGCCTTTATTTAACCAGGTAAAAGACCCGTTGAGATCGAGATATCATTTTCAAGGTTGACCTGGCCAAGAGGGCAGCAGCACACGTCGTCAACATTATAAAATACAAAATACATTACAATATTACATTATAATAAATAGGGCCATGTTACAGTAGAGGTTAAAACAAAAGTGCAAGGAGCAAGGGGGTCATGGTGACAAGGTGACAATGACGGTTAGTTTAGCTTATAATTACATCCAGCGTCCACTAGAGGGCATTCCAACAAAAATCTGTTCTGTAACATTTTCGACACACTGAGGTTTTACCAACTCAATATAAAACTTAAAGAAGGGAAATCGAAATATTATAAGTAGTGTTGTCAAAGTTAACGCGTTAATTTCGGCAATTAATTTTAAACATGTAATGCGTTAAAAAAAATTGTTTACTTCCGGTGGCAGCTGAACCATAACCTATGACCATAACCTTTGGTGACGTGTGCAGGCAAACCAGGCAAGTAGCCTACCCGCTGTAGCGCTGTTATTCTTCACTTAGGTTTAATATTTTTTCATGCGAGTAAGTAATCGTTTAAATTCCCAATATGTGGTTAGTTTATCCACATGACGCCTGTTTGGAGGTTTGCTCCGTCGGAGCAGTGGAGCTCCGCCTCCACCTGCGGAGCAGCGACCGCTGTAGCGGGGCATCAGAGGCAGCAGCCCGGTCTTTTTTTTTTTTTTTTTTTTTTTTTCAAAAAACTTTATTGAAAGTGACCAGCACATACAAATGCAAATACCATACAATACGTTGTTGCTGGTGTAAACATCAACACAACACCGAGAGAACAAAACATTAACAAAGAGATGAGAGGTGAAGGAAAAAAAAGAAAAAAAGGAGAGAGAGAGAAAAATACAAATAATATTAGCAGCAATAAAAGTAAATAAATAGTAATAAAATAAAGAGGTGCGAGAATAAGTTATCAGATTACGTAAATACCTTAAAAGAACAGCATACACTCAGAGTTTTGATCGCTTTTTTGTTCTGTGAGGGGGAAATTGTTGAAATATACTGTTCCATTTCTTTCATAAACACAGTGAAGTTAGGTTTTTTGCTTGTGAATTTACATTTGTGAATGTGAAATTTAGCTAACAGTAAAATCAGATCAATAAGAAAAAAAGCATCCTCATTTTTACAGCTGTGTTCATAACAACCAAATAAAACATTTTTATAGTATAAGACAAGGTCTGGGAAAATACAGGCAGCTATAAATCTATTAATCTCATTCCACAGATCATGAGTAAATTCACAGTACCAAAATAAATGAGAACATGTTTCAGGAAGAGCTTCACAGAAGGAGCATTTTACATCAATATCATTCTTCAATTTTTGTAAGAAATGCTTGACTGGATAGAATCTATGTATCAGTTTAAATGAAACTTCCTTTACCTTATTAGTTAGAAGAAACTTTTGTGGTAACGACCAAACTTTTTTCCAGTTAATATTACTAACAAAATTGCTCCAGTAAAATGTTGCTGCAGGAGCAGAAACCAAATCCCCCTGAAACAGGGCTCTTACCTTGGAATTCATACGTTTATTAAAAGAAAAGCAAAATTTACCTAATGGGGTTTCTAATGGATCAGAAGGTGACAACGACAAGGGTGGAGAGTGGTCAGCATTCTTAAATAATATACACAGACCAGATGGGATTGCATCAAAGATTACAGCGAATTCTTTTGGAGTTACAGGTAAATTATAACGGGCGAGAAATTCAGAGTAACTGTACAAAAATCCCCTACAATTAAACAATTGACTCACTAAAAGAATCCCATTGTTGAACCATTTATCATAAAATAGTGACTTATTCTTGTACAAGATATTACAGTTATTCCAAATATAGCATTTATGTGGGGAAAAATTATGTTTGTAAATCAGCGCCCATGCTAAAAGTACCTGCTGATGAAAGTTGGACAGTTTAAGTGGGATTTTTTGAATATTATAATTACAAAGCAGAATGAACTTAAGGCCACCCAAATGGGAAAAGACATGATGAGAGATAAAGTTCCAGATAGAGGTTGGATTTTTTAGATATTGTTTAATCCAGTTTATCTTAAATGTATTATTAAGAGAGGCAGCAGCCCGGTCTGCGGAGCCGGTCGGCCGGTTGAACTGCGTCATCACCTCGGGGTAAGACAGAGAGCTGATTAACTGACCCGCAGGTCTTTAGAGGTATACCGACGGCTGGTTTAATTATTTTTAGGAGATAAATGTTGGTCTCTTTGATGTTTGTTTAGTTGTTGATGAGTTTGTTTGAATGAAAAGTGAAACTTCATGTCATCAATAGTCTGGCGGGTGCTGGTCTGCAGTGGCCGAGTGCCTACTGAGAGAACGGTTCCTGTAAAGTTCCTACCCCCCTCTCTTTACCAGGAACTCCCACGACTGTTGTAGGAGTCGTCCTACAGAGGTGCAGACACACTGATCATGGAGGAAGACAGTTCTCTGATGCCTCTGTTCACGCCTTGCCAGGCTTTCAAGCCACAGAATTAGATGTCTTCCACCATCAGTCAGCACACAGGAAAAAGATCACACACCTGTCGTACCTGACATCCACATATCTGTTGAACTGGGCCGTTGTTGGGCCGATATCATGCAGTCTGAATATAAACTTCGATATCCATATCCATCTAACACTATATCCACTCACTGTGTCTACACGGGAGAGTGTGAGCGTGTGTGTTTCTTTACTGTGTTTCAGATTTAGAGCTGAGTACTCAATCTCTGTGGTTACCAACAGAAATAGATTTGGGAAACGACCCGTGCAGTTATGCAACCTGTGCAGCCACAGGACTGATCAATGTTTCATGCTTCAGCTTAGGAGGTTGATGTTTGACAGAGTAGTTATTGAGATATTTTAATCTTATAAGTATTGGACCAGTTGAACAACAGGCCTCTGTGATGCAAGTGTGGCTGAAAACAGCACATCTAAAGCTGCTGCCTGCGTCGTGACGTTTGACTTGCTTTGCTGTGTTATTAAATAAAACTTTAATGATCCCTGTGTGGAAACATGGGGCAAACGGCAATAGAAAACATCAAAGCGGAGTCGGAGGGAAATGAGGATGTGATGAGAAAATCTGGAGAAAATCCTCAGAGTCACACAGGAAGTCAGGAATATGAAACTTTAAAGTACAGAACGTGTGAAAAATATCAGAGCTAAGCAGGTTTCAGCACGGAAAGCAAAGTTCAGCTTTGTTTACACGCCGTTTATCGTCAGCTCACTTCCTCTCCGTCCCACTGCTGCAGCTTCACCACACTAAACCTGTTCTCTTTCTTTCTTTCTTTTTTCGTTCTTTCTTTCTATCTAGCTATCTTTCTTTCTTTCTACCTAGCTATCTTTCTTTTTTCTATCTATCTATCTATCTATCTATCTATCTATCTATCTATCTATCTATCTATCTATCTATCTATCTATCTATCTATCTATCTATCTATCTATCGTACTTCTTTCTTTCTTTCTTTCTTTCTTTCTCAAACTTACCCAGAAAGCCCTTCTCCCGGTGCTGATGAAATGTTGTGTAAGTTGTGAGTTTTCAGATGAAGGCGTGGTTCATAGCGGGAGGTGAAGTTTGAGACAGGAAATAGCTTTAATTCTGTTATAAACTGTCCAGTCTCCTTTGATGACTGTCTCACAGTCATCACATCTGGGTCACACTTACAGACAACTCTTGAGTGACAGTTGTTTGATCCACATGGTATTTTCATTGTGTGGTCTGCAGTGATGGACTGGCACCAAAAAGAGGCCCTTTGACAAAGAGGCCACACTTTATTCTCCGGGCATCCAGAACCAGAACCAACACAAACATAAACATCAACACAACCACACACTCTAATAGGCCCATTTTCTAGAATTTTTCACCTTCAGCCAGTAAGTTTCTTTTCCCCATTTTTTCCACTCCACTCTTTTCCACCCGTCATATCAATAATTATTCAATGATTGTGAGAAAACGCGTTGATCACCAAAACCATCCTATATTAGATTGTTGTTGAATTTTTCCTTCTTTTTCAGTAACAACACGGCTGTATAGGCGTTTTCCCATATTGCCCTATGGCCAGTCCGTCACGGGTAGCTCTACATACAGTCGCACACTGTGCTCGTCTGTGTGGTTTCTGGCTCCACCTAGTGGACACAATTAATAATGCAAAGAAATGCAAAACAAACAAAAAAAAACCTCATCAACTAATTTTCCACTACATGGTTCCCACTTGACTCGACTCTACTCTAATCGCCCTTTTTGAGTTTCCATTAAGTAAAAGTACCTAGAATCTGGTACCTGGTACTACTTTTCTGGTACCACCTTGGCCCAGGATCCAAAATGAGTAAAGAAGTACTAAAAGGTCACGTGCAAACATTGCAGACCATTGATTGGTCGAGAACCGCCACTATGTCATTGCATCATCAATGCGTGGCATGCACAGAATATCCTGTGCCGCTAAAAGCTGTTTTATTTCCCACTGTAGAGATGTTAATAGGTCACTTTATGAAGTTTTCATATTTTTTCAGGTGATAAAGTAACCGTTTAGATCCCCAATCCGTGGTCAGTTTATCCAAATAACGCCTTTTTGGAAATTTGCTCCGATATTTTCGGAGGTGTCAAGATCGGTCGTCTCAGAGGCAGCAGCCGGTCTCCTGAGATGATCGGCCAGCCAACCTCCGTCGTTGTTCCAAGCAAGCCGATAAAATTACCTGAAGCTCTTAAAGGGACAACAAGGAGTTTTGGAAAAGCGAAGCGTTTTCACACTACATTTATGAGCCTCCGCGCACACCATGAAATTCTTTGACCGGCGCAAGACAGACTCATGTTTTCATTCATCAAGAATTAAAGTCGGAGGTTCGAAGATGATCAGATACCGTCGTAGTTCCGACCATAAATGGCAGTTCGGCTGTGTTATTCTCATGACTTGCCATGAAACCGAAAGTAAAGAAACGCTGGTCGGCTCGACCAGCATTTCCACCACCACTAATAATAACAAAATAACGATAGAGACCAAACGATATATTTTTCAAAAATGGGCCCATTAACAAGTGTGGGTAGCGGAGATTCATCCACATTAACATGAGACTTTTTTATAACCAAATAGAAACTCCTTGTTGTCCCTTTAAAGCAATACTTACCTTTCTGGAACTTTTGTACATTTCTTTGTCTAAGTTAAAATGCTATTAATAATCTGATGATACATTAAAATGTAAGAGAAACCCAACAGGGTTAAAAACTCATCATTTTTTCATTCTCATATAATTCTGAGAAAAGTCTGACCAATAATATTATTCGGTCCGATTAATAAGATTTGACGAGCGACCGAACCTACTTAATATGTAATCACTTTGTGCACCCCTCTCCTCCTTTCCCCCCTCCCGACCAGGAAGAATGCTTATTGACAGAGCAGTAGCAGGACATGAGCAGAGGAGACTAGAGTCACAACACACACAAGAAAGAAGGTTTTTGGAAATAAATAGTTTTTTAAAAGACCAATAACTGCAGCTGCAGCTGGTCGTGGAGTTTCATGTCTGATATTGTAACGTTGATAGTGAGCAGCCCCGAGTGATACGTAAACACAGGAAGTCACATGTGTCTATAAAGCATCCAGTGCTAACGGCTAGGCTACTGTTAGCTCCGTGCTAACGGCTAGGCTACTGTTAGCTCTGTGAGTTCTCAGCGGTCTGGACCTGGTGGAACTCCGGACCGGCGCGGCTCGACTCGGCTCGGTCTGGATTTATTTTGGCCCTGAACCAGCCCATCAGGTGGCGCTGGTCCGGCCGCCAGCCCGGCTCGTTGAGAACTGTAATCTGTAACAATCACTTCCCCTGCGTCTCCAGTAGCAGTAGGCTAACAACAGTTTATTATAAAACTCATCAGTCATCATCACTGAGTCCGTTTATATGGTTTAAAACTCCGGTGTTGTGTTTGTTTGTGTTGTTCCCGTTTCACTCGCGTTCCTGTTCTGTTTACCGTTGCCATGCCAACGCATGCAGCAGGGAGGGAGGGGGCTCGTGGAGATGCGGCAGGAGGGACAGGTGGGTGGGACTTGTGAGGGAGGTGGAGCTGTTGATTTTCAAATGTTTGTGCTGTGCTGAGTGAAATGCCAGATCGGTAAGTATTGCTTTAAGAGATTTACCGCTGGCTGATATAATTCCTTTTGGAAGATCGCAACCTTGGCAGCCACAGTTTGTTTGAATATAAAGTGAATCTTCTTGTTTGTACTGGACAGAAGAGCAGCACTACCTTGGGGCTCTATATTTCAATCAATAAATGTTTTAAGATGAACGGATCGGTCTATAAGTCTCTATAAAGGCGGTAATATCCTGTACTGGAAACTACCTCCAGAATAGAACCTGCATGCACAGCTGCTCTTTTATTTCTCTTATTCAAGCCATTGTTGGTATTCCTTCATCACTTGTGAGAAGAGGTCTCACCACACTCTTTGTGCACAAATACTGTATCATCACATGATCTCACACTCACTTGTGTTTCAACCTGAACAAAGCAGTAAATCTCTGAAAGGTGGTTACAGACTCTGTTATTATCCCGTCCTCACCTGTATTTACAGCTGTGAGAAGACAAAATGCTTTTGAAAGCATAATTTCCCCTGATTTGTTTTCGGTGTCTGACTCACCTGGGCTGGTGGTTTTCTGATGGAGTTCACCCGCAGGTCGTGTTGTTGGATTAAGAAAAGAATTTTGTGAGAATCAGCAGTTTCACCCACAGCTGTCAAACATGGCAGCAACCGGCAGACACAGATCTCCAAGGACCGTCGCTCACTCAGGGGTGTGTGTGTGTGTGTGTGTGAGAGAGAACAGCTGCTGATGAGGAGCTTTTTACTGTACACTCTATGTCAGGTTTTATGGTTTTATGGTGTAAGCATTTCCATGTTAATATCCTTCAGTGCTTGAAGGAGGTGGAAACATTACTTATTTCTGTCTGTTGAAATAAAGGAGACGGACAAAAATTAGACAAGACAGATGCACAAGTAGAGACTTGAGTGACTTAAATGTAAAACATGTGACAGAGATCCAGTTGTTGGCACAACTAAATGAAGCAAACTGTAAAATAAATATTGTCTCAACATTTTCATACAAAATTCATACTTTTTAATTGGGTTCACCTGATTGAGCTCTTCAATGTTAATATGTCCATATTCAACTTTTTTTTTTACCAGCTTTGAAAAAAGGCAGAAAATTACACTTAAGGATGAACTGATTAGAATTTGGTTATCAAAGGTCAAAGGTCAAGACCACAGTCACCTCATTAAACACAGTTTTGGCCTCTTGACTGTGCTGCCTCAGTCCCAACTTGAAGGAATTTGTTAAAATTCAGGTGGACTCAGGTGAAGTGTTAAGATTTTGGAGGTCAAAGGTCAATTCACTAATCATGACACAAGATAGGTATTAAAGGGATACGCAAATCGATAATTCACCAATTTTCTACTCACTGTCATGCCAATGAAGTGTTGAGAGAACTTTTGGAGTTATCAAAACGCTTTTGGAGTTCCAGGGGCAGTACGGCTGGCAACGGATTTTCATATAATGGCAGCGGATAGTGTCACTTTTGAATTGTCCAAAATTCACAATATGAAACATCCAAATACCTCCATACTGCTCCGTACTGACCCAAGTGTCCTGAAGCCTTGTTGTAGTAGTAGCTCCCAGTAGCTCTGTTGCTGCGACATGTTCTTCCCTGTTCACATCCATGGTTTACCAAGATGAACAAACAGAAGAACTCCAGAGTAGCCTGCCCTACTCCTGGCCATTTATAGAAGCAGAGACGGAAAGAAGAACTTCGTAGTTCCAGAGACTTCGGAAGTGAATGGCACATCTCCGACAAATCTCGTGCATGCGCACAAACATCAACAGATCCACTGGGAGCTACTACTATAACAATGCTAAAAACAGAAATCAAAGTAATTTTTCATGTGGCGGCTTCAGGACACTTGGGTCAGTACAGATGAGCAGTATGGAGGTAGTATCTGTATGAAGTATCTGGATGTTTCATAGTGTGTGTTTTTGGACGATTCAAAAATGAGCACAATCTGCCGCCATTATATGAAAATCCGTTGCCAGCCGGACCCCCCTGGAACTCTAAAAGAGTTTTGATGACTCTGAAAGTTCTCCAAACCCTTCCTTGGCATGACGGTGAGTAGAAAATTGGTGAATTATCCATTTTGGGTGAAGTATCCCTTTAAAAGAGATGAAAAATGGTCGGCTTCACTGTGACATCATAATGTAATTCAATAGTGTAACTGTAAACAAACAAAACTACATTTTTTGCATTGATTTAGCAAAAATATGGGGGCCCTGAAAGCTCAATGCTCTGCAATTTACATTACTCCATCCAGCATTGCGGTTGTATATCGCAAGCAACTCAATCGTATTTTTCATGCTGCATTCATGTGAAATTGGGCAGACGGCAGACGGACAACAGCCGCTGCACGTAACTGCATAAACAAGCCTCTATGTAAACAAGTGGTCTGTCAGCACGGAGCAAAACAATACACGTGACAATATGTTGTCATGGCGATGCCGTATTATTTACCTGACCCACGTTTTACCGGCTTTCTCTCGACTTCTGTGACTAAAATGACATCTGATTTGTTACCGACGGCCGTCTGCCTGACTGCAGGTGAATGCAGCATCAGTGTAACGCTCAATTCCTCCTCACTGCGTTACCGCGGTGACTTTGCACAGACACCACCTCGACCTGAGCCGACAGCTCCGGTGTCTCCGCTGAGTTTCCGTGGTTTCCTACCGTCACGCTGCCACTGAACGTAAAAACATGGCGACACGACACGGCAGCCAGCACCGAGCTTACCCGCTCCATGTAGATATGAATGATATGAACGACTAATTCAGAGCTGAAAGGAACACTTCAGTTTGTTGATGGGGGGGGTTACTGGTTAATGAAAAACATACTTTTGAACCAAATAATCGATTTCCGTGAATAGATAACAGGAGAAGTTACACAATGTCCCTTTAAATAAACAGATGCAAAGACACAAATGTCAATTCAGACAAACATCTTCAAAAGTGAAGGGCCTGGATGTAGCACAATAAGATCACATCAGTGCAACGTTTCACTATCACATACAATACAGTACATACTTCCAATAATATCTGAATCATGTGATATCGATGCTGTAATAAACCCGTCAGCCTGGTCCCACACTTTTTGTCCTCAGAAACACTTCCATTGTGTTGTGAGATTTGCAGCATGTTCGCTGTCAATTTGATGAAGATGTTTTCTGAGATTGTAGAACCATTTGTCTATTTGCATGTGTTTTCCTGAAAATTGAAGTGAGCTCTCTGGGCCACCGTAGAATGGTGTCTCAGGCTGCAAACATCTCTGCAGACGCCCCCAGAGCGCCAACACCAGTCACCACAGCTGACTGCTCGTCACCACCGATCAATCTGTGTTAGGCCTCTGGGAAATCTGCTGCACAGTTCAGGTTCCCGGCCAGTCAGGGCCACTGATGGATCCATTAGCTGGCAGGGAGATGAGGTAACTGCCACACACACACGAGTGAGCAACAGCCTGAAACTTTATTGGGCCGACTGGACGGTAACACACATTGTCTCGGTGCCACCCTGATAATAACAGACACAAACCAAATGGGTTTATCACTTGTCACTCTCCTCTTGGCTGAGCCATCTAATAGCACTGTGTGCTGTTTTATCCCCATTTAGGCAGTAAGGGAGGAGGAGGATGGGGAGGGAGGTGCAGGGGAATGAAAACAAATCTTCTTGGCTTAGACGGCTGAGGAACTAATGCTGCTGCATGTTACAACTGGTTTAATGGAGATTTTCTGATGCGTCTTGTGTTTTTAAATGACACTGTTTCCCACAATTACTCAAAAAAAAGAAAACTGGGTGCTTGTTCTGAATCAAAGATGACAGGTTGCTGTGTGTATGCTGTATGTATACATACATACAAATGTGGGTGTGTCCTGCACTGCTAGGACTCTCCCTGCCTCTAGAATTTCTTTCTGGGAAATGAATGTTTGCATGAAATGAAACAAGAAAGACACCCTCAGCCTCTAATGCATGCACTGATGCAAACCTGTCGCTCATACAGAATATATATATGTCCTTATGTCAAGAGTGACGCTGCCATATGTATCACCATATTACTATTATGTACATTAATAGATGCCATATGAGGTACCAACAGAAAATATATAAAAATATCTGAGCTTTTGACAAGTTGCAGCTTTATATTTTTACAACATAATTTATATATGTATGTTTATTAAAGCAACATACCTCTAATACGTATTTTATGTTCTTCTTATTAAGTTTAAACATCACTTCTCATTCTGGGAAAGTGGGCTCAGACTTTACTATCAGTTCATATTAACATGGTTTGGGAAGGAAAACATATTTAGTATATGTCTGCTATATTACATAAAAATGTATATTTGAATGGGTTAGACAAACATGTTAATATATGAAATTGTTTCCGTTTTTAGATTCATATTATTTTTTAAAACATATGATTTTATTTTATATATACTGTGTATGTGTGTTATATAACATATCATATATTACATTTGTGCAAGGGTGACTTTAAACCTAATGATTTTTTCACAACTACTTTCCCCCAAAGAATATGTGTAGGACTTTGATGCGTTTTGTGTTTGTCCTGTAAAAAGCAACATTCCAGCTGTAAGAGACTTCATGTAAGTGGTGATGACGCCTGCTGAAGACTACAGTTCATTTCCTTTGCCCATCATTTAGTAGTTAAGTATGTTGCTATAAAGCAGCTACAGGGAAAATGTGTCACAGTCACAAATTTTGTTAATTTGCTCTTTTAGCTGCGTGTGTACCGTTCACATTCATCTGACATAATTGTCTTGATTGAAGTGCAGCATGTGTGGTGTGAATAAAGAGTGTCAGTGTTTCAAGAAATCAAACAGACCCCACCGTTACCAAATTTAAAAAATTAAGCAGTTTCACATTTAAACTTAGGCTTTCTCTATAACTTTCATTTCATTTCCATTTTGACTTTTTTGTGAAGTGGAATATAATATAATGTAATATCTTATCTCTTCACACTTGATCAAGTATTTACATGGTCTTCACAAGTTTAGAGAGGAAACATGACACCTGTAGATCTCTGTCACACACTATAAATTATTTAAGAACAGCTCAGCATGTCATATGTATTTTCAGGTAGGACCTTCATTTTAAAAGAAACTGTAAATGTGTCATATAAGTATAACAGACAGACGGATACACCTGCCGAGCTGTACATGTCTCTGGGAGTAACAGCTCTGTGTGTTTCGTGTCTCCATCAGGTTGTCCCGATAAGGAGCCAGGACTGCAGCCATGGATGCCGGGACACAGCGAAGACCACCGCGTCACCATCGGCTACGGCATGAAGGTGCTGCTCACCACCTCGGCCACGGTCCACTCCATTGAGATTCTCAGCGGAGGTAAGATCTCCTCAATATCACTGAGAGTATCCTCACGTGTGAAACAGAGTGGTGGGTTATGGAGTGTTGTCATGAACAAACTCCTCAACTTTGTTTCACAAATTAAAAAAAACAGAGGCACAAAGACTGTAAGAAAGATAAGAAGCTAATTGATAATCTACAGTATAAACCCATTCATGAATCCTTTGTGTGTCTGTGAAGAATGAGTGTGACCTTCTCACATGTGTTTTCAGTCCACTGTGTGTTGAACTTCTGGTCAGAGTTCCCTCACCCTGGGCAAGAGGTAACTTGGAGGCCCCCCACCCACGACCGGGACCACAAACATTAACTGTTAAAGGAATAGTTCAACATTTAGGCAAATTGTCCCATTGCCATTAGGAGTAGGCTCGTTACCTTTTATTGTCAGTGCAAGCTATTTTTAGAACGGCGGAGCAGAGCCGCGAGATGCTCAGAGCTATGCAGGCTCATGGAATTTCTTGGTCTCCCTCATCAAACTCATCAAATACACAATCCAACAACTCCAAAATGCTCTGGTGGACAAGTTGTGACCTGCACATTAACCATGCTATGAAATAATAATGGAACGTTAAGAGACGGAGTTGTTTTCAAGGTAAATTCATAAAACAGCTGACGTGCGTTACCAACGGGGGCAGTTTTTCGGCAAACAGTCTCTGCATTTGCCTGTTTAGATGACTCAAGTTTCCGGCCATGAGAACAAAAAACATAGCAAACATTTCTATAATTTTTAGTGGAAAAATCAATATTTTGAGGTAGTTTCTGCATAAAAATGCCTTTTGATTACATTTATAGCGATACATATATATTTTATTTTAATATTATTCACTCAGTGAAGGTACATAATCACTCGCTTGCTTGTTGTTGCTAAGATTTTTCAGATCTTGCCAGAATAATGCAAAACTGCAATGTTTTCTGCTGTCGCTAGGGTGGTTGACTATGCACAATGTTTGATGTACAGTACAGTGGCAACATCAGGTTGTCACCGATATGGACCAATGTCAGCCATCCCTGGGGGCCCCCTTCCAGCTCAGGGCTCTAGGCAATTGCCCTGTTGCAACGACTCACATCAGCTGATCATCAGCTGCTTCATTCATGCTTGTTCTCACCACATCACTGATGCATCATCTGCCTCTGTAGAAGCACATTAGCAGCTGAATGAAGTGAAATGAACACAATTGAAGTGACTCCGTCGCTGCAAACTGCTGCTCATCTCAATGAACTTTTCACTCACTGAATTAATGAGGCGTTTCAAGGCAAAGTGATGTATATTAAGTATGCACGTAAAAATGCATTTAATTCTGTAATCCTGTAACATCTGCTTATGTTACAGGATTTAAACTCCAGATGCATGCACTGTCATCTGCCAGCTGACTTTGAAAACCTCTCCCTTGTTTCTGTTTTTTTGCACTGAGAGCTTTTGAATTTCATTGTATGGATCTGCAATGACAATAAATATGGAGTTACTGTATAGGAGTGCCATAAATAATAAAGCATGAACATTATGTATATTATTTATCATCTTCTTTATTATTATGTCACATTGGTACTATACCTTTTTAAAGGGATATTTCAACAGTTTGGCAAATTGGCCTATTGCCATGATCCCTAGAGTCTTATGAGTAGGTTCATTACCTTTAATTGTAGGTGCAAGCTATCGGCGGGGGAAAGACACGAGCTTCACGGTATTTCCACATTTCCCTCATCAAACTAAGTACACGATCCAACAACTCCAAAACACTCTTGTGGACAAGATGTGACAGGGTTCCCAGCCCCAGGCTGAGTGAAACTTTCCTGCACACATGAATCCAGCTCCGACTAGAGATTTCTGATTGACCACGGGAAGTAGATGCAGTGTGAATCTGATAGCAAAGGTGGGAGGGGGGGAGAGGACAAAGGGATAATATTTGCCTACTCCACATCCATGGAGAAATCTGTTCTAAAGTTGTGGAGGGGAACTGCTGACAGGCTGGATGCCTCCAGTTTCACCAGGAACTTCAGCAGACAGTCCACGGTCCAGTTCTGCCACCAAGCCAAACCCAAACCGTGTGATTGACAGCTTTGGCCCTTCGAATAGGAAAAGCAACAAAAAAAAATCTGGTAAAAGAAAAAAGCGATAAGGCTGCGTTCAGACTGCCAGCAAAAATCCGATTTTTAGCCCATCCAGATTGGAACTGGATGGCTCTTTTTAAGTCTGAACAGTCCCAAATCACATGAAATCCGATTTTTGCAAAACGGATCGAAACCACCTCCAGGAGGTAGTTTCAGATCGCATTTGGACAGATGCGTCTCAGTCTGAACAGCTCCAAACACTCAGATCGGTTTTGACTGTCCGTGACGTCACTCTCCGCGGCGCCGTCACTGTGTTACAGGTCCCGTACGGTCCCGTGAGCTCCAGTTAAATATCAATTTCCTCCTTGTTACTTTTCTTTTATGCAAACTACCGTGTTGTCGGCGACAGGAGTGATGGCGACGGCGCGCTCCCAGCTCTGGGGTGCTGGAGTTTCCCGTCTCTGTGGCTGCACACACACACACACGCACACCAGTCTCTGGTACACGTACACGTACACACACACCGGGCGGGCTGAGGTTGAAACTAGCGGGGTAGTGCGGCTGCAGCACCGGGCAGATCACTGTGCTGCAGCTGATCTGCCCGGTGCTGCAGCCGCCGCGTCCGCGAGGCATCGCCTGTCACATACGGCGGAGCCTCCGCTCCGACGTCGTTGCTACAGCAACCTGTCAGATGGGTCAATAATGTGGCCCAGTCTGAACAGAGCCAAATGCGATTTGGACACTTGCTAAAAACAGTGTGGACAGTCAGCCCTAAAAATCGGATATGAGAAGGAATCAGATTTGCCTGCAGTCTGAACGCGGCCTAAGTGAAGGCATTTTCTAAGTGTTTAATTTCTCTTTCCACATTTATTTTCTTACCTTGTTTCATATGTATTCTTTTCATATGGCGCTCGTATGACGCTTTAATAAATTCATCAAGCTCAGTTCCCGTTTCTCAAATTAAAGTGCAGGGGACTACCACTTACTACCCCAATTTAAATGAGATTCTTTGATGTGAGAGTGTAATGGCGTGCTCGATGGTAAGTGGTTTGCACCCCACTGTGTCTGAGCAGCTCTCCTGGATCCTATAGGTTCCAGTTTGTATTCCGGAGCATTAGTTCTCTCAGCAGAATCCTCGTCACCCTGTTTCTTCATGTACTGTAGCCTTTTCTGCCACATTGAACTGAGCAACCATTTGCTATAAATGGTCGAGTCCATAATGGGAAGCCTTCCAAGATGAAAAAAAAGAGACTCCAGTGAATATTTTAATTTATTGTAAAAGACACAAAACACACAAGAATAAGGGGAAAAGAGTGGTGAAAGCTGCAGCAGCAGCAGCACACAGGAGATGATGGTTGATGTTCAACAGCTATTCCCCACCTCACTATACTGGAATCACTGGATGTGTGTGTGTGTGTGTGTAGTTTCAGCACAGGGCCATAAATGGTTAGGAGACAGGAGGTGTCTGAGGGCACTGGGGCATGAAGGACCTGCCAGGAGTCTAACTCCCCACCCCCTCACCCCCCCTCGCTCTCTTTCTCTTTCCTAGGAAAGCTAGTGATCGCCGACACCGGCCGGCCCATACTGCTCCGAACAAAACACATCCTGATCGGGAACAAGGGCGAGCTGCACATCGGAAGCCCAGACTGTCCTTATAAAGGCAACCTAACAATCTCCCTGTTTGGAAGGTAGGGCTGCGTCAGTTTAACCCTGTTTACAAGACATACTGCTGACTTGAATGTGTTTGTATAAGGAGATGTGAAGGTGGCTCAGTGCCTGTGATTATAAATATAAAATGGGTGAACATTAATCAGCTCCACAGCTTCCTCATGTCGACAACAAATCTCACAAAGAGATCAAAACTGATGCAAATGATAAAATCGCACCTAGTCCAGAAGAGCTCCACACATACAACTTAAAGTCCCACTCCCGCGACCCTTTTTGGTCATTTTAAAACCAGCTCATTAGCCATGCACATTAGCAATGCACCTCTGGGGGGTGGGCGGAGACTGCACTGCTTTGCACCCACCCAGCCACCTCCTCGCACCCCACCCCCCGCTTGCTGACAGCTGGACATTGTACAATTACAGATTCAGCGCAAAACTCCACACTGGGATTCGATCCCAGACTGGAGTATAGTCCTTGCTCATGGTGCAAGCTGCTCTACTAGGTGAGCTATACCTGTTATACCTTGATAGCTACACCGAGCTGCCAAGCCTTTCACCTCTGAGCCAGATGCAGAGCGGGGCGGGAGCTTGTAGCACTAGTGCCCTCCCCTGGAGCTGTGACACGTCAGCTCCAGTCTCCCTGAAACTGCCAGTTTGAGTCTGCCATTGGTTCACAGCAGTTTGAAGGCAGAAAAACTCAGAAATGCAATTTTGCACTTCCTTTTCTGCTGATATGTGCTCTAACACAAGAAGAATGCCACAGGAACATGTGAAAAGCTTAAAAAACACGATTTTCACGGGAGTGGGTCTTTAAAGGGATAGTTCAGCTTTTTTGAAGTGGGGTTCTATGAGCTACAAATGACCATTAAGTATAATATCTGCAGTGGAAAGGTCTCTGCTCTCCCCCACTGAGAAACACCAGCGCATCACGTTGCACCGAGACACAGGAAATACACTGTTGTGAATGAGGGACGATTAATCAGCGTATTTTCGCTACCGCCTACGAGAAGTCCTGTCTCATAATACACCAGTTCAAGAGTATGATATATATATGGTTTGAAAAAAGTTTGTTTACCTGGAACTAACCAACTCACTCAGCACTCCTCGGTACTCCTCCACACAGGCAGGCTCTGTGATACGCTGTATCACTCTGCTGTTCCACTGTTTGAATCAGTGGTGTGTGGAAGAGGCGGAGTGATACAGTGCGTCACGGAGCCTGCCTGTGTGAAGGAGTACTACTCAATGAGTTGGTTAGTTTCAGATAAACAAACTGAGCAGCTGATGCATTCAACATTTTCACTGTATATCGTACTGTTGAACTATACTGTATGTTATTTTGAGACGGGACTTCTTGTCGGCGGCGAAAATACGCTGATTAATCATCCCCCATTGACAACAGTGTACTGTCTGTGTCTAGGTACAGTGCAGTGGGGGGGGCAGAGACCTTTCTACTGCATAACGGCTATTTGTACCTTATACAACCCTACTTCAAAAAAGCTGAACTATCCCTTTAAAAATTGACATCATATATGCTGCAAATACTGGTAGAGTGTGGTCACCTTGAATATATGATTCTAATCTCAGTGGCCTGGGTTTGTGGCAGGTCACCCCTCCCCACCTCCCCCACGACATGTCAGATTTGCCATCTGCAGCTAAAAGCTCTGTACAACAAGTTCAGTCACTTTCCATTGTCCCATGGAACCTCAGCTCATGTGTCATTTTTTCATACAATACAATTAATCTTTATTGTCCACTGTGGTGGAAAATTGTCTGTGGCTCACCAACACATAGGATGGACAGTTCATTAGGGTCATATAGATGTATATAATAAAAATATTATAATAAAATATTACAATAGAACTTATTTTCTTCCTTTGCACAGTGTCGAGTTGCTGAACTGTCAGTAACTGCTGAATGGAAATTAGATGGAAATCCAGCCGAGAAATTTTTTTCACACGATCATGAAAATGACCGGGTGATTACAGACATCTTGCACCATCTAGTTTGCCCAATAGCTGGAAAAACCAGCAGCCGAGGGAGACGTACCATGAAAAATATCTAAAACTTCATGATATTTCAAAATCATGGTACATTGGATTTTAGATGAGGGGCAGAGAACATCCAGCCTGTGCAGGATCTGTCTGAACTTGGATCAAAGTTGAGATTTTCTTTGTAATAAATTGTTTGTTATTAAAGTTTTTGAATTTCTGTTCAGATGGCATCTTAATGAGAACGAAACAGAAGACTTTGTATTCGGCTTTATTATTGTCATTGCACAATACAACAAAATTGGTTTCAATCCAATTGGTGCAGACAGAATAAATGCAACAAAAATAAATAAAAGATGAAAAAAAACCTCTAAGAACAATGTTATCACACACAAGCATACAACACACATATTGCACATCAATTTAAGCAGCATTCAGTCCAGCACTGCCTCTTTGGTAAGTCTGTTTGTCCTTGATTGAAGAGCCCTGTGTCTCCTGCCTGATGGCAGCAGCTCAAACAGAGGGTGACCAGGATGAGATGAGTCCCCCACTATGTTCCTGGCTTTTTTAAAGGGATAGTTCACCCTAGAATGATATTTCGCTCATTATCTACTCACCCTCATGTTGACTAAGGGCTGGAAGAAGTCTCAGAGTCCTCCGTCCCTTCTCTGAGTTACAGGGGGTCTTAGCGTAGCAGTGCATTTCAAGGCAACGGTTGTAAAGGGACACCAGAGCTCTTCGTAAAAAAACACACACAAAAAAACATCCAAATACCTCCATGATGCTCGTATGTAATGTCCGTCTTGTGCTGAAGCCCCAAATTGCGTAATTGTCCCGAAAAAAATTAAATAAGTCCACATTCCAAGCATGTTTGTAGCATTAGCTCTGTGTCTGTTGTCCGGTCTTCCGCTGCCAGCGCGCATGCGCAAGGTTCGCACTGAGACCGACTCGAGTCTCAGTCTGGTTGCGCATGCGCGCTGGCAGCGGAAGGCCGGACAACAGACACAGAGCTAATGCTACAAACATGCTTGGAATGTGGACTTATTTAATTTTTTTCGGGACAATTACGCAATTTGGGGCTTCAGCACAAGACGGACATTACATACGAGCATCATGGAGGTATTTGGATGTTTTTTTGTGTGTGTTTTTTTACGAAGAGCTCTGGTGTCCCTTTACAACCGTTGCCTTGAAATGCACTGCTACGCTAAGACCCCCTGTAACTCAGAGAAGGGACGGAGGACTCTGAGACTTCTTCCAGCCCTTAGTCAACATGAGGGTGAGTAGATAATGAGCGAAATATCATTCTAGGGTGAACTATCCCTTTAAGGCAGCAGGAACTGTCCAGTTGTTGCAGTGAGGGCAGAGGGCAGCTGGTGATCCTCTGAGCAGCGGTGATGACTCTCTGTAGTGCTCTTCTGTCTGCAGCCGTCCAGCTGGCAAACCAAGCACACATCTACAACGTCAGGATGCTCTCCACAGCGCCGTGATAGAAGGTTACCAGCTACTTCACAGAGAGCTGTTGTTTCTTGAGGAGTCTGAGAAAAGCACAACAGGGTGTTTATTAAAATCAGGGATTAAAACCATTCCTCTTGTGTTAATAGGGTTTTTACAGCCCTATTTTTCTGTTAATCTATGTTTGATGATTTTGTTGTTTTATTTATACTGCTAGCACCTGTATGTTGTGCAGCACTTTGGGCAACCAAGGTTGTTTTTAAATGTGCTATAGAAATAAACTTTGAGTTGAGTTGAGTTGAGGGTCGACGTTGACCTGTTTTTAGGTTTTCAATGCATAAAAGTACCACGTAAATTTGTTTATTGCATCAAGGCTTTTTGGCTTTGTCAGGAACTTCGATTTTAACAAAAAAAAGAAAACGTTTTTTTTCAGAAAATTCTAAAATGCTCTGGTTAAAATTATGACATTTGTGTTGCTAAGGTCGGTTTCGACCCGGTTATAACGATAAGAACATAATTAGAGTTCAGTCAGACAACGCTGAAATGGGAACAAATAATTTATTGAGTGTAAGCATTGCAAGCTGAAGCACAGCATAGGTATCCTTGAGCATGGCTGCAGCAGGTTTGATGTCAGGCTCTCTGTCAGTTATTTGTTCCCTGAATGATCTGCTTTGCCAGACATTACAGGGAATGAAGCAGACACCCCAGGGGATCATAGAGACAGAGCCCACAGGTGGATGCTGGGGAGGAGGTGGGTTTGCAAAACCTCATGGGCGGCAGCAGCAGCAGCAGCAGCAGCGAGATGTATGCAGAAGCAGCAGCAAGGGCAGCAGAGCAGAAAAATAGCAGCGGCAGCAGCAGCATAGCCAGGGGGTTAAGCATAGACTGTAAAAAGAATGGACGTAGCACCTGTGGCGTCAACCATTGGTTTGGGGGAGTCTGTTTTGTGATCCTATGGGCATTTGAACTGCGCCATCTTGGATTTTAGTGGGAGTCTACTTTCCATATTTGGAGGAGATGCGGGGGTCAGCCAGCTGAGAACCCGCCCACAGTGTTCACGGAGGTGGAAACTATCGGTAGAGACCAAAAACAAAAAATGTACCAGGCTGCAAATATGTTTTTTTTAAGCTACGTATAAAGTCGGCTATTTTAACATGGGGATCAATGGAGAAATGCTCACTTCACTTCTGGTCCCAGCCCCCAGTGGCCGCCGGAGCTTTTTGAACGTGGAAGTGGTCTTCACTTTTAGAACCCACAACTCCCCCCTTGGGTTTAAGTAGCCCGCCCTATTTGGATGAGGAGAGCATGTGACTGATCAGCTGAGGATGGGCGCAGCTTGAGTCATCTGTCTGAACTAGCTCCACAGGCTTCACATCATTTAAAACTGAAATCATAAGTGCAAAACCAACATTTCCATGGATAAGGAAGCCTAACAACATAACCAAGAGATGAGAAACAAATAGGATGATAAATAATTGTTTTTAGTGTGTTTTACAGCTGATTTAACACTCGTGTCAAAACCGACCCTAACACAAGAGATGGTAGCAGAAAGCTAACACGAGACAAAGGTTAATAAATAACTCTAGATAGCACACAGTGTTACACACAAATGCCCCCACACCAGATTTGATCTGACCTCAACCCGGCCCAGGCCCAAGGGATCCAGTGGCGAGCTTGAGCAGAATGTCTCATCTCAGCTGTACTTGGTCAAAACATTTTGGCCCAGATCATAAAGGCAAACACTGAAGAATTCTTCCTGCTTCAGATGTCAGTGTTTCTAATCCCTCAGGCTGGACGACAGCGACCAGGAGCACAGTTACTTCGGGAGAAAGTACATCGGCGTGGGGACGGGAGGGAGGCTGGAGATCCACGGAGGGAAAAAGCTGTCCTGGACCTTCCTGAACAAAACGCTGCACCCTGGAGAGAGCAACCAAAACAACTACCTGTTCCAGAGAAGCTGGGGCAACCGGGGCATCATCATCCACGTCATCGAGCCCAAGACCGGAGAGGTGCTGCACAATGACAGGTGAGACTGTTAATTAGAGCTGTCTCACCACAACGGCTGCAGGCATATTACACTTGGAAAACGATACTATCATTAATATCCTTTTATGATTAATTACCCTTTCTGTTTTTATCTAAGACGAAGGGATGATGTATTGATACACAGCTTTTATTGTGGTAAATTTTTAGGGGCAGTCTCCTCCAATTAAATGTTATTAAGGTGACAGCCATGAAACACACTTAATAATAAAATGATACAGGTGCATCTCAATAGAATAGAATATGACAGAGGTCTACTGAGCTACTGAAGACCAGACTACAGTAAGGCCTTCTCAGACTTATCACTCACCAGTAGAAACTGATTCAAGAATCATGTTTAGAGCTTCTTCTGCACCATAGATTCTGTTGCTTCTTGAAGCAGCCGCCATCATGAAAGCTTGTTAAATTGCCCAAGTCAGACATTTTATGTTATAAACTCAAAAAATGTTGACTTTGGCAAAAAATCAAATGGCCTAAGTGACCCTCTTCACCTATAGGACATTAAAAGCATGATCCTTTCAACTAAGGATCAAGGTAATTTTACCAGAGCTGGCCAGGACTATCAAGAGATGATTTAGGCCAGAAAAAGGACAGTGAACTGTGTTTGTTTCTGTCCATAAATCTTTATGTGGAGCCGCAAAAAGTCTTTTAATTGCAAGGAAGGGATGGAAACAGAGGTGACTGCTGAGGGGCTGTCATCACCGCTGGAACGACATTCTGCATGATTTGTCGGCGTTGGTCGTTTAATTATGTCATCCTTGTTGTTGCTTTTGCTCGTGTTGCATTGCGAGTGACACAGAGGACACTTCAAAATCCTGTTTGAGCAACGGAGCCTTTCACATTGAAACAGATATGTACAATCGTATTGAAACCACCTTCGTATGTGGCTTGAATCAGATTGGTCAAAATCGGATCTCGGATGGTTTTTGGTTGTTCAGACTGTCGAAAAATCAAACTAGATACAATCTGGATATGTTGAGAGTCCAATATGGAGTGGCAGTGTGAACAAGGCTCAAGAGACCATGAAAGGCTCTGATTTGGAGTTCATCAGCTGATTAGATTGTGACATCGTTACAATAGTGAACTGTTTTACTATATTCTCATTTTTTGAGATACTGAATTTTGGGTTTTCATTAAGTGTAATCCATAGTCATTACAATTAAACGAAATAAAGACAAGAAATATTTCATTCTGTGTGCAATGAATGTAATATAATATAATAAGATGCACCTGTATGACAACACAGCTTACAAGCAGATGTCATTTTGCTCCGCTTAGTTTTGATCAACTTTGTTCTTGCTCTTGTACTAATGATATTTTAACAATATTAATTTGAAAATAGCTTCATTACACATGTTCACACAATGAAATACACTCATGCTCTCAACTGCAACTCAATATCAGATGAGAAAAAGGAATAACTAAATAATTAAATAAAATAAGTTAAAATTAAATGAATAATAAACAACACTTCACTGCAGTTGTTCGGTTTTAAGGTCAGGCCTATACATTTCCTTTCTTTCATGATATTCGTTTTTTCCTCTTGTCTTTAGCACTATTAGACTTTTGGGAATATTCAAGTCCACAAAGAACATGTGAACTTTTTTTTTTCTTTTGAGTAAAGGACATGCATATTTACAAATGGACCTCCATGCTATACATCAGAACTTGTGATGTGTTTGTTCAAGCAACAAATGTCTGAAACAAGAACATTTTGAATTGAATTGAACCATGATCAGTACACACTGCAGATGTTGCTGATCAATAAGAACTTTTGTGTGCCCATTTTTTTAGAATGAATGGAAGATATAATGATGATGTGATATGTTGATGAACCTGCAGGTTTGATACGTACCGCAGTAAGGACGAAAGTCGCCGTCTGGCCAAGTACGTTGATGCCGTGGAGGCGGGGCGAATACTGGCCATGTTGGTGAACGACGAGGGCTCCAACAACCTGGAGGACTCGGCCAAGAAGAGCCTCTCCAGACTGGGCAGCCAGCGCATCAGCAGTCTGGGATTCCGGTAAGCTCCTGAAATATCGTTGTTTTAATGAGTATTCACACCCTCTCACCATTACTCCTTTTGTTATGTTGCAGCCTTCTGCTGAAATCAACATTTCTTCTCTCTTTTTTTAACCCTCTGGCTTTGTCCAAAATCACTGTCTATTCAGCTGGCAGAAAATGGCCATTCACAGACTGAGTGTGTCATTTTTAGAATTTTTATGTTGTTTGCTACTTTTTCAGCACAAGGTTTTTAGCTCACATCAGTTCTTGTCAGAAGTATAAAACATCCATTCCCTTTTTCATTGTTTTAATCCTTCAAATGCCAGTGTGTTTGCACAATGAAGTTGTTGGTGAACAACCTCAAAAATGACCATTTTCTATATTCTCAGTGCTACTGGTGTTTCTTAAGATCACACCTACGTACCGACATTGTGTCGTTCATTTGTTCCATAGGAGCGCAGTGAGCCATCATACGCTTTTGGAAACTAAGAATTAGTGTAGAATTACATGAAATTGCTCCCTTGGCCAAAAATGGACCAATGACATAATCCGGTAGAAAACTTTAAAAACTACAATTTTCACGTGTTGAGTTTAAAATGAAAGACATTTTACCTAAATTGGATGATGTAATACTGTAAATAACAATAAAATCAGAAATTAAAAATTAAGATAATTTGAAAAATAAAAATAATTCTAGACCCTTGGGAATGTTCATTCTTTCTGCATTTACACAGCTAAAATGGTCCAGAAAAAAAGAAGGAAAGTGAACTAGACACAAACGTCCAGATATAGAACCCAGAAACTTCAAATGGTTTGAGGAAAGGAAAATAAAGTGATTGATTGATGATTATCAATAAACTAGAAAGGCCACTTTATTAGGTACACATGTACAGTCTTTTGTAATTATGTCTTAGCTTCTGATGTTCCTTTTTTCTTTACACTGTCCAAGCCGGTGCATATTCTCATTTGCCCAGGTCATAGTATTTCAAAGGAGGTTAAATCGAAAGCAACTGGACTTAGTTATTTGTCTAGGAAGACGTTTCACCTCTCATCCAAGAGGCTTCATCAGTTCATGTACGCATCTGACCAGGCTGGGACTGGTCCAACTAACTGGTGTGGAGACTCACTATTTAACCTCTTGTGTGGGCGTTCACAAGGGTGATGATGTCACTGGTTCCCTTTTGTGCTCCAAGTACCAACGACAGTCGTTTAAATGACTGCCTTTGATGGAAGGTTGGTTTCGACTTCGTTAGTGCCCTATTGTGTTATAACGACAGTCGTTGGAGTCACTTGCCACTTGTGAACAGTGGTTGTTCTTTGAGGCTAGATTGTTGAATCTCCTGGGAAGGGATGAAAGGGCAGCATTGTAAATTGGAGATAGGTGGTGTCTCAGGCCACCTCCCCTGTTGAGGGATGGTTTCTCTACTTTTACAAAAATAGCTTCTTTGACTCCTCTTTCGAACCATCTGTCCTCTCTGTCTAGGATTTGGACATCTAGGATTTGGACATTTCCTTTGAGGACAGCAATGTCCAAATCCTAGACAGAGAGGACAGATGGTTCGAAAGAGGAGTCAAAGAAGCTATTTTTGTAAAAGTAGAGAAACCATCCCTCAACAGGGGAGGTGGCCTGAGACACCACCTATCTCCAATTTACAATGCAGAGAGATCAGTACAGAAAAGAGTAAAAATCATCTCTCTTTTATGTAAGAATCTTCTAAACCCCAGAAAAAATTTTAATACAGTAAAAAAAAAATAAAAAAAAAACATGCTGGGACAGGGTCAAAACAAGCAGATCAGAAATAGAATAAGTATCTCAGCATTGGTGCAAACACATCAAAGGCAGAATTACCAGTGAGCGGGCCGTCAGTAAATATTAATATGACCAACAAACACTGGGGAAAGATCCACAATAAAATTGCAATTTAAGAGATTTTAAAGAGGTCACTGATTCGTGTTGAGCATCCTGCTCCAGTTTCAGCCTCCGACTGTGAAACCTCAGTCACCTCTGATTTTTAGCTTCGCCTCAGGAACAATACGACACCTCTGCATGAGGAGCTAAGGCCACGAGCTGGTTGGTCAGATACATAACACAGAGAGTGGCTGTGAACAATGGGATCTATAAATCAATTCTAAAAGGTGCTGGCAGCCACTGCAGGGATGCTGTAATCTACTCAACTTTCCTGAATCCTTGAATCGTTGAAAAGTCTGGAGGCTGAAGTTCTGTTCAGTTTGGAGACAATTAACAGGTTTTTTGTTGTTGTTGAGGCAGGTGAAGAGGCTGCTGTAACCTCTGCATCTTGTTATGTTCCCTGAGTTGTCCAGGGGTATCAGGGAAGTGACAATGAATAGAATAACAGAACCAGGTAAAAACAGAAATAAAATCTAAGCTGCTTCACAGCAGTGGTCGGGTCCAGGCAATTTTCGACAAATTTAGGCAATTCTGAGTAACAAGGGGACAAAATAGAAAGACAACAAGAACATCAGCATTACAATGACCATTCTGCCTTAACTGAGGCTTCAACTCACAACCTCCGACACCAAGAACCAGCTCCCAACTCATTGAGCAAATTGTCTGGAAGTGAGACCTGGTGTGTGGCCTCACAAATGGACTCAGGGAGTCACCGGCCAGGCCGCAGCTGTCAAGGCAGTTTTCAAAAATTGTCAAAATGTCAAGTGTTTTGCTTCATAAGAGAAAGTCTGATGTTTAAAAATGCCACTCTTACATTGACTGCAGTTGTTCCCATGAGAGCAGAATTCAAAATGTTCTAGAAAATTCAGTCTTGCAGAAAAAATTCAAGTCAACCATGACTTCAAAATAGTGTCTTTTTTTTCAGGAAATTTGAAAATGTATCTAGCAAGAATTGGCTGGTATATGTTTACAGTCAAATGTTTTCATGCACTGTAGGTTTTAAATACCGAAAAGCCGGGTGTTAACTTAGTGTATTTGGTGTCAATTGAGAAAAAATTGTAGGACAAGGACGGTTTAATAAGTTTTACAGAAGTGATGGACTTTTAAATGATGGACATTTAAATGTTCTAAAGTTTCTGCAGTGTTGGGGCCACATTTTCGGTGAAAGTTGCAGAAACTGTAGCACACACTGTTGGTTTGGTAGTAGGGATTTTCAAAGTTTTTAAATGTAGACGCTTATTACCAGCTTAGAACCGGCGCAAAGTATAAGAAGTTTTTTCTTCCGGCAGCAAAAACTAAGCAAGGCCATCAACACACACCAACACATTGACCATGTTCATGTGTAAATGCATGAATATGAATACAAATACACACACATCAGCGTGCGCACGCAAACACACACACACACACACACACACACACACACACACACACACACACACACACACACTTGTTATGAATGAATGAATGAATGAATGAATGAATGAATGAATGAATGAATGAATGAATACTTTATTTCAAACATGTGAATAACATATTACACTTGAAGCACTAGTCAATAAAAAACCTTGTATGTTTGAAAAGGAATAGGAAGAAGCATTAGCTTATTAATTCCTATCCCTTCTCCACCTAGAATCCTAGGTTATCTTACTTCCTGTTTATCCTGTTTTTTTTTTGTTTTTTTTTTTTAATACTCTCACAAAACAAACAATCACCAACAAACAACAACACCATGACACCATGACTGCAACAAACAACAACACCATGACAACTTTCACCGAAAATGTGGCCCCAACACTGCAGAAACAACTGCACCATGACTCACAATAAGTGACAAGTATGGCAAAAGTGTGAAAACCTTAATGTTTGTCATACCCCTCTTCTTCCCTGTACCTTGTAAATACCATCTGTTATGGAATGCTGTAGCAGCTAATCCTGTTGTGTGTGCTTAAGTTATGCTCCATCGCACTGTGAAGAAATATTGGTTTGTGTGTGTGTGTCCTCACAGCTTCAAAGTCTTTCTTTGGGTTATCTCTTGGTTTTAGGGTCATGGTTAGAATTACACTGAGGTCTGCTCTTTATATGTGATGGATGGTTAATGTTTGGCTTCAAGAGTGCATTATATCATAAAGTCCTCATAGCTAATATAAGACAATTAGTTGTGAGGGCTGTGTGTGTGTGTGTGCGTGTGTGTTAGTATGTCAGGAATGCTTGGGAAATGGGAGCTGAATCATGTCATGATAGCAGAACCCCGGAGATGTCTGGGGGTTTCTGACACGAGGGATATCAGAGTGGATAAGAATGTGTGCACTCCAACACTGACACATTCCTCAAACAAGACTCAGCTGTTCTCTTGTTTGTTGGAACTTCAACTTTGCATAGTAAACCGCCAGCCTGTGTGCCTGTGAGGAGATGCTGGCGAATCTTGGCAGCGCTGCATGCATGGGCCCCGCGGTTGGTTCTTTTGCCTCCCAGACGTGGTGTTATGAAACCCGACGCTGCAGAGGAGACCGCAGAAACACATAAACGCGTACGAGAGAGCACACAGTGCATCCTCACATTCATCCCCCCTCCATCCTCTGGATCCCGGTTTGCACTCTGTGGGTGCAGCAGGAAGTGAGAGTGAATGGAGGAGCGGCTGCGGCGGGGAGGTGACAGAGGGATTCCTGCCTAATGACTCTTGTCGCCCTCTCTCCTCGCACCGTTGCCAAATGGACCAACAGTGGTGTCATCAGGAGAGAGAGGCTGTGTAATTTGCGGCGAAAACCCGGAGACATTTTAATAAGCTGGAATTTATGAGACGGAGTAGAACTCTGCAGCACGGTCTCAGTTGTGTCATTTGCATATGTTTACTGTAGCTGCCGCAGCGGCAAGGAGGAACAATGGAGTCGGGGGATGTATACAGGTGCCTGTTTGAACAGTGCATATGGTAGGAGCTTATAGTTTTTAATAAATCAGACGTGTCCTCCTGTGACTGCAGAAACCTCAAGCTGTCAGCTGCTAGAATGCCTTTACTGGATGTATTCAGTAACTACTAATTCCCAGGCCCACTGAACTATCCACCATGTACTGTATGTATGGGGTTTTTGGTTAAAGTTGCAAACAAACAAAAACATTTACAGCGTCGCTGAACATTAAAATGTCTGTGCATCCTTGAGGTCTAATGAATGCGCAGAATACATTTCCTTCCTCCAATGAAAAATTTGCAATGCAGATGTGTTTTGGAAGTATTTGAAATCTACCATTGATTTATCGAGGGGGAAAATGGTTAGGAAGAGAGAACACCGAGTCGGAGTCCTAGGCCTGGTTCCAGTGCAAAATCCCAGGATTATCTGCAGCCATCAGCGTGACAGTCCGAGCTGGTGGAGGGTCAGGGTCCAGCGCCGGGGTAATGAAGCTCCCTCTCCTCGACATGCAAGACCTTCCAGGTGGACTTGTATGGTGCCTGTGTGCACCGGGGCCAGCCAGGAGAGTGTGCTGCTGAAATCAGGACCATCTGGGACATTAGGGAGGTTGGTGATCAGGTGGATGTTAGAGAGAGCAAGTGTGGACTTGGTGGGGACTGCAGATGAGAGACCGAGGCCCCGTTACGTAGCAAGAAAGGTGATACTTCCATTTGTTTTGGCCTTTCGTTGACACAGAATCAGAGCTTTAATGGCGCATTTCCACTAGCACGGCTCGGCTCGATACGGCTCGGCACGGCACGGCACGGCTCGGTTTGGTTGTGTTTCCATTACAACTGAGTATCACTAGTGCCACCGTGACGTCATTTACACGGCGCCGAGCAACGCTCTAAACTCTGTAAATATATAACTTTAGCAACATTTGAAACATTTTCAGGCGAGAAAGTAGTCGTTTAGATCCCCAACGTGTTGAAAATATGACAAAATACCAGCTGTTTACAAGTTACAGAAAACAACTATATCTGAAAAGTGGAGATTTGGAAAAACTGTGTTTCACGTTTGCTCACACCTACCTTGTTCGGCCCAGACTATTGGACTTTTCCATTTGATCTGAACCAAATTTACAAGTGTAAAAGCTCCCCTGGACCATGGTCCGGTCCAAAGACCAGAAATTTGAACTAAAACATGGCTCAGACTTTTGCAGTGTGAAAACATTTTTTTTTTTTTTTTGACGGTTCAGACATTTGAAACTTTAACAGGAAGTTGTGGTGGTTAGCCTACACACGTTCACGTACACACTACACCTCATTGGCCTCTCCCGACTCAGAACCAGGGCTCGCAGCATAGCTTGGAGTCGTCTTCTCCTTTCCTGCCGGCAACGATAAAGCCTCTGCATGACGAGGATGTTCATCCGAATCCAAAGTAGGCTCCATATTGGGCGTTGATGCTGCAGGTAGCAATGACATAACAGGATAATTATCATTGCCAAGATTGCTACTTTGCTAATGAGCTAATTTGAGGAGAGCTTTGGTGTCAATTGTCAATTGTCAATCAATGTCAAGTGTAGGGAGGTGATGAGGACAGGACGTCAGTATGTCATAAACAGTTCTTTGGTGCGCAGTGTGAAACCAGAACCAACTGGGTCAAATGTAGACAATGAAGCTAAAACATGAACGTTGGTTCAGACTGTCAAGGTGTCAAAACACCCATAGGCTTCAGAACGTCACAGTATGTGTCACAAAATGCATCAGTGTCATTTGTGCGACCAGTTTGTTTGGTTACTGTGACAACTGGTGCCATCTTGGAAGCAACAGGAAGTAACTTGTGTCTTTTGTTGTTGTTATGGTTTTCCAGGATTCTGATTGGCTAGCATGGATTTATGCTTTTTGTTACACTGCCACATATAGGTTTGGCATGCTTATAGTAGCGTATATTTATGCAGGTTTGTGTAAATTAAGAGTTTATTGAAAATGATCTGATGCGGGGCGGTGCGTGGCGCAGTGGATAGAGCGGCCGCCCCATGTAGAGGCTGCAGTCCTCGCCGCAGGCGTCCCCGGTTCGAATCCCGCGTCGGGCAGACCTTTCCTGCGTGTCATTCCCCCTCTCTCTGCCTCCCCATTTCCTGTCTATCTCTACTGTCATCACTATCAAATAAAGGCAAAAAGCCAAAAAATATACTTTAAAAAAAAAAAAGAAAATGATCTGATGCTATTGAAAACATAGAGGGGGAAATGTTTCTGTAAATGTGGCCTGAGGGTTCTGTAGAGCTGAATGCACGGTAGACGTCATGGGGTAGAGGCAGTACGGGAACCCAGACAGTTCATTTCCGATCACTTCCTGTCTCCGTGTCAAGATGGTTTCTCCACCTTCCCGCCACTTAGCAATTAGCAGGTCTGAGCCTGGTCCTTCCACTGGGAGAGGTGAATGAGATCACAGATTATCACAAATTCTTTGGCTCCGCGGTCCTGGGAACAGTCTGATGTCAACGGTACATTTTTGTCATAGCCACATATCAGGAAGAAAATTAGCTTTATTCTCAGCAGCAAACTCTCACCGGGCCTCACATCTCTCCTCTGTCGGTTTTGGTTTCACCGCTGCAGGTGGTGTTTTCCAAGCACATGGGTTTTTATATTTGAAACCATGAAAACGCCATTAGAACTGAAATAAAAATAGGATTCCACTGCTTAATAACACTGTTACTGTTATCATTGTTATTATTACTGTTATTATCACTGAGCCATTTCATACCTGCGGCGCTGCCTGAAATGTGGTTTCTTCTGTTTAGATGATCGTGAGAAAAAAAAAAAAAAGATGTTGCAGAGACAAACTTGTTGCTTGTTTTTCAGAGCTCTGGGTATCATCCAAGAAATCTAACTACTTCTTGGAATATTTCTAAAATCTGCTTCTAAACTGCTGCTGCACTTATATGGCAGTGGCTGAGAAACATCTGGCTCACCCAGAGCCTTTAACTTATTCAGCTTTTTCATGCTCAGTAAGTACACTATATGCTGCTGCTCAGACATAGAATTCACATCTGTCTGGTATGATCTGATAACAAACAGCAGTGGTGCAGTCAGTTCACACCTGGAATTGGAAAAACATCTCCTGCAGCATCTCCGTGTTGTTGGCTAAAAACAACAGACAGCTCTGTCGTCAGTGTCTTTGTGGGAGAGAGAGAGAGGCTATAAATGCACTAGTGTACACAGCTGTCCAAATATAATATGAATGAGTTTGAGTCATTTGAAATATTATAAAAATATATTTTTGTCACACACATGCACAGAGCATCTGCACTTGTTCCTGCGTCACAGCCAGGGTGCCATTAGCAGAGTGACGCATGCTGGGACAGCTGATTTAACCAGACAAACTTGTGGAGTGTGAGTGTGTGTGTGTGCGCACTGTCTAATGTTGATGATCCTAGTTTTCCACCTGCTCCTTAGCTCCTTCTCTCTTCTTCTTCTTCTTCTTCTTCTTCTTCTTCTTCTTCTTCTTCTTCTTCTTCTTCTTCTTCTTCTTCTTCTTCTTCTTCTTCTTCTTCTTCTTCTTCTTCTTCCTCTCCTCTCTCTCCATTATCTGATCTCTTCTCTCTTTTCCCTCTGCAGGCATCCCTGGACTTTTATAGTGACAAAGGGCAACATCTCATCAGCTGTAGAAGATTATGCTGTCTATCAAGGTAGGATTCAAGTTGCCTCCAAGCAGATCTCATGTATGGTGCATACTGTAAGCTGTGATGGGGAAAACTGCGGTATAAAATAACAGTGTTACTAACGGTGCTACTTTTTTCAGTAAGGAGTTATCAAAAAGTTACCGTTTCCCCAGTTATAACGCCGTTACCGTTACTGACAATAAAATGCTCGGCTCAAGAAGTCCTGTCACAAAATAATACACCCGTTAAAGTGCAGCTACATTATATACACTTTTTTTTTTCTGACCATCAACTATAGTCGGAAAAAAACAGTTTATCTGGAACTAACCACATCACTCAGTATTCCTCCGCACAGGCAGGCTCCACGACGCAGCGTCGACATATTGGCGCATTTTATTTAAAAAAATAAAGCAAAAATAACTTTTCCTGGCAATTAGTTATTTTTATAATATATTCATTCAGATACTAACTCAGTTACTTTTTGGTGAAAGTAACCAGTAACTATAACTAATTACTTTTTTAAATCAACGTGCCCAACACTGACTGGAAGTGATGTCTTCCTGCTGTTTGCCGTGGTGATGTGAGGTGAGGCAGATGTCCCAGGCGCCCTCACAAGCAACAGTCAAAGACTTGATCACATGTACCTCTTCAGAAAACATTTATGACCATTGTTACACGTTGTTACACACATATTTCCTTATTCTATATTGTGTGTGTGTTGACAGGGACGAAGGCTTCCTCAGAGGCTCGGAGCTCTCGGGTTTTCCGCTCAAACTTTGGGGAGCATTTCACTGTGACCATCAGCAGCCAGTGGGTCCAAGGTACAGTGACTATCTTCTCTGACATGCAAACACAGCTTTGAACAGTAGCGTGACGTATACAGTGGCATGCAGAAGTTTGGGGCACCCCTGGTCAAAATTTCTGTTAAATGTTTCTGTACAGTTAAGCAACTGGAAGATGAAATGACCGCCAAACGACATTTAGTTAAAGATGACACATTCCCTTTACATTTAGACAAGTGTATGTATATTTTATAAGGGCCCACAGCAGAGGTTTGGCCACCCTGCATAGTTAGTACCTAGTACCCCCCTCTTTGGAAACTAGTATCACAGCATGTAAATAGTACCATAGAATGTAAGACATTCGAGGTCTAGATAGTTATATATGCAAATCAGCGGGTGACACCAAACAACGTCTGCCCAAGCAAGTCAGGGCTTTTCTTCCTCTCACACTCACATACACCATACATTTCCATCACAGCTGAGTTTTTTCATAGTTCCTCCTCAGCGGGGGCGAGGTTGTCATATCACGGCGGATATAGTTGCGTCGCCTCTCTCTCTTTTCTCTCCTCTCATATATATTCATCGTCGTCTTATATTCTGTTTAATATAGTAAATATCTTGTCTGATACCTTGGTCAAAGTTATGAGAGCTCAAGTCTCCTAGGCTGTCTTAACACTGCAGGCTTTTATGCCCAATTCTGATTTGTTGCCTATATCCGATTTTTTTTGACTGCCTATTTACATGTTCTATCAGAAGTGACCCATATCTGATATCTGCATTTACACCTGCTGTGCTTGCATGAAACAACCCGCTGGAAATAAACTAGTGATTTTTTATTTATTTATTTATTTTAATACGGGAGATTATGATTCCATAATATTTTTAAACAAAGGTGAGTCTGTGTTTATATCTCACTTACGAAGTGAACGGCTGTCTTTACAAAATAAAGTTAGTGAAGTGGCTGCGTGGAGCGGAGCTGCTGTGAGATGAGCAGCTGACAGTGACGGTGACAGTTGTGCCAGCGTTCGATCCTCTGTCGCTTACGTAGTGAGGACGGGACAGCCTCTTGGACACAAATGTGTATTATTTTACCTCTCTTGATTTCTTATTGGCTCAGTTCAGTTTTTGCCGGTAGAAAAACGTGAAATCTGGTGTTTATCTCGTGCTCCCTTTCACACTCCTTCGCTCGATCTGCATTGAAATTGATTTTAGGCCTGCTGTATATGAAAACAAGAACTAGTGAGGGGGAAAAGAACATACAGTCTATGGAAAAAACAGATGCGCGGACACCACGAAAATGAAACACTGTAACTCAGCTGGCCACGGTAGTCCAGGTCAGCCCCACGTGTCAATCACGGGCTACAGAGGTTCAGCGAGACGTGTGGGCACGTGAATTAATATTATCATTGATGACGTATGACACTCATTGCCAGGAAAGATCCGATCTGTCTGTTTAGACTGCAGACGCATTGGCAGATATCCGATTTGTATCTATTTTATTTCCTCTAAAACTGTAGAATACTAAAATAATACACTGATATTGTTTTAAATATTGCAAAAGAGTGTTTCATGTTTAACTGTATGCTTTCTGGAGATCATTTCATCTTCCACTTGAACTGTTCACATTAACAGACATTTTGACCAGGGGTGCCCAAACTTTTGCATGTCACTGTAGGTGGCCCGCCTCCAGAGCTGGATGTACTGGGACTCTGACACAGACACAGACACACATACACACACACCATGATGAGTGCACACTCTCCTCTGCAGACTGGAGGTAGAAACAGTGCGACAGTCACAAAGCAGGTTTGAATGGGCCTGTCTGACTGTTAGAAACCAAATGAAGCAATTAGGCGGTTACTAATGAGAACACTGTCTGATTACTCTAACACAGATGAACGGTGGGCGAGTTTTGTCGTTTGTGTTCATCGTATTTGAGTTTCAGTGAACTGTAAAATTACTACAGCGAGAGACTGAAAGAGACTGGGAGCGTTCACCAGCTCCGTCTGCCACAGCCCCAGTCTGAACCTGCTCTACTCTGTGACTCTCTCTCTCTCTCTCTACCACATCCAGTATCTTGTGTTCATGTGTTTGATCTTGTTGTATCGCTCCATCTCATATCTGTGGCCTGTAGATGCCTCAACAGGTGGAGCTGAACTGTGTTGTAATGAACATCAGCTCATTATAATTTCTTCTGTGAACTCACGGGGTGGCCAACTTTGATGTTGGTGATTAACCTGCCTCAGTCTTCTCTGCCTGATTTTATAATAATAATAATGATAATAATACATTTAATTTAGAGGCGCCTTTCTTGACACCCAAGGTCACCTTACAGAGCATAAAATCTTAACAACATTAAAAACAAAAACAAAACAAACAAACAATCAAGACAGTGACCAGTTTATCATTATTAGGGTTCGGGCAGCATCAGCTGCCAGGACCCTATTGTTTTCCTCAGTGTTCTTCTTCTTTCTTCTTCCGAGGAAGTCCTACTTCCCATGCATAATCAGTGCAAAAAACATCACAGAAATGTTCGACCCCATGCCAGATTTACTCAACTCCAAGGACATGTGGAGGGCACAATAAGCGTTTAAATTTAAAAACTTTGAAAATTTCTACCAAAGCAACGGTACATGCTACAGTTTTGAGACGTCGCCAAAATGTCGCCCCAATACTGCTGAAACTTTTGTCCACTTAAACTCCTTACAAATTATGGAGTCCATCCTCTGTTATTTTCAAAATCTGAAGAACGTATTAAAGTCCCCCTCCCGCGACTTTTTGGTCATTTTAAAACCAGCTCATTAGTAATGCACATTAGTAATGCACCTCTGGAGGGTGGGCGGAGACTGTGCTGCTCTGCACCCACCCAGCCACCTCCTCTGCACCCACCCAGCCACCTCCTCGCACCCCACCCCCCCGCTTGCTGACAGCTGGACATTGTACAATTACAGATTCAGCGCGTTTAGCTTAAAACTCCACACTGGGATTCGATCCCAGACTGGAGCATAGTCCTTGCTCATGATGCAAGCTGCTCTACCAGGTTAGCTATACCTGTTATACCTTGACAGCTACACCGAGCTGCCAAGCCTTTCACCTCTGAGCCAGATGCAGAGCGGGGAGGGAGCTTGTAGCACTAGTGCCCTCCCCTGGAGCTGTGACACGTCAGCTCCAGTCTTCCTGAAACTGCCAGTTTGCGTCTGCCATTGGTTCACAGCAGTTTGAAGGCAGAAAAACTCAGAAATGCAATTTTGCACTTCCTTTTCTGCTGATATGTCCTCTAATATAACACAAGAAAAATGCCACAGGAACATGTGAAAAGCACGAAAAACACGATTTTCACGGGAGGGGGTCTTTAAACCCATCTCCTCCCACAATTTTGCTCAATTGACACCAAACTTGCTAGAGAGCATCTCCACACTGTCCTCCACAAACGATCCACACAGATTTTTGATTTATCAAAAATTGAGCCTACAGTGCATGAAAATGTTTGTCTGTAAACATATAGGCTACCATCCAATTCTTGCTAAATACATTTTCAATCTGCTCTCATGGGAACAACTACAGTCAATGTAAGAGTGGCATTTTTACATTTTTAAACATCAGATTTTCTCTTATGATGCAAAACACTTATCGTTAAAAACAAATCACCAACACTTCCATGGTGTCTAGATGCAATTTATGTATTATCAGATTTTTGTGTAGATAACAATATTTCTGACATTTTGACAACTGCTGCCTGGCTTGTGACTCCCTGAGTGTATTTGAGAAGTCACACACCAGGAGTCACATCCAGACAATTAGCTCAGTGAGTTAGGAGCTGGTTGTTGGTGCCAGAGAATGATGATGACATGTCAAAATGCCAGATGTTGTCAACTAGTAACACAAGACAATAGTGCTGATGTTGGTGTTACAGCATGTATCTAAATTTCAATACTTTGAAAATAAATTCATAACAGATCAACCATATGTGCTACAGCTTTGCAACTTTCACTTTAAAATTACCTAATTTTGTCTGTAAAAAAATTGCCCGGCCCCGACCATTGCTGCGCAGTAGCTATAATTATTATTATTCTTTGGGAGAGTAGAGCAGCAGAGAGGCGGGTCAGCCTCCGCTCAGGGCATCTGTCCTCTCGGGTCATCCAGTCCACATGGTCAACAGGTCAATTGTTGTGACTGTCTTCTCTGTTTTCCTATAGTTACAGACACAGGAGTGGAAGTGAACAGCAAAATTGTGGAAAAGAATCGAGAAATATTGTTCGCAGTTCCAAAAATGAGCTAGTTCAGTTCAGTTCAGTTTCTTTTTTCTTTTTTTTTAATTGTACAAAAACAAACAATACTGTACAAGACAGCAACAAGTGTGACGATAACACAGGCCACAGAGACAAAGACAAGAACGTAAAGACAGAACTGGGTAGACAAGTAATACTAGTACAGCCACTGTAATGTGGTAATAAAAAATAAGAATGATGATGAAGGAGGAAAGATAAAAAATATATATTTAAAAAAATAATAACATTTTTATTGTAAATAAAAAGGCTGCTGTTCTCTTTCAATAGAACCTCCTTCTACCATCCATCAGCAGCCCCCACCTCACTGCTGCTCACAGCACAGCTCAACATTTAAAACACATAAAAAAGTGGAGATTAAGAACATATTTCACCACAGCAGCATTTGCATTATAATGTGTTCTTTTTTTCCCATCTGTCTTCACTTGTTTGGTCATCAAACTGCCTCACACATTCATACAAACTGTCTCCAGCAGTGCACTAGTCTATAGCATTGGTAACATACTACTGAGGCTAGAGCGTCTCTATGGAGACATCACGCAGCATGCAGGAAAACTGTTATTAAAATGAACGGTCAGTCATTAGGTGAACATATTCATGCACAACACTGCACCTGCACACACACACCACAGCTCACCACTTTATTCATGTCCTTTATCTTGAGAAGGGTAAAATAATGATAGTTACACTACTCACTGCAAAAAGTAGTGGGATTACAGTAATGCCTTGCAATCTGGACTGCACTGCCTCTGCTCACATTCATTTATTTCTATTTATTCAAATGAGGTAGTGTATTCATATATATGAGAGGCACGCATAGTGGAAGAGATTCAATTTAGTCAATCAAAACACAACAGACAACAGAGCCAGCAGGAAATTGACCGCCAATCTCACCTGGCAGTACGCCCCACACAATTCTGAGAGACAGAGCGCCAGAGCTGATTTACACAGGGAGGTAGCCAGTGCATTAACCAACCGGGAAGAACTGATGGCGCAGCTTTCTTTTTCTATAATAGCTTTGGTTGCGTCAGTACTAATGATGCCACTATGTGCAATAAGATCACTGTTAGTTCATAGGTGCATATGTTAAGTCCATTTCCAGCTCATTTGTACCTGTTAGTTCCCTCCACCCGAGTCTGCTCTCACTCTGTCAGACATCCCATCTCGCTGTGTGTCGAGCTCCAGATTAAAATTCCGGCCCAGAGTCAAATGCATGTCTCCCACTGTGGCAACCAGACAAAGAACATAATGGAAGGAGAGAGAGCCCCTCAATTACTCAGCTACAAATGCCCTCTGATCGTCTAAATGGACTACAAGTCAGAGCTCTGACGTAGATTAGTCTAATATCTACCACTTGGCTGTGCGACCACTTAACTGGGAGGGGCCGATGTGTGTGTGACAAAGCTGTGTGTTGCATCACTGGGATTTAGGCAGCGATAGAGGTTATGGGTAGAGTTTGGGTAAGACTCCATGAAATTCATGCAAGTCTGTGTCATTTTTCCAAAAAATAGATGTGCGTGTGTGTTTTTTTGTGTGTGTACCACAGAGGCAGAGTGGACAGAATGGTTTGACAGGGATGACGAGCGTGGATCTGGAGACTGGGAGAAACTGTCTGAACTGCGCGAGGCCTATCCAGACAGACTGTGTGGCAGTCCACTGGACATCCAGGTAAAGGAATACCTCCTCTCTGCTCACAGTCACTGAATGAGTGCTGCAGGAGTGCGGTTTTGCAAACCTGTATCTGCCTACCTTTAAAGATCTGTATTGAAAACCATTACCGTCAGTTATCTCCAAATAAAACCTGGACCTATCTCCACCCACTAAAGAGGAACTACAGTATGCAGGATTTTTACCTTATGCGACATTTTTACCTTAATGAAACAGCTTCAGAGTAATTATGATGGCTAAATAACTTTGACTTTGCCTCCGACCCGGTGTCCCAGCTCTCATCTCTGTGGCACGGCGACATAAAAGCGCCCGTAACCGGTGGCCATAGTGCAATATGGGCAAATGCCACAATGGCCGCGTGAAGATGCAGCCATGTTGATAAATTTAAAAACAATAAAATAAAAAAAACCTGGGCTGGCCGGTTTACAGCTGGCCAACTCTAAAAGACTGAAGACACAATAAGAGCACACTACATGAACAGCAAATAGCTCACCTGGTAGAAAAGCTCCTTACAATTAGAAGCTTTGTTGCAGCTTGGGTTTGATTCCACTCAATGCAGAAAGTAACTTTGGCGGTCACTGCATTTTCCTTTCTCATCATTATTGAATGATCTTTATGAATATATATATATTAGTTTTTGTGTAACGTGTGGCATCTCTGTTAAAAATGCCAGGGCCTCTTTTTGGTGCCAGTCCGTCACTGTCCGTGTGACAGATAAGACTACACAAATATACACATCATAACACATATATTACGCTCTATTGATTGCTCTCTCGCCGGCTTCATTGAAAACAAATGCACATGGCCGCGAGGAGGGTTAGCAAAACAGAGGAAAAGCAACCGGCAGAGTAGGTTTGTTTGTTGCAGTTTGTAAACACAAGATTCAAATTGCCACACCCCCTGGTCCTGACAGCAGAATTCCTACAGATTCTACCTGTAACTCAAGGAAAATCGAACTTTCATTACATACCCAGGTCACACACTCAGTCACTTTAAAAAGCCATCTAGATTGTATTTAAACCTGACTCCAAACGGTTTCATTCAGATGTGGGAATCGCTCGCTCGTCAGCTCCCACTTGATGTGAGGCGACACAAATAGAATCAGATATCCACGTGTCGTTGTGAGTCGATGAAAGGCAGGAGAGGAGTCAGCGAGCCACAGAGATGAGAGCTGCTGATGCTGACAAGCGGCTCGTTATCGTATTCTTCTGAAGCAACATGAAAGCCCCCCCCCCGAGAGGTTATCAGCAGAGACTTCACTTTTTAATGTTGTGGCAAGGTAATATTCAGAACCACCACCCGTCCCCAGGCTCCTCTGTGTAAATGTTCCGCTACCTGAGGTGAGTCTATTTCCAGAAAATTGCCAAGGTGGAACAAGCATGCTGGGAAATATCCACCTGTTGGCTGTCCCGGCTGAAAATCGGATCGGATGATTGATTCCACTGCGCGTACGGGTCTTCTCTTTCCAGCCCATGCCGTTCTGTCAGAGATTTATGACGATGTTCTCCTGGTTTTGGAACAAAAGCGAGTTGTGGAATGGTTGTGCATTCTTTAACCGGTCTTCTAGCTCGGCCTGTTTTGCCTCAGGATGAGATGCAGCTGTGGAGCAAGGCAGAGACACAGTGTCTGCACAGTCCCACTGTTTGTGTTCCTACTCACAATAGACTGATTTTACAAATGTATCAAAATATGTAATCACCACCTGATGTTGTCTTCAATTCACCAAGATTTGTCCCTGTTTTGGAAGTTGAATGGAACATGTTAGAGCCATTTGTACATCATAAACAAAACGTTAAATAATTTAGATTTTGTTGTATTTGATTGTATTTGTATTTGAAGATAATAGGACTGTTCCATAGCTTGAGGGTTCAGGGTGCTTATTTAAGGCTAATAATGATGACTGCAGTTTTCTTATTGGTTAAGACGTATAATGTGACGCTGTGTGTTTTTTGGTTAATTAAGTGAAGCTATGGAGCCGAGAGAGCACACTAGATTTTGACCATGTTTGCACGGGTGTATTGTTCTTGTCAGCCAACTGCACAGTTGTTTTTTTGTAACAGAGAGAAAGTTTGGTAAACTTTGCAAAATGAAGAACATGGACTTTTGTTTTTGAAGCACGCATCAGCTGCGTGCCTGGGTTCTACAGCTGCAGTGGGCTTTTGCAGGAAATAGGCACAGCCACACTAACAGAATGTGCCTAATGCACAGAGTTGGGCATGTTACTTTAAAAAAGTAATTAGTTATAGTTACTAGTTACCGAGTTTGTCACTGAATTACTATATTATAAAAGATCTAATTACCTGGAAAAATAACTATTGCATTATTTTTTTTTTTAAATGCTCAACTGTGTCAAATTACTTGGACTGCCCCCCTAACCCAAAGCAGACAGCAGACAGTTATTGGCCTATCCAATAACTGGGTGATTGACAGCCCCTGGCTGGATGACAATTAATTAATGGGATGTGTTGATTGGCCGTGCTGATTGTCCAGTCAGCCACTGTTCTGTGTGGAAAAAATAAAATCACCTGTTGACCAGCCCTTATTAGGCATGGACCCACTGGGACAGTGGCCGGTCTGCCAGATGGCCAGTCCACCCCTGGTTGGATCAGAGAGGTTTAAAGAAACACCCTGTGTGGTTGTTAAGATTGCAGACCTTTTATTTTCACCTCCAAAGTTTCAATCCTGGAGATTTCAGTGCTGCTGAACCGGGTGAAGCCTTTACTTCTACTACTACAGAAAATGGCACTTTAATTCCACAGCAAACATGGGTGGACCCGCCACAGCGTCAACACAGACTACAACAGAGGAATGGCTGCATCACGCATCTGTTTACACTGCAGCCAAACAAAAGTTAGTCAGTCAAGAATAATTACATACATCATCTGAATCTCACTCTGTGCACAGCATAAGTAGTATTCTTCATAATTACAGTGAAAGGGAGTGGGTGAGCTCACTGAAAAAGCTGGAGGAACATCTCACGGTGACTGGTTTTCTTTGTTTCATTAGTCCCCTGCAACATTTAAAAGTGATTTACAATCAAATAAGAACGTTTTACCGTTTGCTTTCGATGCGGCTTTAAAAACAGGTTTCTTATTGTATCATCAAAAACAAAACGCAGCTCTGACAAAAGCTGTAAAAAAATAAATAAATAAATAAGCGCACAGGAAGCAGTACAAAACACTAAAACCATTATCATTGAGATACAGTTATGCTGGCTCGCATGGTACACCGCTTCCTGTGAAATCCTTCCCGGTGCGAGTGAACAGAGCTGTGGCAATAAAAAAAAATAAAAAAAGTGTTTAATTGCAACGACTTGTGATTTCATGAAACCTGGGGGGATTGTAACTTTAGTTTCAAGTCTGCACGTAACAACAGTAAAGTTGTATCGCTTCTGGTTTACAGAGGAGAAAGCGTTGCACGGACCTCGGCTCCAGATGCTGCTGCTGCTGCTGCTGCTGTGTTGGGTCGGTCCGTGCAGTCAGGTGATCATCAGCGCGACGCCAGCCTTTCAATACAGCTCTGCTGCTGCTGCTGCTGGGATGCGACAGTGAATTCAGAGATTCAGTCTGGCACCGAGCAGCAGCAGCTGTTAGCCTTCCTCCACCGCGATAAGCAGCAGCGCCAGGTCTGCCCACACAGCCCTCCAAACACCCCTACCGTTTACCATGAGAAAATTGCCACTGCACGCTCCGGCTGCCCCGCTGTATGGCTGCTGTGCAATTTCACTTACCTCCGTGTCATCTTCTCCTCAACTTCCTCCCAATCCCACAGCCTGTGTCTTTATGTTTCTCCAGACCGTTCTCTCTATCCAAATGAACAGTTGCATAATGGTTTCCGGAAGTGCATTGATCTCAGTTCTAATATTTATGTACTGTATATGATCTGCTTTTTTACAATGTAGTCGGTAGAAGTGGAAGTGGAGCTGTCATGTCCTCCAGCTCTGTGTGTGTCATCATTTTTTTTCCCCACAAAGTCTGGACACAGTCAGAAGTTTTTCCTCAGTTTGCAGTTTTCACTCTCTAATTTGCCTCTGTGGGATCTCTATTTTTAGCAGTTTTTTTTTTCTTTTCTTTTCTTTTTTTGTTGTTGTCTCATTCCGATATGTTACGTAATGTGGCTCTGATTGGTTCTGGATTATCTGACTGTCCTGAGGAAATGTGAATGGGCTCGGTGCCTGAGGCTGAATGTCTGCCATCTCCTGTTGTTTGGGCTCCTGCTATATGGGTAACATCGCGTGTCATTGCAGTTGGAGAGGTCACTTTTTTTCTACGTAGGAATGTTTGAATGTCAGAAATAGTTAGTGTATAAATTTAGAGACAAGTACAAAACCAAACCACAGACAAAAACAAAGAGAGAGGGAAACCTCTGCTCACTGTGTTTATCCCACCAACTCTGTTTGCTGCGTTACACAAGAGCTCCTTTAGACTGAAGGGAGGCAGGGAATTTTCATTTTCATGTTGGACAGGATCCGGGATATTCATCCACCACGTTATTACAATGAGCCAGATGTCTATAGACTCTTGGGACTTGTGAGCTTATGGTGAAGGACAGTGGTTTTTCACAGTGGGAGGTTCAAATTGGCACAGGGGAGGCTCAGTGAATGAGAAGAATTATTTAACAAATGACATCAGTCGTTGAAAGAAAGACACGGAAATCAGCCCATTTGGTTAAAGTACAACAGATGAAGAAGAAGAAAAAGTCCAATATTACAAAAATAAAAACCAATCAAACGGTGACAGGACAGTCAGAACAGAATCTACTGATGATGATGATGATGATGATGATGATGATGATGATGATGATGATGATGATGATGATGAGCCAAAAGATGGAGTTCCTCCTCAGTGTCAACCCTGTGCTGAAGCAGAGCTTCACAGGAGGCTCCATGTTCCTGTTTTAAAGGGATAGTTCACCCAAAATTCAAATTTCCTCCGTGCCTTCTCTGAGTTATGGGGGGGTCCGCGCAGCAATATTTGTCCATATAATGGTTATGAATGGATACCACTTTTCTTTGTCCAAAAAGACACACCAAAAAACATCCAAATACCTCCATACTGCTCGTCTGTAATGTCCCTCTTGTATTGAAGCCCCGACATGAGAAATTGTTCCCAAAAAAATTAAATAAGTCTATATTTTAAGCTTGTTTGTAGCGGAAGCTCCCAATGTCTCAGTTCACTGCTCTTCCTGTGTTTGCACTGACCAGCAGAACAATTTCTCATGTCGGGGCTTCAATACAAGAGGGACATTACAGACGAGCAGTATGGAGGTATTTGGATGTTTTTTGGTGTGTCTTTTTGGACGAATAAAAGTGGTATCCATTCACAACCATTATATGGACAAATACTGCTGCGCGGACCCCCCTGTAACTCAGAGAAGGCACGGAGGACTCTGAAAATTCTCACAGCTCTTAGTCGACATGGGGTGAGTAGATAATGAGTGAGTTTTGGGTGAACTATCCCTTTAAAGCTTCTGATATTAAAACAACACAACCACCAGATCACCATAATATTACTGTATGACTTCATTCTTGCAACTTCAGGCACCGATACCCCGTCATATTAAAAAGATACGGCAGTTATGAGTAATTTCACAGTTTTCCCACTTCACCCAAGTGAGAAACTAGTAACCCCCCACCCCCCTCAGCAGACTTTGATATTTCATTTGTTTTAGTCTCAAGTCATGAAACAGTAATATTAGACCGCTTAAGCTCAACTGCTGAGCGCTAAAGAACATAATCACGATCCCGGTGGAAGTGGGCAAAGGAAAGCGACTACACCAAGGAACCGATCTGTGTATACCACCGCTCTGCAGCCGTGTTGACCACAGAACAAATTTAGCTGGGAAACCCCACACAGTTCTCAAGTTCATTTACTTTATTCTTTTTTTTTTTTTTAAAGTATATTTTTCGGCTTTTTGCCTTTATTTGATAGTGATGACAGTAGAGATAGACAGGAAATGGGGAGGCAGAGAGAGGGGGAATGACACGCAGGAAAGGTCTGCCCGATGCGGGATTCGAACCGGGGACGCCTGCGGCGAGGACTGTAGCCTCTACATGGGGCGGCCGCTCTACCCACTGCGCCACGCACCGCCCCCATTTACTTTATTCTTAAGAACTGAGCCCACTCCTCGGGCCTGGTGGACTTGAAATTCCTGCAGTTTGCAAACTAAATAAGCCAAACTCACGACAACTTCCAGATGTTTGGGGCAAAAACATACAGTTAAGGCCTGTCTGAGACAACTTACCAAGTGCTCTTTCTCTCTCTCTCTCTCTCCCTCCAGCCACAAACAAATTCCCCAGCATATGAAATTTTCTATTTCATTGTGTTACAAAACGTGTCAATAAATATTTTGGGTGTAGCGTTCTTCAGTCACTTTTATCGTTGTGTTATTCAGGCTGAAACTCATGATGGCATACCGTCCAACCAGACTGGAGATGTCATCCACAAGAACGACAAGGACTACGGCTTGGTCTGCCTCAACAAGGACCAGGCCCACGGCCTCTGTCGCAACTACAGGGTCCGCTTCCTCTGTGGGAAACTGGGTACGTTGACTGCCTGCACATCTGTCACTGTCTGTCTGACCCTTTGTTCACTTCTGAGCCGTTTCTGACAAAAACAAAAACACAAGCTCTGATGATAAACCATGTTTCTATCCAACAATTATTAGTCCATCACTGATAAAGAGCTGGTGTACACACACACACACACACACACACTCTGGCTCAGCTCCAGAGTGTGTGTGTGGGCAGGCTGCTCTGAAGTTCACAGGCTCTGCTCCAACCACATTGAGATACCACAGACCTATGTCTGGGCTCGTCTGCGTGTGTGTGTGTGTGTTGGCTGCTTGGAAATGCAGACGTGATCTTTCGTCAGGACTGACACTGGGTACAACCTGTCTACATGACTGTACAGAAAGATCTGGGGTTGACCTTCTGACCCGCAATGAGTGGTAAATACAGGCCACGGTTTAGACACAGCCTTTATTGTTCCCATGAGGAAAATCTTTTCCACAGCACCGTCTCCGTTCCACAGACTACGTCCACCACACAACACAACAAAACAAAACACACATTAGGAAACAGACAAACAAAAACCGTGTCAACATTTAACAAAGTCCACACTCTGGTTTTTGTTCAGGGCCGCGGTGATGGTGGTATCGATGATGATTTAAAGCAGGGGTGGCCAACCAGCCAGGGTCTAAGAGCCACATTTTTACAGTGTTACTGTAAAGAGCCACATTATATAGGCGTGAACCCCACACACACACACACAGAATGAAATATTAACAATTTACCATGTCACAAATGTCACACCCCTCATTATGAAACAGGAGATTGACAGAAATGGGCTACAGGCCAGTCATTGTCCATACATGCACATGTTGCTCAGCCAGATTCACATCACACTGCAAGTCCTCCCTAACATTTGCAATAGCATCCAGAAAACAGAATATGTGAGAAAAGTTTTGTTGTTTTTTTGTTTTTGTTGTTTTTTTTTTTTACCTCATTGCTGTTTTTATTGTATTATGTTTATTATGTTTGAATGGAGCTGAAATGGTGCTGAAGATTTGAAGCTTTGTAATGTGCTAAGGACGTGTCAACAAAAAAGTAAGCATCCTCCCAGTCCTCAAGAAGTGTCCTGTTCTTGGCTTCATATTTGTGCTTTTAGGCATTTTTGTGAATGAATCATAGCTTTCTGTGGGAAAACAGTGCAGGTCGTTAAATGATGATGCGAGTGGCAACGTGATCCTCTATGGGAGATTTTTTTTTCTTTTCATGCCGTTAAAACATACAAGCTGTGGAATGTGGAGCCACGTCCACTGAGGTCTGTCTCAGCTGACGGTGCTCACCTGGAAGTTAGATCTTCACATGTTGAACTCTTTATACAAAGTAGCCAAACACCAGGCTGAAGAGAGAAGAACAGCAGACTGACACTCGTTCAGCTGCAGGTGAACTGGAGAGTCGCATTCTTATTGGCCCAGAGCCGCGGGTTGGCCACTCCTGATTTAAAGCAACACAATATAATAGGACTGTATGCTGTATCCCTGGAAAAGCCCAGTAGTCTGTGAATTAGTTGACGGAACCAGTGCTGGTGCCAAGCAAGAAGGTTTTTTGTGTGTAGCTGGAGCTCTGGAGGGGAGGCTGGTCGGCTGTGCAGCCCAGCAGGGCAACTCGTGTGTGGGTGAGAGGAGCAGGAAGACTGGGGATGAGCTGGGTCTCTGGAGCTGTGCAGTTGAAGACGGTGCGACCCCGCTCAGGCTGCAGCGGTGGCACCATTCATCCTATTAACCGTTTTTCTACCATTTAAATGAGTTTAGAAACATTATTTTAAGGTCGAAAGACCACATAGTGTTGCTTTAACAGCAACAGCTGTATGTTGTTTTTATTACGTCTATCAGTGTGGCTCAGGTTACAGGTTAGAGAGAAGGATCATCATTTTCGAAATACCCGTTTTGAGTGTCTACTCGAAAATGCTGGGGTGTTTGGAGGTTAGATTTAAGAGGGTTCAAAGTGAGTGAACTAATCTGAAGTATCTGAGAGGAAACACTGGAGCTGCCTTTAGGAAAGAAGAGAAGAAATGCCATCCCACCTCCCTGATTCTATACTACAGCATTTAAAGCAATGCATGGCTGTAGTTTGACCTGGTCCATGTAGAAACAACAGATCCACCCAGCTTCCCCTGCCATCTGAGAGAGGATTTGGGGCTTCTGCAGGTCGATGTGTCTCTGTCCTCGGTTTCAGAGATTTCTCACACTTGTTGAAAAGTTGTTGCACTTAACGTAATGAGCTGCCAACCTGTCTGTTTGCAGAGAGGCACCGAGGCACACGGGGTGAATTAAAAAGCAGAGGAGAGGAGAAGAATGCCACCATCATTAACAGCAAATCACAGTGACAATCTAAATCGGATGAATAACATGGGGAGGTGATGGTAGTGGAAACACTGCTACTATTAATATCAGCAGGAACAATCATAACAGCAGAAGGATGAGGAGAAAAGAGAGAAAAAACGCTTCTGGAAACACGTTATCTCTATAATGCATTATAACCATACCTATAATGAGTTATAATGCAGTTATAGTACTGTATAACTATAGTATAACTATATAAACACTCAAAAATGATTATAATGTTTTATAACAATAATCGTAACACTTCATTAAGCATTTTATCATGACTTATAGGTCAGGTATTATAATAAGTTATATAGTTGTTAGTAACTCGCTGACAATGCCCACATCGATAATGCATTATAAATATAGTTATAATGTGTTATAATTGGCTTATGAACATGTATAACTATCATTATAAACACTCATAAATTATTAGAAGTCTTTATAACAATAAGTATAACACATTATAGACCATTATAACTCTATTATAATGCTTTACCTTATAAGCCATTATAAAATGCGCTATAATTTGTTATGCATTATAACTCATTATAAGTATAATTATAATGCGTTATAGAGATAGGCGTCAAATAAAGTGTTACCACACTTTTCTCTACCAAACAGAGGAACATTAGATCCATTTCTTCTTGATAAGATCGTCTCTGTGATATCTGAAATTGCCATCAATGCAAATAACCAAGGTAATTATGTTGCGATTCTCTCAATATTGGACCTTTGTACAGTGGAAACATGGAACTGAACATATTATTGTTCACATTATTAATAATTATTAATATTAATAATCCGAAGAGCTGAACATGTCAGTTTCAACACTTTTTGTGCTGCTTCTCTTTCTGCACCACAGCACTGAGCCAAAGTCAAAATATGTGAAAATTTCCTTGGCAATAAATCTGTTTCTCAGATTCAAAGTGGGATATTCTGTTTTGATGCCTTGGAGCTGCACGCCACGGCTCCGTAATGCAGGACATCTGTCCCTGTATTCCTCCCTGGTGGAGGGAGAGATGGGCTGGGATGCACCGCGTCCGCGTGGACTGGTACTGAGTCGGAGGCTGGTTTTAGGGATGCATATTTGCATTGACAGGTTCTCACAAATATTGTGTGTGTGTATATGTGTGTGTACAGCGCTGCATGACAGTGATCTTGTTTGGAGACTGACTTCAGTCCGTGCAGGCGTGTAATTCCACTCGAAGTTGACAGTCATGCTCCAGGCGTCGACCAGTCAGCTGTTCTCTAATTGAATCAGCCTTCGGTAACAACCACAAAAGAAGAATCCTCTCATGGATTGTGTGTTTGTAAATGTCAGAATTCTCCTTGTATCAGCTTGTCTCATGTTAAATCTCCCACTTCCTGCTGTACCACCAATATAATGAAGCCTCAGATCAGCCTGGTTTATGTTAAAGCTTTAAAGGGATAGTTCAACATTTTGGCAAATTGGCCCATTGCCATAATCCCTATAGTCATAGCAGTAGGTTCGTTACCTTTAATTGTCGGTGTAAGCTATTTTTAGAACTGCGGATCACAGCGGTGAGCTGCTCAGAGCTACGCTACAGAGGCTCATGGGATTTCTTGGTTTCCCTCATCAAACTCATCAAATACACAATCCAACAACTCCACAACGCTCTGGTGGACAAGTTGTGACGTGCACATTCACCATGCTATGAGATAATAACAGAACGTTACGAGTTAGAGGTAAATTCATGCAAAACAGCCGATGCACGTTGCCTCCTTTTCAGCAGGCAGTCTCTGCATTTACCTTGAAAACAACTCTGTCTCGCAACATTCCGCTATTATCTCATAGCGTGGTGAATGTGCAGGTCACAACTTGTCCACCAGAGCGTTTTGGAGTTGTTGGATTGTGTATTTGATGAGTTTGATGAGGGAAACCAAGAAACCCCATTAGCCTCCGTAGCGTAGCTCTGAGCAGCTTGTGGCTCTGCTCCACTGTTCTAAAATAGCTTGCACCGACAATTAAAGGTAACAAACCTACTGCTATGGCTATAGAGATTATGGGACAATTTGCTAAAATGTTGAACTTACCCTTTAAATGCACAACTTACTTCCCAACAACAACCTACTGATGTTTGTGTGTGTTGTGAGCGCATGTCAAGCTTAAATTGTCCTTAGATTCCTCAGAATTCACTCTGTCCTCCTCCTTCTTTTTAGCTTTTTAGCTGTTTTTATTCATGTTCTTCTGGTATTTTTTGTTGTTGATTTTTTTGTTTGTTGTTTTATTGCTCACAGTGTTTTGTTACTTTGTTTCTGGTTTCTGTAGCACGTTGAGATTATTTCATGAAAAGTGCTTTACAAATTAAATGTATTATTATTATTATTAAGCTCTCAGGGTGGTGAGGTCATGGGCTGGTTGGTAGGCAGGACTGAAGAACATAGCCTACTGATGGCAATATTTTCAGGAAGTATAAGATCAGAACCCCATAATGTATGTTTCCTTTTTTAAATTATATGAACCAGAATTTTATTTGAAAAAAACAATTACACCCGCACTTTTCCCAAATTATTCTGGATTAGTCAGTCTATGAAGTTGGGGGTTTATGGACACCAGGTGCCTGGGTCATAGTTACATATGAGTTGGTCCTTGGAGAACTGAGTGAGATTTGGCTTGTTAGTACAGTGAGCTCTGGGATGGCGTCCACAAACACTCACTCCCGCCTCAGCCTTTTCCAGGCACTGGAGCAGGTCTGATTGGCACAGGTGTAAACACAGCACTCGGGTGAAGTGGGTAATTTTCAGAGCTGAGAGAAGGCAGTCAGACGACCTGTCACCTGCTCAGGAAGTGTTTAAAACCCTTTAGAATTCAAGCCTATTTTTTAGGCCTTTTCTCGAAAATTGCATATCCATAATAAAATGAGTATATCTCTGCAACCAAAAGGTCTATTTGAATACTTTTGGTGTCATAGTAAAGGGAAAAAAATGAGGAATTGCTGAGATGTGTAAATTTCAGTATATCTGTTACTGGTGAAGAGTAAATGAAGATGACACACAGAAAAAAATTAATAAAATTAATATTCGCCTAAAAAAAATCATATTTTTGATGAGTGCCCTTTAGAATAATGCTGATGAAGCTCAAACTCTCTATAAAATCATTGTACAACATGTGAACATTGTCTCTGCAGTGGTTGATTCTGATTAATTGAAGCAGGACAAAATTATTGAGATTTTACTACAAAATATCCAGGCGAACTTTCCAAAATGTCCATTTTTGGCACAGCTTGGAACCACCTGCTACTATAAACTATTGTTTAATCTTTATTTTCACACAATTTGGATAAACTAACTGAAAATAAATCTACTGGAACCGATTGTAAATAACTAACATAGTGGATTCAGTGTCTCTGCGCCCTGCTGCTCAGAGCAGCTTATTTGGGTGGGTTTGGCTTTCAGCCTCTATCTCTGCAGCGGAGTGGTCGATTCGAGTGAGTGGCGGCTCATTTTAAAGGGATAGTTCACCCTAGAATGATATTTCGCTCATTATCTACTCACCCTCATGTTGACTAAGGGCTGGAAGAAGTTTCAGATTCCTCCGTGGCTTCTCTGAGTTACAGGGGGTCTCGGCATAGCAGTGCATGTCCATATAACGGTTGCAAAGGGACACCGGAGCTCTTCGTAAAAAAACACACACAAAAAAACATCCAAATACCTCCATGATGCTCGTATGTAATGTCCGTCTTGTGCTGAAGCCCCAAATTGTGTAATTGTCCCGAAAAAAATTAAATAAGTCTATATTTTAAGCTTGTTTGTAGCGGAAGCTTCTCGAAGCTCCTCTTCCTGGTCCGTCCAAATCTCGCGTGATTCGCAGTAACCGCACTGACGCATACTGACGCCGGCGCAAATCACGCGAGATTTGGACGGACCAGGAAGAGGAGCTTCGAGAAGCTTCCGCTACAAACAAGCTTAAAATATAGACTTATTTAATTTTTTTCGGGACAATTACGCAATTTGGGGCTTCAGCACAAGACGGACATTACATACGAGCAGCATGGAGGTATTTGGATGTTTTTTTTTTTGTTTTTTTTTAAAGTATATTTTTCGGCTTTTTGCCTTTATTTGATAGTGATGACAGTAGAGATAGACAGGAAATGGGGAGGCAGAGAGAGGGGGAATGACACGCAGGAAAGGTCTGCCCGACGCGGGATTCGAACCGGGGACGCCTGCGGCGAGGACTGTAGCCTCTACATGGGGCGGCCGCTCTACCCACTGCGCCACGCACCACCCCTTGGATGTTTTTTTTGTGTGTGTTTTTTTTACGAAGAGCTCCGGTGTCCCTTTGCAACCGTTATATGGACATGCACTGCTATGCCGAGACCCCCTGTAACTCAGAGAAGCCACGGAGGAATCTGAAACTTCTTCCAGCCCTTAGTCAACATGAGGGTGAGTAGATAATGAGCGAAATATCATTCTAGGGTGAACTATCCCTTTAACCAATAGAGAGAGAGGAATGACGCTAGACCCAGGTCGATGTGATTGGCCGCACTGGCAGCCATGTGACAGCCATGAACCAATCAGATCAGCAGATCCACGTGCAGGCCAACGTGGGGTTGTATGCGCTCCGTCAGGCTCCGTGCAGGGTCCTAGAGCCGTCGGGTTTCGGCCTGGCTGATTCAGATGTAAACACTAGGCAGAGTTCAACTGGAAATATTGTGGATTTACCCATAACACAACCTTTTCACGGCAAAACAGCAAAGGTAAGAGCAAATGTACGACCATGTTTTGACCACGCAGTGTCTGTTTTTGCTCGACTTTGCTGGTTGTTGTCTTCTCCCTCTGTCGTGCTGCTGCTAGCTGCTGTGTTAGCCGCGGTTGTTGAGGGACGCCCCGATGTTTACGTTCAGATGAGAGGTCGCTGATGTGTTTTGCATAATGTACAGTAGTATACGAGCCAGAAATGTGGCGACTGGGTCCACACAGAGGTGCTTTATGAAGTTTGATGTCTAGTTGTTTGTTTGAGTAGTGTTTGGGCTGTGTTTGGGTCATATAAACATGGTTTTTTCATAATCAGTGCACTGGGGGCTCTGTTATTGTTATGCATGTCTTCAAGTCCCCCAAATGGGGGACTCTGGATTAACCACAGACACCGCGCTGAGCCGGAGGACCAGAGATGTGAGAGGAGCTTCAGAATTAGTTTTTAAAACACACAGATCTCACACGGAGGATCTGATAGTGTTTGAGGAGCAGCAGCCTGGAGATGAGATGTGACAGATTCATTTTACCAGTCTCCACAGCAGCTGGCAGCTCACCTCCTCCTCCTCTGGTAGATTGATGGATTCCAAATTTGTAACAATCCAGATGATGCATTCACACACACACACACACACACACACACACACACACACACACACACACACACACACACACACACACACACACACACACACACACACACAGAGCGTTAGGGCCACTCATTAAAAAAAATGAGAAGAGAGCGATTTTTTTTCCATTATGCACTTCGAGGATAAAGTCAAAATGTCAACGTCAATGGAGTGTAATGGTTAGAGGAGGTTTCTGAAGTTATGCAACTGAATACTTAGTAATTCATGTCATATCGCCTGTTTTCAAATTTTCACATTTAAAGTTTTTCCACGACATTTTGAAATTATTCTCGACATTTCAACTTTCTTCTCAAAATTGCTACTTTATTCTTGACATTTCGATTTTATTTTCAACATTGTATTACAACTTTATTCTCAACATTTCGACTCTTCTTCTTCTTGACATTTCGATTTAATTCTCAACATTGTATTTCAACTTTATTTTAACATTTCAAGTTTATTCTCCAAGTGCATAATGAAAAAAACCTATGTGGCCCTTATACTCTTCCATATGAATTAGACACATTGACAATACAGTATAGAAATTATAAACGATATGGCAAACTTAACTTAACTTTCATCACAGAGGAGTCAGGTCGTCGTTTTGCACTTTTATTTTCCACATTGCTGTATTTCCATCCACATATATCCAAGATTCTCTCAGATCCACCACGCATGAAAATATTCCTTGGGTGTTCCACGTTGTAGATGACGGTTAAATAACTATAACAGTAGCATAACAATATAATGGTAACATAACAGTCAAAAAACCTTTTTACACTCGGACCTCAATACTGCTCTGTGCATAGTTCAGGTACTATGAAACAACTGGAAACTGGATGTACATAAATGGTTATTACCTTTCAGGAGTTTACCCAAGCAGGAGAAGTGATAATGGCATCAAACAACAATAACTACAGTATAAAAACACCATGAACCTACAACTAACTGTCTTCACTCAATATTATTTTAGAATGTAAATGTATAGGGATGTAAACACGTTATGGTGGTGGTATCACACAGTGTGTGTGCTGTAAGTGCTTGTGATGACATCACTCCCTGCAGTTGTGAGTGTAAGGTGCAAATAGAAAGACAAACTCTACCGGATCATCTTTTATTAATGAGTTTACCAGCATTAAAAAACCTGTGAACCTGTGCACACCTCCTGATGTCAAAGGAAAGGAGATGTATGACCCCGATTGGAATTTACAGTATATCACCTCAGGGTGTTATTAATGAGCCATGGTACGATATAGTACATGAGGAGCAGGAACAGTAGAGCTGTGTGAGCAGTAACCCGTTCGTAGTGCTTGAACTCTATTGGTGCAGAAGGCTCTGAGGGTGCACCTCTTGATTGGACAGTCTCGGCTCCTCGCTATGGTCACGAAGCGAAAGCAGGAGATGTTAGATACCAGCAGTGAAATGAGTTTTCTTGCTCTCCCTTAGGGAGAAGATGAAGAGCTCAGACATCCAGAGAGAGGTCAGAGCAGAAGCAGCGCTCCTTTGTATTCAGAGGAGACAGCTGTGGTGGATGGCATATCTGATCAGGATGCTTCTGTAGTGAGGGCTTCTGGGTGTTTTTTCAGAGAGGAAATACTGGAGGGGGGCATTTATGATATTTTACATTCGTATTCTGTTTTTATTCCCATTTCTATAGTCTATATTTTATATCTATATCCTTTTTTTTATTTTCAATCAGGAGAGAAGCCACATGACAATGAAGCGCACACGCACATACAGGTTCAAGTCATCAGAGCTTGTCACAAGCAAGACCCCTGCTGACACTGAAACTCTCCAGGAGTGTTAATTAATCCAACAGTGTAATATTCACTGCAATCACACTCTCACTTTGTCTGTACACCAGCTCCAGGTTGGTTGTTCCAAGCATCTTGACGAGTTCACTCACTCTTCATGTCATTTCATTTCACTCTGATCCCAACAATCATGTTGGGATGTTGTTATGCACAGTGTGTAGAGATCCCATCTGGTCTGGGAACCCCCAAACTGTGGATCCAGCAGGAACAGAGAAACACAACTAGGGCTGTAGCCTGAGCTAGAACTGATGTATGGAAGAGGATTTTAAAAAGTATAGTGACTATGTTTCTTGTTTAGTAAGAACCTCATTAGCTTCTGAACAGCATCCACTATTCTTCCTGGGATCCAAACAGATTACATGGTGACAATACAAGAATACACATTCACACTATACAACATAAATACTGACATGAAGCAATGCATACATGTTTTAAATAGAACAATAAAGCCGTTTTCCCACTAAAATTAGCGGGTCGACGCAGGTTTTTTAAACGCGGGTCGACCCGCTAACAATCGGCATTTGGCCCCTTTCCCATTGACCAAAATGAGCCGAGTCTGACCCCCCGCTGGGGGATCAGACAGAGCATAAACCAGTCGCCCCGCTCTCATCCACGGTGCAAGAGACACACACAGTCATGCCACAGCCGCCTGCCGCGGAGTGTCCGTCCGCCGAGGCAGACTCTCTGGCTGGCTGACCTGGAGCACCAGGACCGCAGAGGACAGAGAGTCTGCTGCGGCCGGATGACGGACGTCCGCGGCACAACACGTCAGTTAAACAGACTGTCGCTTCTTTTCTTTTCTTTTTTTCTATCGTTTTTGGTCAGTGTTCTCTGATCTTTTGATCCCAGTCTCGAGTGAGAGCAGAGCGGAGCAGAGCTTTGTTTTGGTACATGATATGAGACGCGACCGGCGCGATGACGTAGTGTCACGTAACGTTCAGTGTCATCACGTAAATTAGCGGGTTGACGCGGGTCTGGCGTTCCCACTGCAAGCCGAGCAGAGCCGAGCCGATTAAAGGCGATTTTAACCCGCGTCGCTTGCCGAGTCGTTTGACCCGCGTCGACGCGGCTCGGTGCGCCTTTCCCACTGCCACCAAAAGCCGATTGTTAGCGGGTTTAAACAGGTTTTTTGGCCAGTGGGAAAGGGGTATAAGTGACAAAACAACTAGACAGCTCTGATTGAGTCTATTATGATCTTATTATGGCTGTATTGGATTAAATCCAGTTCAATAACTTTTTAAAGAGTCTATTATGATCTTATAGATAGATATGAATATTAAAATATAACCCATATAACTAAATATAGGGAAATATCTTAATTGATGAAGTTTATTTTTCAATAATGTTCATTTTGCCATTTTCCATTGCATCTGTATATCACTGTCTGTTTAGCTGATGTAGTTTTATGTTTAGGTAAACCAAAACAACCCCCAAATGTAGTAATTGTGTGTATTGTTACTGAAAGATCATTTTTTATTGAACATGAATTGACTTTTTGTTGTTATGTGAGGGAAAAAGAAAATATTGGATTGGCAAATGAATATAAAACCATCTTGTTTGTCTTCTCCTGTCGACACCATCGACTGAGTAACAAGTGCTGCTGTGTGTGAATGTGAATGTGCTGCTCTCTGCGCTCTGACTCTCACCGTCTCCTCCGTGCAGTTCGCCCACAGGCCTCCGTCTCCATCGATATGTTGTCCAACAGCAGCATCCTGGAGCTGGCCGACCAACCAGAGGGCTGGGGGTCAGGGGATCGGGTGGTGGTGGCCAGTACGGACTACTCCATGCACCAGGCGGAGGAGTTCACCCTGCTGCCCTGCCCCACGTGCACATCCAACCAGGTCAAGGTCCAAGGTGAGAGAAGCAGCATGCTGCAGCACTGGGAGTGTTAGTTCAGATTACTAACCAGGCTTTTCACTGACACCACTACCTCTTTTCCACCAAAAAGAACCTGACTAGGTCAGTGCTGGAGCCAGTGCTTAACTGGTTCCAACCAGTTTGCTTTTCCACTGGTAAGGAGCTAAGTCAGAGCCATACTCCCCATACAGAAGCTGCTCCTGTCTTTGCTGCCTGCTACAGTTAGAAACAGACCTGAAAATTAAAACCCGGACCCGGCGTGATCCGTCTAATTAGTGACAATTCTAATCCTAAAAAAAGGAAAACGGAAGCTGTCTTCATCATGATCACCGCGACCGTTTTGATATGAGCGTTAACTGTTGTTAGCCACCGCCTGTAGCTTAGCTACTTAGCTTCAACTGTGTTTACATCGATAGCACAGCAGATAAACTTCATACGGTATCGATAACGTCTCTGTATATCTTCACACTGGTCCTGTTGCTCAGGTAACCCCGCCCCCAGCCCCTGGAGGAACCGGTTCTTAGCTCTGGACCAGCAAGGAGTTGGTGCTAGCTGGGAACGGGAGCGTACCTATGATCCCCGTTTTTCTCAAAAAGGGTCCTATGTTCCCGGGTCGCAATACATACTGGGGAACATAGGACCCTTTTTCAAAAAGGTTGCTGGTCGATAGACTCTCTCTACTTATCTAGACTGTATCTATCTGGCCTGTCTAGCCTCTACCTGGTCTTTTTACTAACAGGAACATGGGACCCCTTTCCTAAAACAAGGGTCCTATGTTCCCCTATGTTTGTATGTGACCGGGGAACATAGGACCTAGGGATGTCCTAGGGACCTAGGAACATAGGGATGACCCCGCAGGGAACCAGTTTTAAGACCAAGAACTGGTGCTTAGGTGGTGGAAAAGCAAAGAACCGGTGCTAAGCCGGCACTGGCTCCGATCCAGCACTGGAACCAGCTCGCTGGAAAAGTAGCTTCCTCACTCATCTTCTCCTTGTGTGTTTCTGGATTTGACTCCAGTGATTTTACATCTTAGAGTTGGAGTTGGATCCAGCGGTGACATCTGCTCATGGCCTGGTCAAACTGAGCTGAGCTCTAACATTGTTCCACAGCCACACTCTGTCTGGTGTCTGCACATTTCTTGTGTATTAGCCTCATTTTAAAGAACTATGTAAGATGTTTACCTTCATTAATTAGCTTTGGAGTAATGTTGATGTTTAAATAAATGACTTGTTACAGGGAGACTGGAGGCTCTCTCGTCTCATGGCCGGAAATCAACCTTGCAAGACCAGAGTCTCCGACCCGGTGTCCCAGCTCTCGTCTTGCGAGAAACATGGACTGCTTTATGGCACTACGATACAAACACGCCCCATAATCTGTAATCTCTTGTTAACGTTACCCACCTACGTAGACATCGCTCCATGCATTACCTTCTCGCCGGCGTTGTTGAAAACAAATGCACATGGCCTGGGGGAAGGGAGGAGGGTTAGTGGTGCGTTTTTACAACAGTGTCATTCTGAACTGTAGGGGGAGCTGCATAGGAAAAAAAGCAACCAGATTTGCATAGTTCCCTTTTAATCAACCAGTAATGATTAGGAAAACATGATCGACCACTGGTTTAGAGGACTGTGTCTTCTATCTTTTTCTTTCTTTTTTTAAGTTGATACACTATTTGTAGACTAAGTTAAAAAATGATGTGATTTGACTGGAGCCAGTGTTTGTGACGTGTCTTTAAGCTGAGATACGTAGGATGCTGTTCCTCTCTGTCAGCTTCATCCACTCTGCCCTTCAGATGATTTATGTCACAAATCATAACACCTAAAACATAAACTGTAAACTGTCATAGCTACATGGAGACATGGTGTTGAAGAGTTGATCTAATTTTGAAAAACAACACATTATCATAGAAGCTAGTAGGGTATGGCCACAGACAGTTTGAGGAATACTAAATTTAAGACCTTATCTTGCCGGCCTGAGAGGATGGCTCAAGGGCCATTCTCTGAGAAAGGTTCATCTCTGAAGACATGCAGAAAGACATCAACATGTCCTCCAGCCTAAACAACCACACACCTTTTGTTTTCAACCAAATGGGTTGTTTTTAACCCATATGAGAATTTGCTGAAATATAGCACCTGCCATGTGTTATGAAACTCTTTTGGTAAATGGAAATGTTAAATGGACTTGCACTTATATAGCGCTTTTCTAGTCTCTTGGACCACTCAAAGCGCTTTACACTGTTGGTCACATTCACCCTTTCACACACATTCACACAGCGCTTGGCAGCGCAGAAATCTAACCATTCACACACATTCGTACACCCAATGGACACATCGGGGGGCAAGTGTGGGTTCAGTGTCTTGCCCAAGGACACTTCGACATGTTGCCAGGAGGAGCCTGGAATCGAACCACCGACCTTCCGGTTAGTGGACAACCTGCTCTACCTCCTGAGCCACAGCCGAAATGGTTACCATGATAAAATAGGATGAGATAAGATAAGATAAGATAAGATAATGGTTACCATGATAAAATAGGATGAGATAAGATAAGATAAGATAAGATAAGATAAGAGATACTTTATTCATCCCAGGCTGGGAAATGGTTGTGCTACAGCAGCACATTTTCACATTTGTGCAAATAGAAGAATAAGGAAGAATGAAATAGAAACAATTTGAATAAAAATATATTCACGTTATGTGCAAATTAATAGAAAATATTACAGTGAATAGGAATAATATTTACAGATGCTACGTCAAAAAATGCTACGTCACAAAAATCTCTAATATCTAAAATATCAGTTTAAGAATATAATTATTATTAAATGAATCATTATATTACTGTATATAATGGATGAAAGCATTAGGTTTAGGCCCAAAGAGACAGTTCAGCTGACACTCCTGCATTAATATGACTCATGAGAATGGAGCCTCACCCTGCTGTAAGGTCCTGGGTCTGACTGACCCATCCAAACATCCCAGCCTCTTCCTGTTGTTCTTCCTGTTCCTCTTCCCTCTCTCTACTCCTCTCAGAATCACTGCAGCAGCAAGATGCCTCCTCTAGAAAAAAAAAAAAACACAGCATCACCGTTCTCCAGATCGGCATGGTCGGTCCGCTCTCTTCTCTTTCGTGATTCGAATGACCTTTGTCACTGCTTTTTAGTTATATAAAAAAACAAACTTTATGCCTGTGTTGGATAAAAGTCAGCGTTAACACAAGGCGATGTGTCCTCTCATGGCTGTCGCTTCCTGTCACCGGCTCGCTGACCAAAAAAAAAAAACGAGTTAGCGTTTCCTCCGCTGTGGATGTAGGAGTGCATCTATTTATTTTCATATCTCCGTACGAGCTGCTGGCATTTGTCTCCTGCCCGGCTGCATCAGAAGATAAGTCCATTAGACTTCCCCCCCACACATCTCCCAAGCCTCTGGTTTTTCTCAGCTCTTTGACGTCACGCCATGTTTTGGACATCCTTTTTTTTTCTCCTTCCTTCTGACTGTAATCCCTCTCGTTAATTATTGCCCCGGTGCCACTCGGCGACCTTGTTTTTGTGATAATACAGCCCCTCAGGTCACATGCTGAAAGGGAGGCTGTGTTGTTGAGACACAAAGACAGATAACCCACGTCTATTCATCCTCCTTGTGCCTGGGTTTCTCACATGTTGAACTTCTGACAGCTCTAAATGGCAGAAACGATGATGAGTAGGAAATAAATGTGGAGCGATCGGATCAATGGCCTGGAGCCGTACTGAAGGATTTAAGCTTTATTCTATTTCCATCCTGACATTTACCCCGGACTTGTGAAGCCATGAGCTGTGCGTCTGGAACTCGTCCACCGAGGAGCAAATAAATAACAAACTGGAGCAGCTCTCGTTTGGAGCGCATACCTCCGACCAAGGCCAAACAATCCTTCACGTCGGTGAGATCAGCGTTTGTACAAAGATGTCCACACCGTGAATACCAACAGTAGTTCCTCAGAAACCCACAAAGAAATGTTGAAAATGAGCCACAGTGTTTAGGAAAGTGTGAAAAAGAAATTCCCCCAACACAATACAAATAAACCGAACCAACAAGCACAGTGCCTCCAGTCAGCCAACACTCGAGCCAATGGATTAATTATATGGTCCCAAGTAAGTGGACAAGGAAAAAAACAAAACACATGAAATTTTGTGCTTTCATTGAGAATCTGCTGATTCTTCTTTCCTCACTTCAAATATGTCAAATAATTAAAGGGGAACTATGCAATTCTGGTCTCTTTTGCTCTGTTTTTCTAACCCTCCTCTCCTCCATGTGCATTTGTTTTTAACGAAGCCGGCGAGAAATCAATCCATGGAGCAGTGGATAATGTTATTTATCATATACCATGTTACCATGTGTGTATTTGTGTAGTCTTATCTGTCATAAACAAGAGATTACGGGTTACGGGGTGCGTTTCTGTGGCGGTGCCACAGAGACGAGAACTGGTACACTGGGTCGGAGGCTCTGATCTTACAAGGTTGGTTTTCAGCCAAGAGACATAGGTGGAAGGCAGAGAGCCTCCATTCTCCCTGGAACTAAGTCATTTATTAAACCATCACAATCAATCTGAAGCTGTTTAATTAAGGGACAAATGTAGCGTAGTTAAGGTAAAAAAGAATCCTGTATAGTTCCTCTTTAAGATAAATCAGTCAACAAACGTTCTGTCCTCTTATGATTTGATCCAGATTTGCCGATATTAGCAACAGCATGGTATTTATTTTATTTTCTTATTTGGTATTGGGTATAATGTTCATGAATACCAGTGCTACAGCAGTCGTCATGTCTGAAGTGGTTTTGATGTGGCTGATCAAAGCTCTGGGTCCTTTCAGACCTCTGTTTTGTCCTGTTTCCCACTGAGTCAGCTTTGTGTCATGCTTCCATGACCGTTCCTCAGTCTGTAACCGTTAAAACTAAGTCCTTTTAACCCGAGAGAAAGTTGCAACACGGTCATTTGCCTCTGCTGTATTCTGAGAATGCAGAAGTGGTGAGATTTTTCCAAACGCTGAATCATTCTCAGTGTTTCCAGAGAACACTGATGAAGTGACTTCTGACTCTGGTGTTATAGTTCATGTTTACATACAACTATGTATGTAGCTATCTATTAGCTGAATCACTTATCGATGCAGGGCCACAGGGGGCCGGAGCTTATAACAGCTGACAGCTGTGAGGTATCACAGGGCCAACACACACTCACATTCACAGCTATGGGTGCTTCAGAGTTTCTGTTTCCATCCATTTATTCGCATTAAGCAATATCAAATTAAAAATTCCTTATGAAAACAGTCAAACTCGATTAAATCTCAGTTAATATTGATAAAGAGTTAATACGGTCGATATCATCGGATTTTCTCTTGATCGATACAAAGTTTATGCGACAAATGCAGATGGAAATAGTTCTTTGCCGGATGAATGTGAGTTGCGATCGTGTTTTATTTCAATTCCACTACGCATTCCACGGATAGTCAATTAAGATGAAGGATGGATGTCCTTCTATTTTGCGATTTAGTACAACAATGTTTAGAAACACCGTTAATTGTAAGAAAACGATTTGATACACCAATATGATCGCAAAACAGCACATGAAGTCATTACATGCGGCTTTGATCTTGAGATAATTTGATCGACAAGTGGTTAGTGACACTCTGTACTTTGTTTATGCACATATCTGTGTGTACATATCTGTAAATGTGTGTGTATTGTTGTAATAATGTACCAGTGTGAGTCTATCTGTGTGCTCACTGGAAGAGTTTAAATAGAAAAAGGAAAGTGGCTGACTCAGCTTCATTATTAAATCCTCACACATCACATTTATCTGAAACATCTGCTCACCTCCCCTCGCACACACACACACACACACACACACACACACACACACACCATACCTCAGCTCAAAGACCGTTACGAAAAACATAAGGAGACGTGTTGAAAACTGCTGTGTCTATCTGCTGACAGCCATGTCTGAAGTTTCACTGTTACTCAACCACTCTGCAGAGCTGACAACACTTTCCTGTGTGTGTGTGTGTGTGTGTGTGTGTGTGTGTGTGTGCAGGTAAGGCCCAGTTCGTCCACATGGGTGAGGAGGTGGACGGGGTGGACATGAGGGCAGAGGTCGGCCTGCTGACTCGTAACATCCTGCTCCGTGGCGAGATGCAGCCCGGCTGCTACGGCAACGAGGCCTGCAAATTCTTCGACTTTGACACGTTTGGTGGACATTTAAAGGTACAATGCTGTCTCTGCTTTGTCACGTACAGTACAAAGTATATGAGAGGTCAGGACTGACTTGTCTCCACCTGTCTGATTCTGTCATTGTTGCCCTTGGAAACAGCAGATAACAAAACAATCATAACTCAAGGTCCACACACCATGTTCCAACATTCAAATCCTATCCACCACTTTATTTTCCCATGACCCATTGCGTCACACCACAACGGAAGTTGGTTTTCAACCCTGTAGTAGCATTCTAGCGAGCGGCTAACTGGTAGCGCTAGCCACCGGTGTAGGCACCAAATGTGGGGGCTCCGGGATGCCAAAACCGCCCTGACTAATCTGATGTTTGTCAAGTTAACAAATTACCGAACAAACACCACCACTTCTGTGTGCACGACTCTGCAACTAGTCATGGCTATCGTAGCCGTTAGCTTCGCTGCTGCTGACAGCTAACAGCAGCAGCAAACCAACATCAGGACGTCAGCTGTTAAAACCCTCCCGTTGTCGGACACAACATGAAACTACTCCAGTTAGCTCAGTCATGTTGGAACAAAGATATCCGCTGGAAAAAAATATTTTTTTCATGGGCTGTTTATTGAGTTATTTAAGACACTGCTAACGGCTAACGGTTAGCCCGGCTATCGTTAATCTAAAATGTAATGAATGGAGTGTCATGGCGACACCCAGCGTCGTTCTCCGGAAAGTGGTGGATAGGTCAGCAAAATCATCCAGTGTAATCTGCTACAGGTTCTTGGTTAAGTTCATCTGAATCAGCTGTTGAGCAGCTGGTTGACCAACTGATGACAATAAACCCAGTTAGTGTTAAAGCAGATAACAGCGGCACGGCCGTTTCGGCTAATGCTGTGTTCAAGGCAGGCTTTTGAAACCGTAAGTTACAGCTTCAAGTCACAACTACGACTTGGTAGCGTTCCAGGTAACCCGTAGCTCGTGTTTTTACCGTCCTGTTGTCTGTGAAAGTTCCCTATAACGGCCACTCGTAACTTCCGACCCGTGAACTCGTACCAGATCGAACTGGTATGACTTCACAGGAAGGAAAAACACAAAGTACGAGTTTCCTTGAACGCACCATGAGTTAGCAGCCCCCGCCCTTGTCAGGCATCAATTGGTCCTCGTGCTACGTCACCACATTCACGCGCATCCCTTGGCTGCACACACAGCCCTTCATGCCGTTCTCTCCCCTCATTGGATAACACTTGTATCCCACAAGGAAAATTTTCTCCTCGGGTTACGTCACCACATTCACGCGCATCCCTTGGCTGCACACACAGCCCTTCATGCCGTTCTCTCCCCTCATTGGATAACACTTGTATCCCACAAGGAAAATTTTCTCCTCGGGTTACAGCAGAGCAGAGTGACGGAGAGACTCGTGTTTAGGCTGAAATACTTCATGTAAGTGATTGCTGACGGAAAATAGGACTATTTAGGACTTATATTAACAAAAACATTCCACTGATATCTGCTTTAAGTGGGAAACAGATGACACCTGTGGCTCTCTACTGGTCGGATGGACAGCACATAGAGGACTGCATGCTGCATGCAACTGAAAAGCAGAAATGATGTCATCATCAGGCGACCCCATATTTGACTAAAGTGACTCAGTTTGTCTCAGAACCTGTAGAAATTAGACTTTTTTTAAATTCACAATTCACAAACACTCATTCATTTGTAAATCAATTAAATGCATTCACACATACGATTGTGTGTACTGTATTTACAAATCCAATTTATATTTGGAAGATATCTGTGTGCCTTTACAGATTTATTTTAAGTGTTTTTGAAGGAAACACTTTACAATAAGGTACACATAATTAGAGTAGTTACTGAGGAACTAATGAGGAACAAATGAGTAGTTAGTGAGGAACTAAGGTACACAAAATGAAAGTAGTTACTAAGGAACGAATGAGGAACTAATGACAAACTAATGAGTAGTTACTGAGCAATTAAAGTAAACAAAGTTAGAGTAGTTACTGAGGAACTAATGAGGAACTAACTATTAGTTAATGATCAGTTCTTCAGTAACTCCTAATCAAATTACTGAGGAACTAATGAGGAACTAACTATTGCTTCTAGGAACTAGAAGGAACTATTGTTCCTCATTAGTTCCTCATAAGTTCTATATTAGTTCGTCAGTAACTAATGTAAATTTGTACCTTATTGTAAAGTGTTACCCTTTTGGAAGCTGTTTTATATCAGTTCAGTTCAGTTTATTGAGAGTGTAAAATTACCATGGTAGCTATGGTCTAAATACACTACAGTGATCAATTACAATAAAATCAATAAAAGTAGAATCAAAAGGTAAACAGGCCAAATAAGCAAAAGGACAAAGGAAAAATCAGGCATGGATAAAATAATTAGAAACTCAAATTACACCAAAACATTGGGTAGAAGTGTGTTTTAAGAAGTGATTTAAATATTACAGTGGAGGTGGATTCTATCAGATGTAACAGAAGGTTAACAGGGAGGAGCGCGGTGACCGGTTGATTTTTTATTGACTGAGGGAATGACCAGACTGTGTTAGGTCAGGGAGGGAAGAGGACAAGGCAGAACTTAGGATGTGAGTAATTCAGATAGGTCATCATATTATACATTACACTTTATGCAACCCTGAAGAGAGACCCAGGCTCACACTGTCCCAGCCACTCTGTGTGGATTATTCTGAGTAACATGAGCAGTCTTTCTTAAAATGCCCTTTTACAATAATATGAGCTGACAAAAAGTCAGTATCAGCAACTCCTTGAACTGAACTAACAGAACAGGTCACTGCCTCCAAAACAGCATCTTACAGCATTTTGTTTTCCTGTCAGCAGGACAGTGTTGTTGTTGTTATCCGATGCTAACAGCTAATACAATATGTCAGCAAGGAAAGTCACATCCTGCCTTGTTTCTGTTGTTTATTTATTAATGTTCATTTGGTGAGGCATCGTATTAATGCAGCTCTATGTTCACATACGAAAGTCACATTCAATTTAAAGGGATAGTTCAACATTTTGGCAAATTGGCCCATTGCCATAATCCCTATAGTCATAGCAGTAGGTTTGTTACCTTTAATTGTCGGTGCAAGCTATTTTTAGAACGGCAGAGCAGAGCGGCGAGCTGCTCAGAGCTACGCTACGGAGGCTAATGGGATTTCTTGGTTTCCCTCATCAAATACACAATCCAACAACTCCAAAACGCTCTGGTGGACAAGTTGTGACCTGCACAATCTCCACGCTACAAGATAATAACAGAACGTTACCAGACAGAGTTGTTTTAGAGGTAAATTCATGCAAAACCGCTGATGCACGTTGCCTTCAGGGGACGTTTTCCGGTAAGCAGTCTCTGCATTTAGCTTGAAAACAACTCCGTCCAGAGCGTTTTGGAGTTGTTGGATTGTGTATTTGATGAGTTTGATGAGGGAAACCAAGAAATCCCATTAGCCTCCGTAGCGTAGCTCTGAACAGCTCGCGGCAAATCTTGGCTGTTCTAAAAATAGCTTGCACTGACAATTAAAGGTAACAAACCTACTGCTATGACTATAGGGGATATGGCAATGGGCCAATTTGCCAAAATGTTGAATTATCCCTTTAAGACCTGATTATCAACAAATACAGAGACAAAGTGTGACTTAAACCTCCACCCTGGTGCTCATTCACAGGCAAGTGTCTATTTTATTTGAGTGAATTCTTTCAACACACACACACATAATTTGTGTGGCACTGTATTATTCAAAGATTTCTCATCAATGAATATATTTGCCTTCTGCAGTCAAAGTGCAGTGGTGCAGTGGGACTAGCCAAATCCAATTATAACAACAACAATAAAAAAAAAGTTTTCTTATCAATTTTTAATTTTTCTGAGTAGATGCAGCGTTTTTGTTCGGGGCTGAGTGTGTGTGTGTTGACTGAGCTCACAGGTGAAAGTGACTTCAGATGATGGATTGAGTGTCTAACAGTTGACACAGTACCCAGAGGACGGCTGTCCACCTCTGAATCCTCTGCTCAGGTACATCCAGAACACTGGTGTCCATCAAATATAAAGGTTACATGCAGACAGATGAAACACAGTGATGAGGTCCTTCAGTCTCAGCTGGTAGCTTTAATACAGAAAACCAAAGGAACAGTCCAATCTTTTGGTGAACGCTCTTCTTTGCTGCTGTCACCAGACTGAGAGTCGATGCACACCAAGTCCATTTTTTTCATCTGCGCTTTTTTAATCCGTCATCCAACAAAAATTGTTACGCACAGACACCTTGCAAACCGAGTCTGATGCTTTTTATTACTATGCGTTTTTATTTTCTGTTCCAAACGTCGGAGAGGGAGACGAAAGTCGTCCAACAGTGAGGATGATTTTTGTGGTCCTCTCACTTATTGAAAAATAAAAAGAGGACGTCAAGAGTGAGCAGACCTGCTTAAATGAGCTGCAGAATTATCATGATAACTTCAATAGTTTCTATTTCAGGATGTCAGTAGTATCGTTTAATAGAGTATCAGCTCTACTGGAGCCATATATTAAAAAAAAGATGACCAATTGCTATTATCCTGAACATCAGCTGGCAGTATGACCAGGACACACACACACACACACACACACATAACACACACAGCCAGGATCTCTGTAACAGCCTCCAAACACTGATGTGAGTTAGATTCAGTAACTTTAATGACGGACGAGTCAGTTTATAAACATGATCAACCCAACATGAGGTTGAATTTATTTGTGCGGCAATTGCGGACAAAAAAAACAGACTTGGTGTGCAAAGGCCTTAAAGGGATAGTTCAACATTTTGGCAAATTTCCATATTGCCATAATCAGTAAAGGAGTAGGTTCATTACCTTAAATTGTCGGTGCAAGCTGTTCTTAGATCGGCGGGGCAGAGACGCGAGCTGCTCAGCTAACGCTACAGAGGTGCACGGTATTATACGCGTTTCCGTCATCAAACTAAATACACAATCCAACAACTCCAAAACGCTCTGGTGACCTGCACATTCACCACGCTATGAGATAATAACATAATTATGTAACATTATGACACATGAAGCAAATACTCAGAACTTGCACTTTAAATCACTCCGCCCAGCCCCCATGTCTGGAATTGTAGTTCCAGTTACGTATTTCCCTCTAAAACAACTCCGTCTTGTAACATTTCGTTATTATCTCATAGCGTCGTGAATGTGCAGGTCACAACTTGTCCACCAGAGCGTTTTGGAGTTGTTGGATTGTGTATTTGATGAGTTTGATGAGTGAAAGCCGGAGAGCTCACGTCTCTGCCCTGCCGATCTAAAAACAGCTTGCACCTATAATTAAGGTAATGAACCTACTCCTAAGACTATAGGCATTATGGCAATGGGTGAATTCGCCAAAATGTTGAATTTAAAACATGAAGATATAAATGATGTTCTGTGACAACCGGGCAAACCTCATCTGCAGATGAAGGCCCTGTGATGAGGTTGAAAGCTCTGGTGGAAACAAGGTCAGAATTGGGCAACGTTAAGATCATGATGCAGGTTAAACTAGAGAGAGGACACTGAGATTCTCAATAAAATCACAGCGTGTTGAAGAAGACAGAGGAGACAGGACAGAGACTGCTTCCTTCACACCCCTCTCTCTCTCTATCATCATCACATCCCGCTCTAAATTTCCATCACGGGCTCATGTCACATGTTTCTCATGGTCGGGTGTGAACAGGCAGCGCGCTGACTCACAGCAGGGAAAGCCCCAGCGAGATTTCACCGAAGCCCTTCAAAATTAAAGCCTCACACAGCAAAGCCCCCCACCCCCTCTGGCCTCCCCTGACTGTTGTAAGAAAAATTCACATCTCCTCTTAGGTCAGAGAGAAGCTGCAGTTTGTCTTTTGGAAAACAGTTTGATAAACATTGGGGAGGGGAAGGTGAGAGACGGGAGCTTTCCTCATGGTGTGCTGCAACAACAGAGCAGATCACTCTGTTCTCCAATGTGCTGCACCCACTGATGAATCATGACGATGTGTGCTCTCATCCTTCCTCCTCATCATCTTTATGTCCCTTCTCCTCCTTCTACATCCTTTCATCCACGCCATCCCCCTCTCCTGTTCTCTTTCATGCTTCCTCACTCTCTTCATCCTTGTATCTTCCAATAGATTCCCTCTTTCCTTCCCTCCTCTCTTTGACCCAGCGGTGTGACCCCCCCACCCCCCCTGCAGGACTGACTGCTCTCTCTCTGTCTCTCTGTCTCTGTCTCTCTGTCCTCAGGTGGAGCGGGGCTTCAGGGCCGTTCACGTATCCGGGGTGGAGCTGCAGCACATGGGCCAGCAGACGATGGGACACTATCCGGTCCATTTCCACATGAACGGAGACGTGGACGAGAGGGGAGGCTATGACCCCCCCACCTTCGTTAGAGATCTGTCCATCCACCACTCGTTCTCCAGATGCATAACCATCCACGGCTCCAACGGCCTGCTGGTCAGTTCAGACCTTTATACCGACATGTGTTTATACAAGGAGCATCATTTAACACAGCATAGTGAGATGTACACATTTCTATGTTTTCCATATTCTGTGTTGTAAACTGTTTTCTTGTCTGTAACAACATCTATAGCACGTCTGTCCTTCCTGGGTGAGGGATCCCTCCTCTGTTGCTCACCCTGAGGTTTCTCCGATTTTTCCCTGTTAAAAGGGTTTTCCATGGAGTTTTTTCCTGAGTAGTGAGGGTCTAAGGGCAGAGAATGTTGTTATGATGCCGTGTAAAGCCCTTTGAGAGAAACTGATTGTAAAATGGGCTATACAAATAAGATTGCCTTGCCTTGCCTTGTCTACCCTGATCAGACCTAACATTCTGAGCACTGCCAGGTGGAGTGAATAACACTGAATAACACTTGACCTGTTAGTGGGTGGGATATATTAGGCAGCAAGTGAACATATTGTCCTCAAAGTTGATGTGTTCGAAGCAGCAAAAATGGGCAGTGTAAGGATCTGATCCAGTTTGACTAGGACGACTGGGTCTCTCATCTGAAAAGCTGCAGCTCTTAGAATAGAACTTCTATTAATCCTTTGCAGGAAATTATTGTGTCACATACTGTATAAGATACTGTAATTAGGAGAAATAAAATAACTTAGGCAAGCAATAATATTAACCTTCCTCTTGTGTTCAGGTCACCACTGACCCGTTTTCAGGTTTTAAATGCATTAAAGTACCACATAAATGTGTTTATTGCATCAAGGCTTTTTGACTTTGTCAGGAACCTCTATTTAAACAAAATAAAACTTTTTTTTCACAAAATTCTAAAATGCTAGTTAAAATGATGACATTTGTATTGTTAGGTTCGGTTTTGACCTGGTTATAACGGTAAGAACAATAATTGGAGTTAAAACTGAAATCATAAGTGTAAAACCAACCTTTTCATGGATAAGGAAGCCTAACAACGTAACCAAGAGATGAGAAACAAATTGGATGAAAAAAAAATGCTTTAGTGTATTTTACAGCTGATTTAAGACTCGGGTCAAAACTGACCCTAACACAAGAGATGGTAGCAGAAAGCTAACACAAGACAAAGGTTAGGGAAACAGTAAAAAAAAAAAAATCTGTATAAAAAAGTAATTCAGTTAGTGTAGGAAGAACAACTATGCAATGGATTGTGGACCTTGGCGGTATCAGTCTACGCTCAGCTGAAACACCTCCAGCCAGTGACGGACTGGCACCAAAAAGAGACCGCCTTGCCGCGGCCGCATCATTACGCTGCCGTTGTGGCAATTTCCCTATGGCCAGTCCGTCCCTGCCTCCAGCTCATGCAGTGGATGTGAGGCATTGTTCATGGAGCCCAGTTTCCTGAGCATCCTCACCTCATCTTCAGTGCCGATCAGTTAATTGTCCATAGAAGGAGCTCCCTCCCCCCAGCACACCTCAGTGAAGAACAGCGCACTGGCCACCGCCGTCTGGTAGAAGGTTCACAGAAGAGATGCCTGCAGATGTTGAAGGATTTTAACCTTCTCAGGAAAAAACTGTCTGCTTTGACTCTTCTTGTACATCACCTCCATGTGTCTGGACCAGTGCCTGGACCACCTCCCTGCCTCGGATGGTGACTGGGGCCAGTACGGGCCTCCTCCTCCTCCTCCTCCTCCCCCTCCAGAAGTCCAGAGCTGCCATTTCTTTGGTTTTTGAGATGTTCAGCTGAAGGTGATTGAGGTCACTCCATTCCACAAAGTCAGTAATCATGCTCCTGTACTCCCTCCTCCTGACCTCCTCTGATACAGCTGACCTTGTGGGCTGTTCCCAGTCTGCAGTGGTCAGGATCTATCCAAAGTGGTCTAAGAAAGGAGCAGTCAGAAAACTGCTGAAGAAGTTCGTGCTGGTTCTGATAGAAAGCTGTCACAACACACAGTGAATCACAGTTAAGGGACCAACACTTATATTAGACAGGTGGTCAGGATGATGATCAGTGTAAACCCTCAGTAGAATCACAGCAACATCTCAGGACCAGTGTCCTTTAGCTCCTTCACTGTTTTCATGAGTGGGGTCTTCTTCACAGTCACTTTGCATGGAGTCAGTTAATAGAACTTAAGATGGGAAGAGCCACTAAAGTTAGATGATGGTGAATTATATAAGAGAGGGAAGTTGATTCTGATCCTGGAACATTTCTCCGTCTCCTCCCCCCTCTGCCAGGTGAAGGACGTGGTGGGCTACGACATGCTGGGCCACTGCTTCTTCACCGAGGACGGTCCAGAGGAGAGGAACACGTTCGACCACTGCCTGGGTCTGATGGTGCGGGCGGGGACTCTGCTGCCTTCAGACAGAGACAGCAAGATGTGCCGTGACATCAAAGACGGAGCGTATCCAGGATACGTGCCCAATCCGCGCCAAGACTGCAGGTAAGATGATGTGCAACCAGGGATGTAACGATACGTCAACACTGAGATGTCGATTCAGTGATGAATGAGTCAATAGCATTATAAAACTAGAAAATTTCCTCTTGGGAAATTTTGAATGGGCCGCGGGGCTACTGCCGATTTTGCCATCTCTGTCAACATGGGAATCAAACCCACGATCTTAAGCGCAAGACAGAGCTGATCAGACAGACACATGATCATCTTTCTATAAGCACTGATATGGAGGAGCTGTAATCACATTAGGTTACCTGTGTGTGTGTGTGTGTGTGTGTGTGTGTGTGTGTGTGTGTGTGTGTGTGTGTGTGTGTGTGTGTGTGTGTGTGTGTGTGTGTGTGTGTGTGTGACACCAACAAGGTTTAACTTTAAAACCAGATTAAATCATGGTTTAAGTTTAAATTCTGTTGCACGTTAACTGTGTTTTAATCACATGAAGGTGTGTGTGTGTGTGTGTGTGTGACTGTAATCACATGAAGCTGGCTCTAGAGTCTGTGTGTGTGTGTGTGACTGACTTGACACATAGTTAGTTAGTAGCTGCATCCTGTGTCAGTCTGATTTAGCTGTGTCTGTGTTTATAAACATTTAAACGAGCGCCAGGTGGATTGTTTATGAAGTTAACGAGATCTGGCCTGAGGATCAAAGAGGTTACCACGGCGATAGGGGCCCCCACAGGCTGAGACAGACAGAAACGTGGAGAAAAAGAGCCATTTTCTGCCTCTAAACCGGTCTCACATTTAGGCTTAGGGTGAGAAAACGGTAACTCCTATCAGAACAAAACACAGATCAACGTTGCTCTAAGGACTTAATGAAAATTTCGGTACGATTTGGTGTTTCTACAGTAAATATTTTGGCGACGCTGGCAGTTTTAAAACATCAGGCCGTTCTGCTCCTCTCAGAAAATATTTGTATTGGACTCAATGAGGAGCAGAGACAGACGTGGCCGCACTCAGAGGCTGATTCTGTCAATTCTGTAAGTCTCTCTGATATTTTGAGCACATGACATGAGAGATAACAAGTTTGTCTTACAAATTCTGAAAAAATTATGTCTGTAGAGTGTAAATTGTGGCCGTGCTGACAGTTTATCCAGAAAAAATACAGAATGTTTCTTCACTCTCTCCCACTCTAACCGATGATGTCACGCACTCTGACACGAACATTCCATGCAATACACACCCATTATAAACTCATAATTTCTCCAAAAATGATCATGGTCATTGATCAGGGATTGATCAAAAACGATATGACCTATCAAAACGTGGAGTAATACGACAATACACAAGACTTGTGTCTACTGTTTAAAGTTTAAATGGAGTCTCTAGGTGAAAGTATGCCTGAGCAGTAGACGTTTGTTAAACTCCAATGATTGGTCTTTTTCGCTCTTTTTTTTCCCGCCCGTCCCATTGACTTACATGCAAAATTTTTGCGCAGTTTTTCGCGACTACGTCGCGAAAAATTCGTGAACTGTTGAGAAAAGTAATAGCACACCGATCCCGATCAAGACGCACGTTTTGATATATAATATGTCTAGTAGCGAATCGAAATCTGGCCGGAAGTGGAAAAATAACTAGAAAAAGCATTTCCAAGAATGGAAATGGTGTGACTGCTGAAAGCAGCTGAACGCTGTTGCAGAATTAGCAAATAGTGCTAGCAGTGATCACCATACAAATGTTTGACGAAGGTCGGAATTGAACCCACAACCTCATGGTCAGTAGACTTTCACTCTGCCTCTAGGCCACAGTGCACACACAGTTGTAAAGACTGTTGTCTGTTAATGATCTGCACTCTGTCTGACTCGTAAGTTAACAAGCCCAAAGCTGCACCTGTTGGAAACACTGTCAACATCAAGAAAGCTTGAGAGTCAAGCTTGAATGACTTAGAATGAAAATTTCTGTGAATTTCAGGCTGAGAGCAGCAGTTTCAACATGAAGCAAGTTATCAGAAGTCAACAGAGGACGACTGGGAAAATAATTCACTATAATTGTTGTTGAGGCAAGATTTGAATCAGCAACCTTCAGGTCTCCAGACCAGCAAGCTAACCACTAGGCTACAGACAGAGACAGTATGTGAGGGGTAAAGAAAACCTTTGATAAGAGGATCACTGGCTTCTGCTTAGAAAAAAAGTAAGGAATCGAACCCATGACCTCATGATCAATAAACCTTTACTCTGCCACTTTGCCACAGAGAGCACAGACATAAGCATGTTGCCATTGTAATGTGATGATGTGCTGCAAACGGTGGCAGAAGCAATTAATGCGTCTCTTAAAGCAGAACAATGCAAGTCGGCCGGAAATAGCTCGCTCCTTCGTTGGTTTCTCTTTTTTTCCCTCTCCGGAGCTCCCCCACAGTTCTGGGAGGCACATGTCACTGTCGTAAAAAAAAAACAACTCGCCGCCGACACCTCCTCCACCCCCCCCTACACGTGCTTGTGTTTACTGCTGTTTGCTAAGCCCTGCTAACACCGAGCTAACGCTAACACCGAGCTAACGCTATGCTAACACGGAGCTAACGCTAACACCGAGCTAACGCTAATACAGCCACACACAGGCACAAAGACACAGACATACACACACAGGAATAAAGGTTCCAAAACGCGAAGGTGTGTGTGTGTGTGTGTCATGATGTATTACATTATCTTATAAAAGACCCATGGTGTGTGTATCTGTGTTAGCATTAGCTCCCCGTTAGCCACAAGCTGAACTTCATCAGTAAACATTTCATGTTTCCATGGTTTCCTCCGACTTTCCGAACTCAAACCAATCACGATTCGTGACATGCATGACGTCATATGCGTTCTTATCTCGTACTGCCGTAAGGCAGTTTCTCGCGATACTTCTATCCATTGACGAGATTTGTAACACCGAGACGGACGACTGATCTTGCAAGTGCGGTTTTCAGCCAGTGGGGGGGGTGAGCGCATTGGCCTAGACCCCATTCACTTCATAACAGGTCACTCAACCATCACAGTGACTCTGAGCCACAATAATTACAGCCCAAATCCTGCATAGTTCTGCTTTAACGAACACCTGTAACCAATTGAGGGTGGGGGAGGGGAGCAGAATTCAACATCGCATAACAAGATTGCTCAGCCTGGATTCGAACTAGTGACCTTGGGGTTGGCAAGCGGCCACCTTACCAACTGGACTACAGACAGAGTTGTGGAGAACTCTCAGCATTGGGCTGAATGAGAGCAGAGAGCTCCCTGGCTGCATTTAAAAAATATTTAAAATTATTATCTAAGTCTCTTTGCATTTTTGACCAGAATTTTAGCCAGAAGACAAGTGTGGCTACAAAACTGGAGAAAATAATTTGTCTAGAGTTTAATTTGCAGAAAAAGTTAAAGCAGATATCAGTGGAATGTTTTTGTTAATATAAGTCCTAAATAGTCCTATTTTCCGTCAGCAATCACTTACATGAAGTATTTCAGCCTAAACACGAGTCTCTCCGTCACTCTGCTCTGCTGTAACCCGAGGAGAAAATTTTCCTTGTGGGATACAAGTGTTATCCAATGAGGAGAGAGAACGGCATGAAGGGCTGTGTGTGCAGCCAAGGGATGCGCGTGAATGTGGTGACGTAGCACGAGGACCAATTGATGCCTGACAAGGGCGGGGGCTGCTAACTCATGGTGCGTTCAAGGAAACTCGTACTTTGTGTTTTTCCTTCCTGTGAAGTCATACCAGTTCGATCTGGTACGAGTTCACGGGTCGGAAGTTACGAGTGGCCGTTATAGGGAACTTTCACAGACAACAGGACGGTAAAAACACGAGCTACGGGTTACCTGGAACGCTACCAAGTCGTAGTTGTGACTTGAAGCTGTAACTTACGGTTTCAAAAGCCTGCCTTGAACACAGCATTAGCCGAAACGGCCGTGCCGCTGTTATCTGCTTTAAATATTTGAAAAAGTATAAATAGTTAAAAAGAGAAAAGTAATGCCGATAAAGTTCAAAAAAAGCTGCACGTTTTGATATATGAATTGTTGAAATAGCACAACACCTAACACACTAACCATATGGCCACAGAGAACCTGAGTTACAATGAGCTTTATACTATGAGGAATCAAAGACTGTCCAATGACAGCTGAATAATTGGAATCAAAAGTCAAGCAATGATGTGAAATGACTGAGGCAGGAATCGAACCCATGACCATATGATCACTAAGCCTTTACTCTGCCACTCGGCTACAGAGAGCACACTGCTTTCAAGACTGTTGTCATTCATTGTAATGTGATGATGTGCTGCAAACTGGTATGAGTAATCAAGCAGATAACAAACACCTGTAACCAATTGAAGGCGGGGGAGGAGAGCAGAATTCAACATAACATAACAAGAGTTCTTCCCTTGGATTCGAACCAGTGACCTTGGGGTTGGCAAACGGCCACCCTACCCCCTACACTACAGTGGTGTTGTGCAAAAGAGGTTGAGACTTTGATGAATGTGAGATTTTTCAATGATGCTTAAAAAAAAAGTAAGGAAAGTGCAGAAATTAGCCACACCAAGCAAGAAGAGGACTTTTTTGTGACCTGTGACTATTTTTTGGTGAATTAAAATGAATTAAAAAGCACTTAACAGCAAGTTACAAAGTTGAGCTCCTTCTCCTGCTGCAGAGCAGAGAGCTCCCTGGCTGCATTTAAAAAATATTTTAAATTATTATCTAAGAATGGAAGAATGAAGAATGGAATGGAATTGTTTGTTTGTGTATGCGTGCATGTGTGACTGTGTGTGAGTGTCTGTGTGTGTCTGTGTATGAGTGTGATACCTGTGTTTGTGCGTGGACATCCTCTGTCAGTCTGGTTTATCATGTGTGTGTGTGTGGGGCTGTGTTTAAAAACATCTTAACGAGCGGCCAGGCTGCACCTGCACTTGTTCTATTTATAGACTTTGATAACGAGCTCGCCCCTACAGCTGGACCAACTGCACACAGAGCAGAGCAGAGCAGAGAGATTTGAGCTCAGTGCAGCTTCCCAAAACAGCCCATAAAAAGAGAACCGTAACTCTTATCAGAATGTGGCCATGTGACTACTGGGGCAAGGAGACCTTCCTGAGCACATTGATGTGCATTAAATGTTTGTAGGGCAAAAACTTTTCTCAGGGTCGCAAGGTAGAAAAGGGGGGCATTTCTGCTTTTCTAAAAAAATCAGCTCCTACTTTTATATTGAAGTGGATGAGCCACTGGAGCGGGTCTAGCTGGACAATTAGGCTCATAGAGACAATTCTGTAAGTGTGTCTGCTGTTTTGAGCACATCAGATGAGACACGACAAGTGTGGCTACAAACCAGTGAGGAAATCATGTGTCTAGAGTTTAATTTGTGGCCGTGCTGGCAATTTATCCAGAAAAAATCCTGAATGTTTTTTCGATCCCTCTCACTCTAACGATGATGTCACTCACTCTGACCCAACCCCATACACACTCATTGAAAAGTGTGAAATTTGTCAGAAATCCTCATGTGCTTTTAAAGGATTTATCTCAAAAACGGTACAAGCTATGAAAAAGTTGTAAATACAGGATGAATACATTAGAAGTTTGTCTACAGCTCAGGATTTGAATGAAGTCTCTAGCTGAAAGTATGTGGACGCTTTAAAGGCTGAAAGAAGTAAGAAGATTTGAAGAGTTTCAAGACTGTTCCAATGCATTCTCTATGGGGAAAAAAAATCAGAAATAGTTGAATATTGCAAAAAGTATGAATAGTTGAAAAGAGAAAAGACATAGCACACCTGTCCCGAAAAGGCTGAACATTTTGATATTTGAATTGTTGAAATAGCACAAAGTATGAAGGACTAGTTACATGACGAAGAAAGGCAGAAAATGGCCGAACCGAATAACAATAGTGTGAATGCTTCCAGCATTCACACTAATAATAATTTTTAAAAGAGTCAATAGCATCAATGCAAAATAAAAACATCGATCAGATACATACCATCACTTGTAAGATTCAACTGTGTTTTGAAAATCCCTGAGCAAAGATACCAAAACCACACGTGTAGCTAATTACTAAGACCTAAAAAAAGAAACAGTGAATCATTGGCAGTAGAATCGATATGATTTCATATTATGATGAAACCTGTGATTTCCACACCTGTGTACAGTCCAACATGTCGAGACCGATTCTTCAGAATATTTGGTGGAATGATGCAGAGATGGAAATAAAACCTACATTAGCTGTTTGTGGTGGTGTGCTGCCATATACCTAAGATATATGATGTATACGTACAGTAAGACAATTTAGTGATCCTGCTCATGGGAAATGTAGGCGTTACAGCAGCATACAACGACAAGGTAGAAAAATGCAATATAAAGATAGAGAGAGACGTTCTGTATAGATTTTTACAAAAATACATACAGCTTTGTATTGCTTGTTATATGGCTGGAAAATATTGCAGGGTTGGGGGGTTGTATAGGAGTAAAGTGTACAGTCGGTACACACAATAATAGATAAACTGTATAAATACAGAGTGCAAAAATGTCAAATCTTTAGTGCAAGTGATAACAGTCCAGAGTCAGACTGGTGCTGTACAGTCTGAATGACCTGTGGTGGCGTTCCAGTCTGTTACTGAAGGAGCTGCTTAGGTCTCCCACAGTCTCATAGGGGGTGTACATAGAATAGAATAGAATAGAATAGAATAGAATAGAATAGAATAGAATAGAATCTTTATTTAGAAACTATGAGGTTCAGTATATTGTATGTGTGATCAATAGTGAAATAGGATGGATCCCTATTTAAAGTTGAGAGACAACAGAGTTATATATATATATATATATATATATATATATATATATATATATATATATATAGCAATGGCAGCAGTGATAACACTGCTCTTTTTCACCCTTTGCCTACCACTGAGAAAAAAAAATGCCAGTGTGTATATTTTTAGCTGCTCAAAGACATAATCTGCCTGGAAACAAGGATCCAGCTCATCAGGGTAAAGAACCTTTAGGGTTGCAGTGCAGTGAAGCAGCAGCATCATGTTTGCTGTTTCATCATGGCATGTGACCTCATTCCTAGCGATAACGTTGTGTCAGTGTTTCTGTCTCACACCTAACACAAAGACAACACACTCATTTAACGGTGGTAAGTTAGGTGTGAGGTTTTATTGTGGACCCACGCAACAGAAACACATGTAGTGGTGACACACTGAAGCTTCTTGTGTCTGGCACATTAGTTCTCAGTCATTTTCTCTTCGCCATAAGATCTTTCATTTCTCTCAGACAGCAGCAGACAGAGCTGCTGGGTGGTTTTCCTATAGTGTCCTTCTCATGCACACAATACCTCAGCAGCTTCTTCAGAATTGGCACTTACATTCGTGTCTGGTGTGAACGCAGACCGAACCTTTTCCAAACCAAGTGCAAAATTCAAGCCCCTTTTTGGATTCAACAGGCTTCCGTTGTTGTCAGGAAAATGTGGAAATTGTCAACAATGATCCGTGGGTCAGCATGGATCACAGATAGACACGCCTTGATATCTGGTCAGAGGAAAACATTTATCAGATGCTGGAGAGGACGCACCCATAATATTTTTTTAACTGATAACAGAAGTTTGTAATCTGATTAATAACCGTTAACTAATAGGAAATAAATGTGACTATATGCCGATCGGCAATGCGGTCATCCATCCTGAGAGAATGATTAAAGGGAATCTTCGTTTTTTTTCAACTTGGGCCCTGTTTTCATATGTTTTTCTGTACGTGAGTGATGGATAATACTTTTATTGAGATCGCTCCATATTGAGCCAGGCAGGCAGCCTGCAGCCCAGCTAACGCTCTTCAACCGGGCAAGTAGCTCCCGTCAAAGTCCGCCATATAAACGTGCATTTTTTTCACACTGACCGTCTCAGATAGTTACAGTACAATGAGTGTCCAACAACATACTAGAACGGAAAAAATGCAATGTGAATACAAACCGTACCAAGTTAAAAAAAGAAAAAAGATCCGCACCAAAGCCAGTGAACTATCGAACTTTCCTGGTGTGAATACGCCCTTTGACTCACACATTTTAGTTTGACTTTAGTGTCGTTTTGTTCCAGTCAGTGAAGTTAAATCATGCGAGTGTTGGAACAGTTGCGATCGTTTCTCGTTCCTCAATATGACAGATGACATTTTCAATTATACACCAACGTTTCAAAGGTCAGTGAATGATTCGTTACACAACACCTGATCACACATCAGCAGTGAATCAACAAACCCACAAAACAAATTAGAAAACTTAAAATCTATTCTATTCGCAAGTTGCATTGAAATGATGGATGATAACATGTAGTGGAAATAACACAAACAAATGTGCTCAGCAGATAAATTCATCAGAATTAATACCCACATCTGCATGAGTCATTGTAGCCATGGTGATCGTTCCCTCTCTATTCTACATGAAGTACCTAAGGTTTGTTCAGAAGGCCTGGATATGTTATGTTAACATATCATAACAGTGTTATAAATGTAACTCAGGCGTATGTCTCTATGTGAATATGTAGATGATAAATGTAATGAATGGAAGGGTCAATGACGTGATGCAACCCAGTGTCAAGTGGTGTCATCGTTTATTTATTTTTTTGTGGAAAATGTGGAATAAATGTAATTCACTTTTGCAATGCAACACTGTTTGTTGACAATTTTACATAATTTGTCACTTTATTTATTTATTTATTTATTTATTTATTTATTTGGTTCATTTCGGGCATGTCAATTAGTCATCATCATCACACATCATCTCAATCCAATTAATACAATACACATGACCGAAAGGGAAAGCGGGAGAAGCAAAAGCTTATCTAGTCCCGCCCCCAAGAAGGGGAAAGGGGGAAAGGGCAGTGTTTTTAGGATATGTAAAAATACAGCAAAAAAAATTCTAATTCAGTTTAATGTTTCCAGAAGAAAGTATACTTTTTACAAGTACACCTAAATCCACTGTGGGTGGATCAAATATTTAATATTTATCATTCTTTTGTGGTTACAGAATTTGACATTTTCAGGGGCATTCAGTCTATTCACTCTGTTATTCAAATGTCATTTCAAACAACATAAAACCAACATGAATACAAAATGTACCAAAGGTTAAAAAATATGATGCAAAACAATTTTATTAGATATTTCTGAATTTCTCATCTTGCCTACCCTTATAGATAAAGATAAATATAGGAAATAATTAACTGCTGACTTAAATAGAAATAGAAACAATCTGTATGAACACTCAACTTCTGATAAATAAACGTATGAATCATATGATTCATGACTTATGATTAGAAGTGAGATAGCTGCATGAATTATTATTATTAATATTATTATTATTACCACCGGTATAGTTATTATTATTATTATTATTATTATAGTATTTGAGTATTGTGGCTGCTTTGTTTGATGATGAACAGACTGTTGTGAACATATGATTAAGGAATTAATGTCAGACTTTTTCTGTTGCTGAGACGAAGAGAAGTAGTTTCATGTCTAACAGAAGTGTTTTACATTTTACAGTCGTGGGAAATGAATGAATCTAGTGAGAGAGGCATTAGAGTGGCAACACTCTGCAGTCAAGGCATATTCACTGTGACAGAGAAACTCCCACACTGGGCTGGTGGCGGTGTAACCTCCACCGACCGATGGTGGGAGCTGGCAGCAGAGTTTATAGGCCGGTCCCTGCTGCTGCAGCTCACTCATAAACATACAGTGAAACAATAAATGGTAAATGGACTTGCATTTATGAAGTGTTTTTCTAGTGGTAACGACCACTCGGAGCGCTTTACAAGACAAAACTCACACATTCACACTGCACTTATCTACATATTACACAGTTATTCAATCTATCAATCATCAGTCACACACTGGTGGTTTTTGGCTCTGTACTGTATCTCCTACATGGATTCTTTGACATGTGGACTGGAGGGGCTGGGGATCAAACCACCGACCCTCCTGATTGGTGGATAACTCTCACTGTTATCAGTCCAACTCCCAGTCATTTAACCATCTCTAATGTGCTTCCATTGTAAGTGATGGGAGATAAAACACCACAGTGCTCCTTCTGCCAGGAGTGGGTTTAGCTGAAGTTACTGCGAGGCTGCAGCTGTCTGTGTAAACACAACCCAGTCTTTATCTTTCAAAAGTACAAACAGCCTTTGTAGAACACAAGTCTCTGTGTTTATCCACAGAGTGTTTCCCTTTTCTTTTCTTTTTCCCCCCCTCCAAACAACGAGGACTGCATTTGTCTTCAATTCAATCACTTCACTTTGGAAGAGCTTTAAAAACTGAAGAATTCAGATCCAGTAAAGAAGTTGCAAACTGCAGCCAACATGGTATGCACAAACAGAGACACATACACACACACACACACACACACTAGTAGGTAGCCTGGTAGAGAGGTATTATACTTAAAGCATAAAGATGCAGCTCAGAATATAAAGCAGTTTAATCCAGGTCACGTGACGTCTTATCTCAACCACACTGCCTGTGCCTTCAGCTGCACAGCACAAAGGCCAAGGTTAGGGATACACTGGCTTTTACTGATACCGACTCATCCACCTGCTCTCCAACATGATGAGACTGCAGGGATTCTCTGGCTCCAACGTCATGTCGTTCTCTCGTCTCCCCCCCCCCCCGCCTTCCTTCCCCTCATTCCTAATTTATGCAGGTAGACAGGCCGGGTTTCACCCAGTGCGCTGTTCTGCTAATGAGGATTTTTGTCCAATTTGTCTGGATAATTGTATACTGTAATGGTTTCCAAGTCCCAGTGTGTTTGTTGCTGTGGTTCAGACATCCCTCTTTAATCAAACGCCATTGTGCTCGCAGTTTTCCCCGGTGTCAGATTTATGATGATTCATCTCCAGTCGGCTTTGTGCGCTCTCCGTTGGCTCCTCCCACCGTCAGTGAGCTGTTGATTCTAGATGCTCAGATGAGAACAATGATAGATTTTCGGAAGATGCAGCTGTGTCAGGGTTGCATGTGTTACGTGTGTGTGGGGTGGAAGATTATTTTGTTTTCTAATTCTTTACTCATACTATTTGAATATGTTGACAATGATGGGATACTGTGACCTATGGGACAGCATGGATGGATGGATGGACAGATGGATGGATGGATGGATGGATGGATGGATGGATGGAATCATCCAATTGGATAGATGGATGGATTATCCAATTGGATAATTGAATGGAATTATCCGGATGGATGGATGGATGGCTGGATGGATGGATGGATGGATGGATGGATGGATGGATGGATGGATGGATGGATGGATGGATGGATTGATTTATGGAATTATCCAGATGGATGGATGCAAGTATCCAATTGGATGGATGGATGGATGGATGGATGGATGGATGGATGGATGGATGGATGGATGGATGGATGGATGGATGGATGGATGGATGGATGGATGGATGGATGGATGGATGCAAGTATCCAATTGGATGGATGGGTGGATGGATGGATGGATGGATGGATGGATGATGGATGGATGGATGGATGGATGGATGGATGGATGGATGGATGGATGATGGATGGATGGATGGATGGATGGATGGATGGATGGATGCAAGTATCCAATTGGATGGATGGAATTATTCAGATAGATGAATGGATGAGATTATCCAATTGGATGGATGATGAGGAAATGTACTTGTCCTTATAATAACAGTAGCAATAATTAACTGTAATGATAATGACACCTTATCCTAAACAGTAATAATTCAGTGAGCCCCTCCCTGGCTGAGGTGTTGCACAGTCTGATAGCGGTGAGGACAGAGGATCTGGTCCTGCAGTGAGAGGAGCTGTCTGCTGCTGCTGGGTGTGGTGGAGCAGCTGGTTGCACTACAGTAGATGGTGTGCAACCATTTAAATCATTGCTTGATAAATACCCCGGTTCACTATTATACATTGGCATTATTGTTTCCTAAAGATGTACAGTCAAAGTGAATTGAACTTGAAGGAGACATCACCCGGTGCTGGCGGAGTGTCTGAACTGATGTTTTCATATTGACATCAGACACACACACACAACAATAACCTTCCTCATAGGAAACTGTCAGAGCTCATGACAAGGAGTGTTTAAAGGGGATGAAAGTAGAGAATGTGATGACTCAGGCCATCATTGTCACATCCTCCAGTACGCCCACCTACACACTGTGATAATCTATTCCTTCTGATCCCCGTTTTCAAGTGTGTGTGTGTGGCGTGCAAGGGGGCGTTATACTGAAATGATACGCTGTTGACCAGATCAGAGCGCTGTATGGAAGTTCAGGGCATGACAGTTATTCTAGAAGCGAGGGAAGAACTTTGAACTTTGAGGTGGTCCATGTTCAGAAAGACAAAGGTGTCCATCTTAGAAACAACACTGCTAAGAGTTGAATTTGAGTAAAATTCTTAGCTGAAAGCTGCACTAAAAAGCAGGCATCCCATATGCAGAGGCTATAGTCCTCACTGCAGTCGGCCCAGGTTCGAATACCGCATTGAGTGGCCATTTGATGCATGTCCTTCCCCCTCTCTCTGCCTCCCTATTTCCTGTCTTTCTCAACTATCCTATCAAGGCAAAAAAAATATATATATATATATTTTTTAAAAGTTAGTTATCAAACGTGTTATTCACACATTTAGCGAAGTGTAGTGAATCTAAAGTGTCAGTCTGAGAGCTGAGTTACGACAGTACTGTGATGTAAATGGAATTTTAGATGACATCACTTACAAATTCATAGGAATGACCAATCGTTAAATGAAATCCTTATTGAAATATCTTAGAAATATAATAGTGTATATTCAACAATATTTTGTCAATAATCTACAAAATATATACATGGGGAATTAATCAAAAATAAATGTCCCAAATCTTAAAATTCATTAATTCAGCATTACATTGTTGGTGAGATGGCGTCCCTTATTAAATCCTTGACAAGGATGATACCTACTCATAGACGTCGGAACTAGGGGTGCGGGGGGTGCGGCCGCACCCCCTCCCATCCGCCCCTCCCGCACTCCACCAGCCTCCCTATATCCACAGAATTAGCTTTAAAAAAATAATAATAATAAAATCTGAAAAAAACTGAATTTGTCTGACGTACACTTATCTCATATAAGGCAGATCTATGCTTTTGATGTGATGTGCAGCCTGCCTGGCTCCATACAGCAGCCTGGCATCTGGCATAGTGGAGTCAGGCTGCTGTAGCGCTTCACTCCCTCCATTTCAGTCGAAAACGCTGTAGTACCTACTCCAGGCCTGTGTGGAGCGTGTGTGGTGCTGTAGCGCTGCCACACAGAAACACCAACAACAGAGAAGAAGACAGAAAGCTTCCCGCAGTATTCAAACTCCAGACATTAGAAGTGGATTAAATGTTGACTGGGAGTCGTGTCAGTGCAAATATGACGATCGATAATGATTCAACGGGCAAGATTCAGCTGCAGTGTCCGAGGGACCGAGTTAGTCAGACGCTGTTGTTAAGTTACGTCCATAGACTGTTGCTAGGCTACACAGCGGTGTGTCTCGGTACAGGTAGAGCGGTGGGGATATGACATCATCGTTTCAGAAAAGATCCGTTTTGGGTGTTTTCGGACCACAAATGTGCAATGCTTCATAAAAGAAAAGTCCAGGTGCTTCAGCTGGCCTTTGAGAGAGACTGGACCCGGAAATGTCCAACCCAGTGGAAAGATGCTGTTCTTTAATGGCCACACTCACCGCATAGCACTCTTCTAAAGGTAACGCTAAGCCTCATTTAATGCATTTTGCCCGCCGTGGCATTGTTTATATTGTTTAGGCTATATCTTAAAGCTGAGTGTGGTTTTTTCCTGTCTGAATGTATGCTGCATCTGGCTGTGTGGTCTAGTAGCTTCAGTTGTTTCAGTGATGCGCAATGGCTGCGTGCGTGCGTGCGTAAAAGAGAGATGGCACACTGTGTGTGTGTGTGTGTGTGTGTGTGTGTGTGTGTGTGTGTGTGTGTGTGTGTGTGTGAACGAGGGAGCGGGGCGGGTAATTTTCAGACAACGTCCGACTCTCCTAACAAAAATCCCGCACCCCCTCTCAGAAAATAGTTCCGACGTCCATGTACCTACTCTGTCCAAACGATATTGTTTGGTCAACTGTTTGTCATGAAACTAATCCAGGAAGATTCCCACACGTCTCTCTCGTCTCAGTGCCGTCCCCTACTGAGGACACCTCTGGAGGTATCTTGAATATCTGGGGGAGTAGAAGTGATTCTTAGACTTGAGAAAGTTGATAAACAGTTTTTATTCTTAAATTTGAGAGAAGGACTAACTTCCACAAATTCTCAGCACTTAAGACTAAAATGGGACTGTAAGACACTTAATAAATACAGACCGATCCATCCTCAGAAACACAGCATGAAGGGAACGTGCTCTGGGTGGATGGGCAATAATGGAAATGAATGGGTGTCATCTTTAGTATGGACTTGTCCCCTTATTGTCTCGCGTGCAAACTAGAGATGGGGAGTCTCTGCTGTAATGAATCACATCCTATATATCGCTACAGTGTCACATACTGTGAATCTTGGGATATCAATGTCTCTATTTTGAACTCCAATATGTATTTTTACATGATTTGACAATTTATGCTGCAATCACAAGGAGCCTTTTATGTCACATATTGGTTCAGATCTGATGGGATGGGTTTGTGTAGACCTGTGCGACACCTGTCTTATTCCTGCTTTTATCTTTCTGCTGATCCTCAGTCTCTGCGAGTCTGTGAGCTCAAATGTTTTTGTTTTGTTTTCTTCCTCTCTTTTTTTTTTTTTTAATTTCTGCTGTTGTTGACATGTGAGCTCCCAGCAGCTCAACAAGACACATCCAAACAGACAAAACACACAAACAGTTTTCAGGGGGACATTAAAAAGTGATGTGCTTGGCTCGGTTGTTTTTATTTTTTATCTGTTTGGATGTGTTTTCTTAAGCTGCGGTAAGTTGAGCTCTCAAGGCCACCGTACTTTTGGATTGTTGTGACAGTACAGTAAATACCTTGGTTGTACCTTCAGGAATCAGATTTTTTTTTAAGTTGCACCAGTGAAAGATCTAAGGTGACCAGAAAAAATATTCCTGACTTGATTTTAAAGGGATATTTCAACATTTTGGCAAATTGGCCTATTGCCACAATCCCTTCAAATAGTTTTAGGAGTAGGTTGGTTACCTTTAAAGGGCAACTTCGGTTTTTTTCAACCTGGGCCCTGTTTTCATATGTTTTTCTGTAGATGTGAGTGATGGATAATATTTTTTTTGAGGTGGCTCCAGTATTGAGCCGGGCAGGCAGCCTGCAGCCCAGCTGATGCTCTTGCATGGGGCAAGTGGCTCCCGTCAAAGTTCGCCGTAAACGAGCATTTTTTTTCAAACTGACAGGCTCAGATAGTTACAATGAATGTCCGACAACATACTAGAAAGGAGAAATTAACGTATTCAGGGTTTTTTCTGGCCAAAATTTGCGTTGAGGCGGCCGCAGGGATACGTATCTCTCCCTCCGGTCAAACGCCCCGTCCTGATCCACATCCACTGCAAGGTAAAGGTGCCGCCAGCTGTAATAGTGTAACATCCGCATTTTTACAGCTGATTTTAGGATGAAACTCTGAACATAAATAATAAATTACCATGGAGATCTATCCGGGTTAAACAGCCACCTTTGTAGCTGCAGCTCTCCGTCTCCGTCTCCTTCTCTCTCTCTTCACGCTCTGTGCCGGTGGGGTGTGTTTACACTCAGCACCAGGTTTGAACGGAGCGGAGTCTATGAGCCCCAATCTATAATACATCCATGGCCCCAATGAGCCCCGCCCCCGCAGGTACACAAGCAAGCCGCGCATCAACGGCATCTTGCGGTCTGGCCCGGAGCTGAAATCAAACACACCCCTCCTGCTGCGGTCGAGTTGAACCAGTTGAAAACAGCGCCGCTGAGCTTCCATACCGTAGCCTACATTGAGTTTCAATCAAGATTCCAGCGCAGCGGCAGACAATTTCAGCGAGGCCGTGCCGACCACAGGGTCTGGTATGTTGTCGGACACTCATTGTAACTATCTGAGCCTGTCAATTTGAAAAAAATGCCTGTTTATACCGCGAACTTTGACGGGAGCCACTTGCCCCATGTAAGAGCGTTAGCTGGGCTGCAGGCTGCCTGCCGGGCTCAATACTGCAGCCACTGCAGCCATCACTCACATATACAGAAAAACATAGGAAAACAGGGCCCAGGTTGAAAAAAACCGAAGTTGCCCTTTAATTGTCGGTGCAAGCTATCTTTAGAACAGTGGAGCAGAGCCGCAAGCTGCTCAGAGCTACGCTACGGAGGCTAATGGAATTTTGTGGTTTCCCTCATCAAACTCATTAAATACACAACTCCAAAAAGCTCTAGTGGAGAAGTTGTGACCTGCACATTCACCACACCGGAACGTTACAAGACAGAGTTGTTTTCAAGGCAAATGCACAGACGGCTTGCCGAAAAACTGCCCCCGACGGGAACGCTCTGTCTGGTAACGTTCCGTTATTATCTCATAGCATGGTGAATGTGCAGGTCACAACTTGTCCACCAGTATTTGATGAGTTTGATGAGGGAAACCAAGAAATCCCATGAGCCTCCGTAGAGTAGCTCTGAGCAGCTCCCGCCAATCTAAAAATAGCTTGCACTGACAATTAAAGATAACAAACCTACTCCTAAAACTATAGGGATTATGGCAATGGGCCAATTTTCCAAAAATGTTGAACTATCCCTTTAAAGGATGCAGAATCAGTGTGTCAGTGGAAAAGCTTCTCCGTCAGTGTTAACAGTCTTTGTTTACCACAACATCACAAGCCAATAACCAAGTGTTTCCCTCCTCTGCAACATGCTTCCTCTTCACAGCGCCACATCAACTTTCTGGATCGCCAACCCCAATAACAACCTCATCAACTGTGCCGCTGCCGGCTCAGAGGTGAGTTTCTCACTCCGGCTTCTCTATTTTATTTTATTTTTTTACCTCCTATCACCCCACACACCCACACCCCCATCCCCATCCCATGCCTTTCCAGGTGGAGGTCTCATTACCACGTTGCCAGGTCAGATTAATGGCTGTATACTCCTATTAACTTCAGAATCAAGCCGACAACAGACAGAAGCCCTGGCGCACTTTCACTATGATGGAGTGCCAATTATGATCAGACCTCTGGGATTTCACAGGGAGACATCGGGCGGGAGAGAGAATCTCATTTATCCTCGCCGATGTAATAACTTTTCTCATTTGCATACCTGCGACGAACAACACTGAAACGGACAGGCTGACGCACACACACATACACACACACACAGGCTGCAGTTCTGCACATGTGTTATGAAGGAATAGAGCTCTACATGAGAGTGCAGGGTTTCTTTTTTTATTCAGAAACCTCTTTTTGTGCATACAGTTGAATGCTCTGCCTTTGGTCCTGGGGCAGATTCCCTACTGATTTATGAGGTAGAAGACTGAACCAGTCTTTTGTGGTTGGAGCTCTGAGGCCCTTGTTCAGACTGGTGATCAGGTTTATGGTCATGAATTGATGGTTCAGGGCGATTTTATAAATGGAATTCCACTTTAATTTGGGTAATTACAGTACGGAGTCGCCACCACTTCCCTGAGCTTCTGTAGTTACCACAGTAAGAGTTCTGCTCAGTCACAGGTGAAACATTAACATGGCAGCATGAGGAGATCAGCCTCTCCTCAGTGGTCTGGAAGTGGTTCATCTGTGTTGAGCTTCTGATCTCACTGAGAAGTTTGACCAAAGTCTGTGGCGACTGAAAGCAGCAGCACCGCTCATTTATTCAACGTGTCAGACAGAGGCAGCAGCATGGGAGAGTTAGAAATTAGATAGAAATTATTAGTTAGAAAAATTTATTTGTTTCCGTATAATTGTAGTTGTCCAGTTCTCATTTTTTCTTCAGTTCCTGACATTATTGTTTTATTTCTTTTGGTTTAATACCAGTGATGGGAATAACTGCGTTTAAAATACCGGTGTTACTGATGGCGCTACTTTTTTCAGTAACCCCCATTACAACGCCCTTATGACAATGAAATGCGTCGTTACGCCGTTACTTGACTCAAGAAGTCCCGTCAGAAATAATACACCCGTTTAAGTGTAGGACGTTATATACACATTATTTTCAGTTCATCAACTGGTCAGAAAAAGCCGTTCATCTGGAACTAACCAACTTGCTTCAGTATTCCTCCACACAGACAGGCTCTGTGACGCGCTGTATCACTCCGCCTATCAGCTGTTTAGATCAGCGGCACGTGCAAGAGGCGGAGTGATACAGCGTGTTGCGTCGTGGAGCAGAGCCTGTCTGTGTGGAGGAAAAGTGAGTGAGTTGGTTAGTGCAGTAGTTAGATAAACAGGGGTCAGGGAGGAACACTGTTTATTACCTGGACATTAATTGTTCTCTCTCTGTGTGTGTGTGTGTGTGTGTGTGTGTGTGTGTGTGTGTGTGTGTGTGTGTGTTTGATCCCTCAGGAGACAGGTTTCTGGTTCCTCTTCCACCACGTGCCCACCGGCCCCTCTGAGGGCCTGTACTCCCCCGGACACACTGAACACAACCCTATGGGCCAGTTCATCAACAACAGAGCCCACTCCAACTACAGGGTGAGTGTGAGGACGGCTGATGATGTGTCACATCGTATGTTTCAATTCAATTCAGTTCAATATACTTCATTGTCTCCGTGGGGACATTTGTTTTGGACAAAGCAACACACTCTCTTACACACATACACACTTGCTGACATGTAATGACCCCCCCCCCCCCACATAGCTACACATTTCATGACCCACACCATTCATAGTGCACAAAAACTATCTTTAAAGTTACATAGACACATGTGCAGGTGTGAGATGCGCAACACTTTGTGTAGACTCATCACTAAAACTATGTGAATGCAAAAAAAACAGGATGTACATTCTTTTGGTCTGAATAATAAAGCTGCTTCCTTTTTATAAATATCACTCTAATATAATATAATGTACACATGCACAAGCTTTATACGAGCTTTCACCATAAGTGGGTAAAGACACCTCCATAATTATTCATATTTCAATATAAACATAAATAATCAGATACAGAGAAGAAGAATTTCATGATTTTTCTCTTTTTTTTCATTTTTCATGAAATTGTGACACTGAAACATCAACTGCATTCATTTACTCCAATATTAATCAATCAAGCCATCAGACTTTAATACTTTTTATAAAAGCAATGCAGCACACTTTGGTGTTTTTATTGCTTCTTTTCTATGAAGCACATTGTGTAGTGTTGCTTGTATAAAAAAAAATCTTATACAAATCAGGTCTAATGGATCCACCCCCTCACACACAGAGAGAGAAAATAGATATAAAACCATAATAATGGGAGCTAAGGAAACGCTCAAAGCTGGAAAGCGCAGATAATTAGAAAATAATAAAATACAAAAATAGATTAGCTGTAACAAAATGAGTAAAACCAGAATAAGGTATGAGTAAACATGAAAATAAAATAATACATTGCTAAAACAGAGAGGATGTCTGAAAAAGAGTAAGGCCAGAAATAAATGTAGGAAAAGGATCAAGGAAATAATCATAGACTAAAACCATTAGAACAGCTTCAAATATATAAATGTATACCAACAAAACAGAACAAAAAACAGGCTTAAATGTTGGGACTAGAGTGAAGTTAATGAGGTTCAGACACGTTCTAACACTGTGATTAATGAATATTTAAATAACATGAAACAGTTGACAGAACAACTCACAGTGAATAATTTAACAACCCTGAAGGAAACTGATTTCTGTTGATCAGTTTATCATCTTGTAAATTGTAATGATAATGATTGAAGCTTCACCTTTTTTACTGTTACTTGGAAAACGGTGTGTGCTCACATCAGAGGAGTGTGTGAGGTGGTGTCTGTCATCATCAACACCTGGTAAATTTGCTTATTTATATCTTAATTCTGATATTTTAATGATCACCACTCAATATTTAGTGGAGTGGCCCCTGTTAACACTGTGGCGTCCAGTTTGAGACAGAGAGGCGGTTGTAGAGTGGAGCACATTTGGAAATCCACTTGACTTCATGTCTACTATCTTAATTTGCCAGAGCTGCATACTTCTCCAGTCTGTGATGAACAGACCAGGCAGGTGGTGTAAAGCCCAAAGTCAGAAACCAGAAGATCCAACAATCACAGGCAGAGGTTTCAAAACAGCTAGACAAACTTGTTAACCAAAAACTGAACTGGGTCAAATACACAAAACAAGAGGAAAAGACGAGGTCAGATCACTGGAACGCTCACTAGGGAATCAGACAGACGATCAGGCACAGAAGGGAAGGAGAACACACCTTTAACACACAAGGGGTTGGGGATAATAGCTGAGTTTCCATTACAGGTTTTTTCAAAATAAAAGAGATATTTCTGAAATTTCGAAAAAAAAAAAAAAAAAAAAAAATGCTATTTGCAGATGTTTCCATTGAAAGGTGTTTTGAGAATGAGCCGTAACTCTTGTAAAGTCTAGTCTCGCAATATCCCATAATTCTCGTCCTGCGAGACTTCCCTTTGGAGAAAATGGACGTAAGCGTCTTGCGTTTCCATGAGGTTGGCACAGCTATCTCAGCTGCTGCTGCTATTGTTCTTAACAGAAGACGAAGGCAGTGTGTTATTTCTGTGTGATAGGGCGAGACGGCTCGCAGTACTTTGTTAACAATTGGCTTTATTCAGCTTCCCAAAACTCCGTACAACAGGTGCTGGTCTCCCGCTTCCCGTGCTCCCGAGCTGCGCATGCGCTCTGCACTCTGACCCGCTAACAACCCTGGTCACATGACTCAAAGACAGATCTGAAATATGTCACATCTCCCTCAACAAGACTTTTTTTTTTTTTTTTTTTTTTTAACATGTTAACATAGAACATCTGCATATGTGTGACAACAGTAAACACATTTAAACACATTTACATTTGTTCAATCAATCTCTGTGGGGCTTTGATAGTTCTACTAGACTTCCTTAACTCACTGAGTTCAGTAGTGTCTAATGGTGTTGTTCTACCAGACTGCCTTATCTCTCTTGGTCCATAAGTGTGGAGTGGTGTGGGCTCTGGTGCAGTCTGAGATGTAACAGTGTTTTCTTGAGGAGTATCCTCACCCTCCTGTGGCTCAGCTGGTTCTAACTGTGGCACCAATAGTAGGTGTCTCCTATTTCTCCTGTAAGTGACCCCCTCAGGAGTGATGACATCATATGACCTGGGTGCCACACCTTTGACTAACTGTGCCTCAACATTCCAACCTTTCCCATCATGCATCTTAACTCTGTCTCCTGGATAAAGAGGCTTCAGTGCCCTAGCTCCTTTGTCATAGTGCCTTTTTTGATCACACTTGTTCTTCCTTTTTGCATGTAGTACCTTGTTGTTCTGGTCTGATTCAGACTCTAGAAACACTGGTAACCGTGTTTTAAGTTTTCTATTGAATAACAACTCTGCCGGTGACTTTCCATGTTTCAGTGGAGTATCTCTGTAGTTTAACAGAGCTAAATAAGGATCTGAGTTAGAATCTAATGCTTTCTTAAGCAGCAGTTTCACTATTTTGACTCCATTCTCGACCAACCCGTTGGACTGTGGGTATAATGGACTAGATGTAATATGTTCAAATCCGTACATCTTGGAAAAGTCTCTGAAAGCCTGACAGCTAAACTGAGGTCCATTGTCAGTTCGTACGGTGCTGGGTATTCCGTGACGAGCGAAGAAGGACTTGACGTGGGTCATCACAGTATTGGCAGTGGTGTCCTTCAGTACTGCCATCTCTGGATAGTGAGAATAATAGTCCATTAGTAACACATAGTCCTTGCCGTACAGAGTAAAGAGATCTATTCCCACTTTACTCCAGGGTGTCAACTTTTCCTTTTCCTCAACCCACATTGGCTCTTTATGCTGTTTATTTCTGTATGTTAGACAGGTTTCACATGTTCTCACCATGTCTTCTATTGCACAATTCATTTTGGGCCAGTATAGTACTGCTTTTGCTCGTCTTTTACACTTTTCTATGCCCAAATGTCCCTCGTGAATAACTTGTAACATGTCCTGTCTTAGCACTTCTGGAACCACTACTCTAGAACCCTTAAATAATACCTCGTCTATAACTGACAGTTCGTCTGTGAAATTGCCATATGGTGCAGGGAATGAATTTACTGACCAACCACTTTTTATGCCTCTTATGGTTTTTTGTAGGACTTCATCATTAGCGGTGGCTTGGGCCATTTTTTTCCACATTTCATCTGACACTGGGCAGCTCTTTCTGACTAGATTTACATGCACAGTTTCTTTTTGTTCATATATGGTATTTGGTTCTGTACTGTCGTATGCCCGGGACAATGTGTCTGCCACAAGCAGTTCTTTGCCTGGGCTGAACTCTAACTTTAGGTCATATTTCTGCATGTTCAGAAATAGTCTTTGTACCCTGGGTGGTGTGTTTGCTAAGCCTTTCTTTGCAATAGTGACTAGGGGTTTATGATCAGTCTCTGCCCACACTGTTTTACCATACTGTATATAAAAACATGGAACTTCTCACACGCATATGACAGAGCTAATGCCTCTTTTTCAATCTGGGCATAGTTACATTCAGCCGCAGAAAGAGCTCTGGAGGTGTAAGCTACTGGTCTCCATCGGTTGCCATACTCTTGTAGCAAAACTGCCCCTAAGCCTGATTTAGACGCATCTGCTGAGATTTTAGTTTTACGGTTTTCATTATAATACCTGAGGACAGGGGCTTCAGCTATTAACAGTTTAAGTTCATCAAATTCCTTTTGGTGATTACTGTTCCAACACCATTCAGTGGTTTTACATAGCAAGCTCCTCATCTGAGCAGTGTGTGCTGTTAGATTGGGCACAAATTTACCTACATAATTTATCATGCCCAGAAAGCGCTGTACACCCTCTTTGTCCGTAGGTGGCGGCATGTTCTTGATGGCTTTCACTCTGCTCTCACTTATTTGGACACCTTCTGCTGTCAGCACTTCACCTAAATAGGTGATTTTAGTTTTTCTGAACTCACATTTTTTTGCATTTAGTTTCAACCCATGTGACCGGGCAGCTTCTAAAGCTTGTGCTAGCCTGGCATCATGCTCTTCTATAGTAGATCCACTAATCAAGATGTCATCGATGTAAACCTTTGTGCCTGGCACTCTCTCAAAAATCTGGTGTATGGTTCTGTGAAAGACTTCTGGGGCGGATGTTAAGCCAAAAGGCAGTCTCTTAAAAGAGTAACGCCCGAAAGGAGTGTTGAAGGTGCAAATTCTAGAGCTCTCCTTATCTAGACACACTTGCCAAAAACCAGAGGAGGCATCTAACTTGGAGAAATATTTGGCACCTGCTAAGTCTCCAAAAATTTCTCCCCTGGTAGGAAGTTGAAAGTGTTCTCTTTTCACATATCTGTTTAGTTCTTTTGGGTCTATACATAACCTCAGTTTATCTTGTTTCTCTACTATTACCAATGAGTGGACCCATTCTGTGGGCTCTTCAACTCTTTCTATGATATCTAGCTCTTCAAGCCGCTGAAGCTCAGTCTTGAGTTTTTCTCTTAGAGCTAGGGGTACTTTGCGAGGTGCATGGATTACTGGCTTGTAATTGTCTTCTAGCTGTATCTTATGTACCATCCCAAGTTTTCCTATTCCTTGAAATACATCAGTGTATTCATCCTCTATATTATGCACAATTCCATCTTTGTCAACTTTATGCACTCCACCCACCAATCCTAACAGGATGCTTGTTTTTAAACCTAGGAGGGATGCTTTCTTGCCCTTGACAATGACAAAATCAAGTTCATAGGTTTTGTGACCATCTCTCAACATCATTTTACATTTTCCTAAATGAGGTATGATATCCCCATTATATGCCCTCAGTCTTACTTTAGTCTCTGTATCAATTTGAGGTTTTACCTGTAGATTTGGCAGTTCAGTCTCAGCTATGAGGTTTGCCTGGGCTCCAGTGTCCACTTTGAATTTGATGTCTGTCCCATTCACATTATAGGTTTCCGTCCATTCCTCGTCATCTGATGCTGCTCTGTCAATTGAGCCCACGAAGAGGTCCTCTGTGTCCTCGTCGTCTGAAACCTTGTCTGAACCTCGGACCAGGTTCACCTTCTTCTCTCTCTCTCTCGGCCTCCGCTGTCTGCATACACGAGCGAAGTGGTTCCTCATCCCGCAGAGCCGACATTCCTTTCCAAATGCCGGACATTGACGAGGCCGGTGTTCTCCTCCGCAGTTGCCACATGCGCGTAGTTGTTGCTCCCTGCCGACGTCTCCCCTGGTTGCTCGTTTAGTTTGCACGTTGGTGTGGCTGGTCAAAACTGCTTCAACTTTGCACTCACTCGTTGCCGTGCTGCCATCTATAGATTTTAGGCGCTGTTGCATGACCTCTCTGGCCTGGCATATCCGTATGGCCCTTTCCAGAGTCAAGTCAACTTCTCCCAGTAATTTTTCTCTGAGTCCTTTATCTCTAACACCCATCACAATCCTGTCTCTGACCAGAGAGTCTGCCAGCTCTCCAAAGTTGCATGACTGGCACTTCAATTTCAAGTCAGTAATAAATTCTTCGACTGACTCTGACTCTGTTTGATTTCTGCTGTTGAACACATACCTCTCATATGTTTCGTTTCGTCTTGGTGTGCAGAATTGTTCAAATTTACTCAGTACTGCGTCATAGTCCTTTTGTTCATCAGCTGTTAGCTGGAAGCTGTTGAAGACGTCTATGGCTTCGGGTCCCGCGACCGTCAGAAGGAGTGCAATTTTTTGCGTGTCGTCCTTCTCTGTCGCTCCTATCGCAGTCAGGTAGAGCGTGAAGCGTTGTTTAAATCGTCTCCATTGGTCTTCTACGTTGCCGGTCAGTTTTAGCTCGGTGGGAGGTTTTAGCTGCTCCATTTTCGTCCAATCTCGCCGTCAAGGCTCACACAGTCGCTGCACCGCTCTGTCGTGGCGGTCCGCACCGGCTTCTCAGGTGCCCTAGTGACGGTAGCCAGCTTTAGCTCCTGTTAGCTAATGTGCTGCTCCCTCACCCCACACTTCACAATTGTCGAGTCGAAGTCCGCGTACTCCTGGTACCATGTGTTATTTCTGTGTGATAGGGCGAGACGGCTCGCAGTACTTTGTTAACAATTGGCTTTATTCAGCTTCCCAAAACTCCGTACAACAGGTGCTGGTCTCCCGCTTCCCGTGCTCCCGAGCTGCGCATGCGCTCTGCACTCTGACCCGCTAACAACCCTGGTCACATGACTCAAAGACAGATCTGAAATATGTCACAGGCAGCGCTTGATTGCTCCAAGGCAAAGCCCTTACTGTATGTGTGGCAGTGGCCATGAATAAGGGATTTCACAGACCAACTGGATAGAAAACTTCAGGATGACCCGGGATACGTTCGATCCGCTGTGTGATGTTCTTGAACCAAATAAGTGTTTCCATAACACTTTTACGTATATCGATACGTCTGAAAAAAAAACCTCACGAGAGTGTAAAAATGTTTTAGTAATGCATGTGTTTCCGTTACCAGTTTTTTATTGCGATATTTAGGTTTTGTGCATTTCTTGAGGTAATGGAAACACACCTAATGAGACACAGGTGAAACACGGCAGGAAACTTGACAGGAAGAGGGGAATGACGCAGACGACTGACAAAATAAAACAGGAAATAAACAATAGAAAAGCCAAAACAGAAACTAACACTGACTCTTAACAATGCTAATGGGTCCTGACACAGTGTAGTGTTTAACAGTCAGTGTGATCCCCAATCAGGGTTCAAACTTAACTTTTTTGCTCACTGGCCAACTGGCTAGTGAGCTTTAAAAATCTACTGGCCAGAAAGATTTTTTACTGGCCAAAAATTAGGCTATAGCTGTTTTGTATATTTTTCATTGTGTTGAACTGTTATAATACACTCATAAGCATTTTTAACACATATCATAGCTATTAGCATATTTTTGTGTGGAATAAAGGAGTCAAGTTTGCCTTTTTTTCCTAAAAGGTTTTTAGGGATGCACATGGTTAACCGTTTAACCATTAACCTATAACAAGAACTTGACCGAATAATACTATCAGTTATTTATTATTATTTATTTACAACTCATGGGGGCGTGTCAACACGTGCGAACTTCCACTGCCTTCAGTCATATTTAGTAGCTAAAAGTTTCACAGGAGGACTGACACAGTGCACCATGAAGGAAGATCAGACAATAAATGTAGCCTACACGGACATAGATGTGCATAACCTGTAATAACGGCGCTGAAAAAAAAAAAGACATGGCAGCTCTCCTGCAGCTCCACAGAGGAGCTGTCAGAGGAGCTCTGTTGTTCCACTCTCTTCAGTCTGGTGTTTGGCTGCACTTTCAATAAGAAAAGTTCCATATGAGCGCGATCAGCTGAGACAGAGCACAATGGATGTGGCATTGATCAGATATCGCAGCACATGTTTATTTAAGGGAAAAAAAAAAAAAAAACTGGAGCGATTTTTTTTTTTTGACGTTAAATACATGGATGTATTATAATTGATCCATGTTAAATACACACGTGCGCCGCGAGTGTTGTAATCGGTCACAAATCATTGCCATCGGCATGTTGTGAGCTTTAAGATCTGCACGACACCGGCTCACAACCCAAGCCGGGTCGGGAGGAACAGTAACAACAACGAAGTAGTTGGATTTTTTCCACTTGCCAGAGTGGCCAGTCAGCCGGCTTCTTTTACTCGCCAAAGCATCAAAGTTAGTCGCCACTGGCGACTGGCGACTGCTAATTTTGAACCCTGTCCCCAAGTGTTGTGTGAGACTGTTGCTACTATTGTTACTGCTCCATCTCCTGCTGTGCCAGTTTTCTCAAATGAGGAATGCAACAGCTACTCTGCGTTTGGTGAAGTCTGGGAAAGTCAGTGACATCAGATCAAAACTTCTATTCTCTCCAATAACATTCCATTTTGCCAACATCTCTGTTGGAAGAGGTTTTTGGCACTATTAGCCCTGCAGCACTAACAATAGTAAACAACTGGTCGTTTCCCAGTTCAAGTCAAACACTCTGTAATCCAGCTGCTTCTCCAGAAGAATCAACACTGATCCCTCTTTACCTCAAAATGAAAGGCGGATATCCAAGCTACAATTTGCAGCCAAAATCTGGTTGCCAAGTAACTTTACCCTCTTATCTAAAACTCCATATTGTGTTGTGCTTTAAGGTTCAGTCTTAGGTCTGATTCTGTTTGCCTTGCACATGCTTCCCTTTGGAAAAATAATAGGCCACTTTAAAGGTCTCTATCACCATTTAACCCTTCAACTTTTTTTCCCTAGTTTATTTATTTCTTTTTTTCCCCCTAGTTTATTTCAAACCAGACCACAGCAACCAGACAAAACAAACTACAGACACCAACATACCAATACACACACACGTAAATGTGGGCCGGAATTCTTATTTGTGTCCCTCCAGACCTTCTACCCAAGATTGTGGATGGTCTGGGGTCCCTTGCAACAAATATTTAAACCCCTAAGGACCCTTTGGTGACACAATGGACCAGACTCTGACTCTGGACTTAAAGGGATATTTCAACATTTTGGCAAATTGGCCCATTGCCATAATCCCTATAGTTTTAGCAGTAGGTTTGTTACCTTTAATTGTCGGTGCAAGCTATTTTTAGAACGGCGGAGAAGAGCCACGAGCTGCTCAGAGCTACGCTACGGAGTCTAATGGGATTTCTTGGTTTCCCATATCAAACGCATCAAATACACAATCCAACAACTCCAAAACACTCTGGTGGACAAGTTGTGACCTGCACATTCACCACGCTATGAGATAATTACGGAACGTTACGAGACAGAGTTGTTTTAGAGGTAAATTCAAAACCACTGAGAGAAACACACATCAAAAGACAATAATAAGGATATGGATGTATTAGATTTTACACAGTTTGACCAGGTCGTGATTTTAAATGCAGCAAATACAGCAGATTAATACAACCATGACTCACTGTTCTGCTGTTTTTGTTTAAATGAATCTGTCACTGATTTTCATTTCTCTTTAATATTAAAATCACTCCGTCGCTAAGAGCTAAGGAGAGAGCAAGACTTCACATTGTCACCTGTGACCTGCCCTGTGAAACTGTGAGAAAGAGAGCTATAGGTGAAATAGTGAGAAAAACAAAAATCGAGGGCAGGCGACAAAAACAGAGGAAAGCCGGAGGAGAGGGACGAGATGGAGAGCACAGGAGAGGTTTCGGAGGCGCCTGCGGCATTAAGCCCGGCACAGCTCAAGCAGAGAGAGATTTATGAGGCGTTGGTGGAGAGGAAGTGTTATTGTTTTCGTCCTCTTTTCTCTGCCCCCAACAGTGATCTCTATTCTCTCCCGTCTCCGCCTTCGCGTCCCTTCTTCGCTTTGAATTTGGATCATCCTAATGGCGGCGTGACTCTTGTCGGGCTGCCACCCCTTAGCTGTTGGGGAGGGAAAAGGTCACGTCAGGGCTGCAGGTCGACAAAACAGAGAAGCAGCACAGTGTCATTGTTGAGTTTGGCTCTCATCATTGCTGTTTTTATTTCACTGCTCCACCGGTTGTGAAAGCCAAAGCATCACAGAGTGAATCTTAAATTTGTCCTTTACTTAACATCAGTAAGGTTTCTCTTCCACATCTCAAAAGGCTGTAAAACCCTATGAAGTTCTATTAAGCAATTTTGGTAATATTCACATATATTGAAATAAAGTTTTGGAATAGTGAAACATTAAACGAAGCTGTGGCTGAGGTCCTCAGTAGAGTAGGACATCCTTCAGAGGACGTCATTAGTAGGTGGTCCAATACAATACAATCCATTTTATCTATAAAGCACAATTTTAAATAAACACAAAGGTTTCAAGAAAACTGTGCAGTAAAATAAACACAATAAAAACATAATAAAAAGATAAAATACTAAAGATAAAGAAAACACAATAAAACAGAATGAATAAATAGACTGTCCACCCCAGATAAAATATCCATGCACATAAAATCAACAACCTACATGGTGTGAAAAGCCAAAGAAAAGAGGTGGATTTTAAGAAGAGTTTTAAAATTAGACAGTGAGGAGGCCTGTCTAATGTGCAGTGACAGTTCATTCCACAGTTTTGGAGCTGCAACAGAAAACACTCGGTCCCCTCTGAGCTTCAGCCTAGATTTGGGAACTCTCAGGAGCAGCTGGTCAGACCTGAGGGATGTGTAGGGACAGAGAGGTACGATGTGGCAAGACCATTTAGAGATTTAAAAGGAGGTCCTTCAGAGGACGTCGGTAGAGTCGGAGGTCCTTCAAAGGATGTCGGTGGAGTAGGAGGTCCTTCAGAGGACGTCGGTAGAGTAGGAGGTCCGTTAGAGGACGTTGGTAGAGTAGGAGGTCCTTCAGAGGACGTCGATGGAGTAGGAGGTCCTTCAGAGGACGTCGATGGAGTAGGAGGTCCTTCAGAGGACGTCGATGGAGTAGGAGGTCCTTCAGAGGACGTCGGTAGAGTAGGAGGTCCTTCAGAGGACGTCGGTAGAGTAGGAGGTCCGTTAGAGGACGTCGGTAGAGTAGGAGGTCCTTCAGGACGTCGGTAGAGTAGGAGGTCCGTTAGAGGATGTCGGTAGAGTAGGAGGTCCTTCAGAGGACATCAATGGAGTAGGAGGTCCGTTAGAGGACGTCGGTAGAGTAGATGGTCCTTCAGGATGTTGGTAGAGTAGGAGGTCCTTCAGAGGACGTCGGTAGAGTAGGAGGTCCTTCAATGTGGTTGTATCTGCGTTCACTGTGCTAAAGGAATGTGGACACGTGGGCCAGACCACCTCTGAACGTGGTCTTAGTGATCAGGGCCCGTATTCCTAAAGATTCTAAGAATCCTCTCAGAGAGCTCCTAACTTAACCTAAAAATTCCTAGCAAGGAGTCTTATGGTGCGTTCCAGGCAGGCTTTTTAACCCGTAAGTCACGACTTCAAGTCACCAGTTACGAGTTTGTAGCGTTCCAGGCAAGTTACGAGTTACGAACTGGGAACTGGGAGTAGATCGATCTAGTACGAGTTCACAGGTGGGAAGTTACGAGTTTGACTGTACGTTCTAACGGGTAACCATAGGAACAGCTCGGAAAAATACAAGTTACGGGTTGCCTGGAATGCACCATTAGCTTAGGAGTGATTCCAGAACACTCTCAGAGAACTCTGAGCAAGAAGTGGACAGAAACTCCTATCTTAGTGAGGAGGTGTGGTTGACCCCCGTTGCTAGGTATGAGTCATCATTTCAAACGCTGTGATTGGTTGATCCTAAAAGTTAGATAAAGGGGCGGTGTTTAGCTCAGTTGGTAGAGCACCCTCCCGGTCCTATCCTGCATGTCATTCCCCCTCTTTCTGCCTCCCATTTCCTGTCTCTCTCTCAACTGTTCTGTCAATTAAAGGCCAAAAAGCCCCCAAGATATACTTTAAACAAAAGCTAGATATAAAATATACTTTTGGTGATAATGGGTAAAGGATGGACCCTCAAATCGATAAATTTAACCATAGAATCCAATCTTATGAAGACTGTGTACATAGGCGGCGCTAGGGCAGAAGGAATGGGGAAGCTACGGGACAAAAAAAGAAAAAGAAAAAGAAAAAAGAAAGTCGACAGCTGTTGCTGTTATTGTTTTTAACAAAGACAAAAACAGCGCTTGATTGCTGAAAGGCAAAGCCCGTGTGGCGCTGCAGCGGCCACAAATAAGGGCGCACTCACACTAGGACCAGTTGTTCCGCACCGCGCTGAAGCCCGAATGCCCCCTCCGCTGTCCCCGCTGGCCCGCACTCACACCACCTCTAACCCAAGCTGATCAAGCACGGTTTCCTCCGTTGATATGGATTATTTGTTTACCAACACGGCGGATGCGTGCTTTAACCTGACTGCAGAAAGAATGGAGCTTTTTAAACACCAGCGGTGATGAGGCGCTGTGGTTGTGTCCACACACCGGTACTGGTTTATGTGACTTAAGGTGACATTTCGGCGCAGGAGGGAGTGGGAGTGTGGATGCGAGCCAAATTTCCTTCAACTATTCACGGAAAAGGGGAACGATAGGAAAGGTTTTTCTAATTTAATGAGAAACAATGCCCAGGTCAGCAATGCATGACAATAAACATGTGGTTCATTTGTCCCCTCAAGTTACATAAACCAACACAGCGTGGACACACACAACTCCGGTGACGCCGGTGACGTGTAGAAAAGCGAAAAAAGTGTTTCCTTTACACTTTTGCGATACACGTTTGATACGTCTCAACAACCACCTCAGGAGAGCGTAAAAACTTTTTTGCGATATTTGAGAGTTTTTTCGAAATGTAGGTGTTTCCATTACAAGTTTTTAATTTCGATATTTAGGTTTTGCGCATTTCAAGGGGTAATGGAAACGCACCTATAATCTGCTGTGCCATTGTCCTCATCCAGTTGCGCAACTGCTGTATCGCTGAGAATGTGCGCTCACACAGGTGTCCAGAGGTAGGCTGGTGACTGGAGGAGGGAGGCAGCAGGTGTCTGGGCGGTCGGGGCTGCTGTCTGGACGTAACTTAGACCAGTGACTGGAGGAGGGTGTGCGCAGGTGTTCGGGGGGGCGCGGCTGTCCGGAGGTAGACCGGTGACTCGCGGGCAGTGGCCGGTATCCGGGGGGGAGGCAGCCAGTGTCATGATGGAGGCCAGTGGCAGGAGAGAAGGCGGCAGCCGGTCGTGGAAGCATCGTGGTCGGCTTCATTGCTGCTGCTTCGTGGGACTCTCGGACTCGTTAATTTTGATATTCAAAAACCTTCTAATGTCCTTTTTACCGGGCTTTTTTCTTTTAATTTCGCTGGACTGTCAGTGACCAGCATAGCGAGGCAAAGGGGTAAGCTTCTACGCTGCGCGTTGTAGCTACGCCGTGTGTACGTAATGACGCAGGTAACCAGTCAAATACCACTGAAATAAAAAATAAATAAACCATCGACATTTAAAAATGTGTGTTTTAATGTATTTCCCACCTCTTTCTAAAATATAATTTAAAAACAACAACGAAAAAAAAAACATTATTTTATTTTTTCATTTTATTATTTGTGATGATTTTATTTTATTTTCTGTGACAATCTAGGGGAAGCTTCCCCTAGACTATTGATAGCGCCGCCTATGACTGTGTAATTGTAAAAAAAAATATTTCACATAAAAGAAAATATCTGTTAAATGAATAGTAAGCTATAGCCTACTTTAAAATTATCCTACAAAATGTGTGAAAACTTGCACAGTATTCACATCGTGAAACTTATTTATTTGCTTATATTAATTACCATGCTGGTAATTTTTGCACTTTCAACTTTCAACATTTCAACTCAATTTGGCATTAACGAGGGTAAAATGGCTCAGCTTTCATCAGTGTCTGTGATTGCTGACCAGCCTATAAGAAGCAGTGTTGGGTGGCTTTGAAATCTACCACAAATCAGTGAACAGCAATGGAGAAGAAAAGAACAAGGAAACCCAACTGGACAGAGGAACAGGAACAATCTGTAGCGTTTCATTAATTCACTGTCATCCAGTGTTTGGAGAATATCTCTCCTGCCTCTTCTGTCCACCATTTTGTCCTCTGCTTAGGGAACTCCTAAGCCACTTAAAAGTCCTCTTCCCTGCTCTTAACAGATCTCACCTTAGGAGCTCTCTCAAGAGCTAGGATTCTTTAGGAATAGCTTTTATCTTTACTAGGATCTACTCTTAACTTTTAGGGGAAATTCTAAGAAAACATCATGATTCTAAGAATTTTCTTAGAATTTGGCCACTAGGAGCAACTCTTTGCACTAATGGCGCATTTCCACTAGCACGGCTCGGCTCGATACGGCTCGGCTCGGCTCGGCACGGCTCGGCTCGGTTTGGTTGTGTTTCCATTACAACTGAGTATCACTAGTACCGCCGTGACGTCATTTACACGGCGCCGAGCAACGCTCTAAACTCTGTAAATATATAACTTTAGCAACATTTGAAACATTTTCAGGCGAGAAAGTAGTCGTTTAGATCCCCAACGTGTTGAAAATCTGACAAAATACCAGCTGTTTACAATTTTGTTCTGACGAAGTCGGCGTGAGTATAAGCTAGCCGTAGTGAGCAACGCACTTCCGGTTATTTTCACAAAATAAAATACCCGTTGCCTTTTATCATAAGGAAAGCCATTGCGATAGAATTGGTGCTTTTACTTTGTAAACAGGAAGTGAACCTACCCTCGCTGTAGCTAGCTTTAAACCGCCGTTTTGACTGCTCTCGTCCCGTTAACGGCATTTAACCGTTCAATATGCCTTACCGGAGAGTCTGGCCAGCTCTGAGATCGGCCTGGTTCATTGTAAAACATGTGGTGTTTTCTGTGCGTACAGACCCCAAGGCAGTGCTGCTCTAACCATGTTTTTTTATTCAAACAAACTTCTGCTACAGCCACAATTGTTTTAGATTTCATCAATGAGACCAACATTTATCCCCTAACAAGAGTTTAACCAGCCGGTGGTAAACTTCTAAAAGCCATCGGGGAAGTTAATTAGCGGTTGTTTTCTCCCCGGGGTGACGGTGGTAGGTTGACCGGCGGAGCACGTCAGGAGCCGGGCTGCTGCCTCTATGATGTCGCGGTCGCTGCTCGGACCTGGAGCTTCACTTCAAACATCGGGGCAAACTTAAAACGGCTGACGTCACGTTTTAGTAACGCTTCGGCTCGCTTGGAACCAGGGCTGAGGTGATACCAAAAGTGTACCTGGTTGCAGGTACTGCGTGCTAGTGGAAACACGCAAATAGCGTGCGAGTCGAGCCGAGCCGTGCTAGTGGAAATGCGCCATAAGAATCTTTAGGAATACGGCCCCAGGTGTGGACTGGGTCTATCAGTGCCCTCTGACCCGACCATCTCTTCTACTCTAACATACAACATGGTTAGTTAATGACACTAACTGGCGGCATTGGAAGCAGTGGTAGGTTAGTGCTGCAGGTTCCTAACCAGGCATGGCAACATTGTGTTATGTTGGTGCAGAGAGACAAACAATGTTTAATCTGTTCCTTGTAGTTTTGCTCTTGTGTTGTTTTGAAGGCTTCAAAAACAACTCTGCACAATCAAAAGTATTACTCTCAGCAGAGCCAGCGCTCAGTGAACACCTCAGCCTGAACAAACATACAGTACATCACACACACTCGCCCAGTTAATTAAAGTTTCAGCTCCCTGTCTTACAGTATAGAACAAATTCCCATTTATGTGATGAGAACAAATGCCCGCTGACATTTCAGCAACAGAACCAAACATCAACAGGTCAGCAGGTTAAATGGCAGCTTCATTAAACCGGCCACGCACAAAGTGAGGGCCACGCAGGTTTAGCAGGATATTCATTAAGACTGATGACAGAAATGAGAGCAGCTGCATCTGGTTTTATCCGCGTGCATGGCTGCTAATTAAGACCTGATGCTGGGCTGCGCAACATGTGTCTGAAAAGAACCACATGAGACAAGTGTGAGTCCTGTGCCACCGGCCTGACGTTTTTCACAGCAACACTTACATTCTGTTCCTGTGTCCAAGGAGCAAGCAGCAGTGAATTAATGGCTTCAGAGCAGGGACAATGTGAAGCCCGCACGCTCTTTTATATTCTGTTCAAAATAGGACTGTATCAGCAGCATGGTAGTGGACTTTTGTCATTTTATTATGCTGTAGTCATAATGATAAATAGATACTATGCAACCAATAGTTTGTTTGTTCCTGTTGTACCAAAGGCTGCAGTTTTAGGCCTTTATTTTAATTTCTACTTTTAAAAGTTGAACCCACCCAAATACTACTTCCTGCCATGGTTGCATGTTTGGGTAATTTCTGTAATTTGCATGATTAGGTAATTACCAGATATGATAAAGATGGAGTCATATGATAAATCTTAACCAGATATTTGAAACATTCGAGAGAGGAAAGACACAAGAACAACTGTGGGGACAATTTCAAGAATTTGCTTTTCATTACACAGCATATATTTATACAGTGATGAAAAATAACAAGGAAATGTGGAGATGGAAGACACATGAGAGTGTGTGAGAGAGAGAGAGTTTACTAACTACATAAAACTAATTAAATATGAATTTGCAGCTATAATGTAGTAGTTTAATGTTGCTAATATAAGATCAGACAATATTACATTCCTGCAGCAGGCTGCAGTCTCACCTCCATGGCTGTGTGTATGATCATAAATATTATGAAAAATTATAAAGTAATTAGTTTGCTGAACAAAAGCTGGATATAACTTGCACATCCGTTCTTCATCCATCCTCATACTGGAATATGGTAGCCAGGCCATGAAAATCTCCAGTCCTGAAATCGCTGCCTCCATTTATTCTTTAATATGAATAGCCTAATATTAATAATTAATCTTCATCATTAACATTATTTACTACTATTGTTTTTTTTGTGTATGTGTGTGTGTATAACAAATAGATGATCTTTCCTTCTGTTTCCAGGCTGGAATGATCCTTGATAATGGGGTGAAGACCACCGAGGCTAACGACAAGGACAAGAGACCCTTCCTGTCTCTGATCGGAGCCAGGTCAGACTCAGATGTCACAGCAGAGAGTGTGACTTGAAATTTTTCTTGAATGAAACTGAGATTATGTGCATTTAAGTTAACTCAGATAAAAGTAGAAAAGTATAGTAACCCCAGGATTTCACTCTACACACTACACAAGGATGATGCTAATCAGTCCTGTTGAAGGGTTGTGAACAAAAACAAAGTGGCTGATGATAGGTCATCACCTCTGACTTCCTGATTGGGATTACTGCATCCAAGGGGGTAGATCGGACTACACGCAGGCGTAGCTCACAGTCGGCCATATGAGGACGGGCAACTTGCTCTGACTCTGGCTGCAGTTACAGTGCAGTAGATAGGTGATCCACTCATCTTCACTAAAAAAGCGATTCATAACTCTGTGAAAAATAAATCAGTATGTAGCTATTACTTTAACTATTTGCATAATGTCACTATAATGTTACTTTTACAAAAAAAAATACATTATTAAAATTATCCGTGATTCTAAATATGCTGCATCATAACTGCATAAACATTCATAAAAATCAAACCGTTTTGAAATCGGACAAAAACTGAGCAAGTTGTGGTCATTATAGCAGAACATGCACCATAGGCTTAATGCTCTGAGGGAGAGAGTTGCCCGTCCCAAGATGGCCGCCATACTGGCTACGCTTTGTCATTGGGAAACAGCTGCGGGTGAGTCATCTAGTTCTTATATATATCTATGACTGCATCAGTCTTTGGCCACGCCCCCCATCTGCTTGCTCCAGGTGAAAGAGCAGAGAGCATCAAGATGGATAGAGGAGGAAACATCAGAGAGACTCAGCTACATGTTTGAGCCTCGGTCAGAGCCAGACTCAGATAAGGAGTCTGCTGAGACCAGAACCAGAGACTAGCTGATGCCTCAGAATGGTTAGCATGGTTAGCATATTTTAGATCACAGTTTTTAAAGCAGTACTAAAGAACTTTCAGTTTTGGTTGAGTTTGGCGGCGCCTGTGGACCAAAGCGGTAGTGTTTTGCCTGAAGGAAGACTCCATTTCCCATGAACACTAGCGTGAAGCCCTGTAAATATCCTGCATTAAAATTAACAGAAGACATCAAAACTAAGTTTCTGTTTCCAGTGGATCATTTCAAAGTGAAAACACAAACATAATCCATTGCTAAAGTGCCGTTTTGCCTGTTCCCTCCTTGTTGTGACTCGCAAAAGTGAAAGTGAAACTTAAGTGAGAGCAGGGTTCCTACCATGCTCCTCAAAGCTTCTTAGTGCCAGAGAAAGAGATACAGACCCCCTCAGGCCATGACAGAGGTGTCATTCAACTTGTTGTAAGTCGATGTATCATCACAAAAGTTATGAAAATATTTTATGAAGGTTGAAAAGTTACTTAGTGCTGGTTTAACAGTAAACTCAGTTAGTATCTTTTCTTCGTTGTGTTAGCTTGTAACTGACAATAAACTGTAGTGTTAGAGACAGACAGTAAAATGTTGATGGTTTTTTTTTATTGGAGACAAGAATTTTACAAGTAACAAATAAGATACAATGTTATTCCACAGCTGTTTTCCCCCCTTTTTATACACAGTACATACGAGAACTAGAAAAAGAAAATCCAAGAGCAAAGAGGGAAAAATAAAATATGATGATAGTTTGACAAAGTGACAGGAAATGGCCCTGTAGCAACAAGCCATCAGTGATGGAGGTGAGGAGAGGTGAGAAATCCTACTGAGCCACAGCTGGAGCTGCAGTATCTGCTGCCACCGCACCACCACACTGGAGACTAGAGAATTTTCTATCCTCATATTGAAAACCCCAAGTTTGTCCCCCACCAACAGTTTTATTTCAATTACCCCATGATTTATTCATTCCTCGTCTTGTTTTGACACACGAAGCGACCGCATTCCATAATTTTGTGTTTATTGATAATTATATGAATCTTAAATCTTTCAGCATGACAAACCAAAATATGGGCTAGTTAACATGACTGTTCTGGGCGGGACAGACATTTCATACTTTGAATCATACAGTATATACAGTACAGCACCTCATAACCTTGGATATTAAAGCATGTAAGTTAATATCTAATACAATCTTTGTGTGTGTTGCTGTGGATTTGTGTAGGTATGGCCCCCACCAAGACGCTGACCCCTTCAAACCCAGAGTCCCAGCTCTCATCCACCACTTTGTAGCCTATAAGAACCAGGACCACGGAGCGTGGCTCAGAGGAGGAGATGTGTGGCTGGATGACTGCCAGTAAGTAACTGCAAAACAGAGAGAGAGCAGCCCAGACCCAGCAGACATACACTCACTGAGCTCTTTATCAGAAACACCTGTACACGTGCTGCAGGTACAGTACAGGAGCTTCACTTAGTGTAGTTCACATCAAACAAGCCTTTAAACGACATCTGGTTTCCATCTGTTGTGATTGGCCGCTCCGCCCTAATGTGTTGCACCTGTGTTCAGTGGTCGCTGCCTTCACAGTGTATCTGTGGCTGCAGTTGAAAAGTGCTTTTAATCTAAGGCCCCGTTTACACTCAGCAAAAACACTGATATTTCCATATTTTGTGGCCTTTTGTTTACATGGAAATGGAGCTTCAAGTCACCAAAAAGGATCACGTTTTTTTTTTTTCTTTATCACATGGCATCTTGGAAGGAACGGGAGTAATGCTGCGTTCAAGAACTCAGATCTTTCCCAGTTGAAAACTCAGAGTTCCGAGATGCACCACACCAGAACAACCGAAAACATGGAGGCCCGGGAAAAACTTTGCACTCAAAGAGCTTAACGTAGCTAAGGCATAAAAACATTACAAAGGGCACAAAAACAATTTTAATTGGCATTTAAATGCATTTCAATTGATGATTTACCACTGACGGTGTGCCAGATTGTTGTGCAACGTCAGACAACTGATTCTCAGCGAAGTCGGGGTAGATTTTTTTCTCTGTGTTCGATTGCACTTTTTCGAGTCGGAGGTCTGAAAGATCCGAGTTCCGACTTATCTCGAATGCAGCATTAGTCATTCATTGTTGTTGTATTTTTTTCCAGGATTCTGATTGGCTAGCATGGCTCTATGTTTCCTGTTACACTGCCGCCTGTAGGTTTTTTAATGCTCGTAGTAGCTCTTAACAGTGTATTTATACAGGTTCCTGTAGGAGAAGATTTTTTTTGAAAGCCATCTGGTGTGAACGATGTTATTTTTTGCAAACATAGAGGGAGAAATATCTGTTTTTATAAATACCCAGCTGTGTGTAAATGTGGCCTTAGGAGGGTTCAACGTGAGTAAAGTGAGGTGAGGTATCAGTGTAATTTTGTGTTTGTACATAGCATTTTTCACACCATATTATAGTAGAACAGAGCACAGGCAGCTTCAATGTGCAGCTGACAGAGATGATGGGATGCAGTCAAGAATCAACAACATGACGCTTTGAGAGTTTCTACCCAGTATGAGCGTAATGTCAGTGAGTGTATGTGTTTGTCTGAGGGAAGTTTGAGCTGTGTAACTGAATGTAACTGAAAAGCATTGAGAGTGTAAGGCCATACTGCTTTGGTTTGATGGCAACATGAAAATGAGAAGCTTGTCCCTGTTTAATTCCTGTTTTCATCTTTATCTAACAATAACTAATAACTATATCTCCCTCAGACTTGTGTGTGTGTATGTGTGAGTTCTCTGAAGCCTCAGTCAGGAATAATATTCTCTGTTTTTTCGCTTTAGATTTGCTGATAATGGAATTGGCCTCACTCTGGCAAGGTAAGCTCTTGACAGTTTCAGATGTGGATTAATGTGTGATCTAAATGAAAAAGCAAAACAAAAAAAAATAGCTCAGAGTCTGCATCTCCAAGGTGAACACATATAAATGTGTGCTCCAGCTGTTTTAAGTTGAAGGAGGATCAGCATGATATCCTGATGTCAAGTCTCTAGATTGGATCAACTCAAATCCACTGGAAAAAGCACTGGATTCTAAACTTCCCTCAGTGCAACTGGAGACCCAACCATCCCAACACCGAACCCTCCCAAGTTTTCAGCTCTGCAACATCCAGACTTTCACACTACAAACATTCACACACCAACTGATTATATTATGGGGGTCAAAGGTCATGGGAACACACAATGTGACCTTGCGAACATCTTGAGAGGATTTCCTCAAATTTGTTTAAACGTTCACCAGGAGTTAAGACTGAGCTGATTAGTCTTCAGTGGCCAAAAGTACATAAGATGTCAAGAACATATCAAACAAATAGTTCTATTCTGTTTAATCCACGTTTCCCAACTTCACAAACGGAAGCAGATGGAATTGTACATTTACTTTTCCATGGTTATGGTCATAGTCGCGGTAAACGCATGGATCTATTAATGATGACTTTTACTATGGATATCACACAAATGTCCTGTGAGGACAGCGCCGGCTGCATCCAGCTCATGCAGCTCCATAGACGCTGTCAGAGCAGCTCTGCTGAATCTGGTACAGAACTATCATGACAACTTTTTAAAACATGTGTAGGTCTACTGTGTATCCACCTGAGATTTTTGTCCATGTATGTGATATCCATGGTTAAAGGAATAGTTCACCAAAAAATGAAATTCAGTCATTAGTGACTCACCCTCATGCTGATGAATACTCCGGAATAGTTTTTTATTCCTCAAAGTTTGATCTGAAGACCCAGGAGGCCGGTTCGTAGTCCAACAAAAACTTTATGTGAGTAATAGCGCCTGACACAAAAACATCCATAAAACTACACAAAAACCATTTAATATTCCTCCACACTGCTCGTCCACTGCAATCCAAGTGTCCTGAAGGGATATAGTCCAGAGTTTACTCGAAACAACGTCATTTAGGCAAGTCCGGTCACATCCGCCTGCATCGCCGGCAAATTCAATACAGGACTGTTTAGGCTGTGAAATGTCCTAAATGAGTAAACTCTGGACTATATCCCTTCAGGACACTTGGGCCTTGTCCATACGAGCCCGGGTATTTTTGAAACCGGAGTTTTGCTGCGCGTCCACACCAGTGGTGTAATAAAAACACTCCGTACACATGCAACCGTGAAATCCGCTACCAAGTGACGCAATGCACGTGTGGAAGGCTGTTTTAACCAATCAAAATACAGTGGAAACCGCTTGGATCAAAAGGCTTGGGACGGAATCATTTCTATACAAATGCTGTTTAAATAATTCGTTATCAAGAAATCCGCTTATAGTGTTCATTTTTGGTCATTTTATGGATGTAAACATGCGCAAAAACCATTTCAAAACTACGTGTTATTATAGCTTTATTTCACAGACTCCAAGTCCAACAATTAAATATTAATTAATTTAATAAAAATGTAGCCTATTTATTTCATTTTCGGCGATGTCCCTTTGACGTGCACTGCTGCAGCAGCCTGCACATGTTGCTGCGCTGTGTCTTGACTCTTGTGCTGTGTGTTGTTGTGTGCTGTGTTGTTGTGCTGTGTGCGTCACCTGGCTGCTGAGCCACATGACTGTCTGTCGGTGCTTCGCAACTCTTTATCACTGGCTGTTGTGTTGTCTGTCAAAACATGGATGAATGAAACGTATCCACTTTATATCGACCGCGGACGTCACGTATTTTCGGCTTTTGGCTCGTTCCTCATCTCCGCATAGGCTCTTTTTTATCACTACATGACAGCAGCGCGACCTCCCCTCCCGTCGTACCCAGTCTGACAGTGACATAGGCTATTGCCTGTTCATTCATGAAAATCATCCCGAAAAGCTCTCAATCAAACAAGGTGGGGAATAAGAAACTGCAGCGCTACTGTAGTAGTTCTGTCATTTTAAAAACACACCGGCAGCGGCCCAGCTGATCTGTAGCGTCACTTGTTACTGTAAATGATGCTGTGTGGAAAACCAGCTGTGGTCTGTGATTGAGGGTGAGTTTGGAGCTGACAAGAGGATCGTCCTGACGACCGTTTCGTTATATTTTTCTCATCGAAAAACTATACAAATAGCATTTAGATGATGTAAAAAAATAAATTAAAAAAAGTGATAAAAATCCACTTTGTCACCTCCATTTTTGCGAGCTCACCTGCAAACCGCTGCAAACAACCTCTGCAGCTGGCAGTGTTTACATCAGCACGTGTGCAGCTATGACGTAAACGAGTAAAACAATCACGGTTGCAGTGTCCACACGCACCCGGTGAAACCAACCCCGGCCGAAAACCCCACCCTGGACTCCGGTTTCAAAAAACCACGGTTTCAGGGTTCCAAAAGCACGGTTGCATGTGGACAGGACATACAACCGGGAACATATGTTCACGGTTTCAAAAATACCCGGGCTCGTGTGGACTAGGCCTTGGATTGCAGTGGACGAGCAGTATGGAGGAATATTAAATGGTTTTTGTGTAGTTTTATGTGTATACTTTTTGTGTCGGGCGCTATTGACTCTCATAAGGATTTCGTTGGACTACGAACCGGCCTCCTGGGTCTCCAAATGCACTTTGAGGAATAAAAAACTACTCCGGAGTATTCATCAGCATGAGGGTAATGACTGGATAATGACTGAATTTTATTTTTTGGTGAACTATACCTTTAAAAGCCAGCGTTGATAGATCCATGCGTTTACCGCGGGTATGACAGCGACTGAAATCATGGAAACGTAAACATACAATTCCACTGGAAGAGCATATTCGGCTTCTGTTTGTGAAGTTCAGAAAAATGTTGATACTCTGGATAAACAGGGATGTAATGAATTTCCCTTGAGGATTAATAAAGTAATTCATATTCGTATTCGTAAGTGGAACTAGTCTGCGTGGCAGAGGCAGGTGATGATTCCTATGTTGTATTCAAGTGGAGGAGGACTGGTTGCATTTGGTAAAAAAAAAAATATTAGCAGGCAATACTGAATATTTTCAAAATTTGATTCAACACAGATTATCATTGTTGCACGGAGAAAGACAAAGCAGCAGCTGTGTGGGACGGAGGTGGAAGCCAGCGGTCGGACACATGTGACCACTGACTGATTTGTTTTTCCTTTCGCCCTCCACGATCGCAGCAATAACTCTCTCTAATTAGTGTTGAGTGATTAGTTGCTTTGAAACCAGAGACACATGTTTTTGATTATGTGTTTTCACACCACTGAAGTGTTGGAGGCTTTATCTGGCAGGGGAATGACAAACAGATAAATCACCTGTGGTGGATTGATGAGCTTTGCCTCAAATTTTAGAGCTACTTTTTTTTTTTTTTTTTTCATACAGACAAACGTGTACACGTATACACAACAAACAGAACAGTGCCTCATCAGACTGAGTTCACACAAAGGTACAAAAGAACAAAAATCACAGAGCGCAACTTTCCTGAGACAAGACAATGTAAAACCCAAAAAACAAAAAAATCCACCACCTCATCCACCACGTCCGGTGGATGGCAGGTCTGTGCTCCGTCTCCAGAGCCCCCCGATTTCCACCAGAGCTGTAACGCACCACTGTGGAAATACTCTTACAGCGCAGCCAGGAGAACAGGTTCCAAGCAGCCAAAAGAAGAAGATGAAGATGAACAATGAGATTGTTGTTACATAATGGTCCCTAATGTGTAAAAATCAATAGCGCAAATGGAAGGAAAACTGAAAATTAAGAGGCTTCATATTGAGATTTGAGCAAATATAAAACAGAGGGAGTTAGAAATAAAGGCCTCTCTCTAAAAAAAGCCTGCCTCCAATAAAGGCCGGGCAGTTGATGTAAATAAAATCCCCCTTGAGCTTGGTGTGACCACACGGCTGCCAGGTTTCTGATAGGCCTCCTTCTCCCTTGACCTCTTGCTAGACTTTCTACTTGAAAACTCTTCAGCAATTTTTGAATTGTTGAGTATTGATTGTTTGAGGCCTTAGTTCATGCTGATTCCAGTCCTGGAGTGATATGTCTGTTATTAGGTCTTTCCTTCATGCCCTCCCTTTGTCATCACTCTCGGATGAAGTTATCAAATTCCGATCTAGTTCCAAGTTCTATTTCAAAGGGTTTAGTGTTGACATTTCAGAGCTACATTTCCTCAACAAAGAAGCAGTCACAATCGATTAGATAATTTTATATTAATATACCGCTACATCTGCTCTTACACTTTGTTCTCCCTGTGTGTGTGTGTGTGTGTGTGTGTGTGTGTGTGTGTGTGCAGTGGAGGGACATTTCCGGACGACGACGGCTCCCGCCAGCAGGTGAAGAATTCGCTGTTTGTGGGTGAAAGCGACAACCATGGGATGCCCCTCCCTGACAACCGGATCTGGGGACCTGGAGGGTCTGATCACGTGGACAGGACCCTGCCACGTGGCATGTAAGTAGCAGCTATCTTTAAAAAAAAAAAGAAAAAAAGTTTAAAACAATGTCGGTGTCATCACATGTTGTGTTTTCAGCTCATCACTCAAACAGCTCTAAAATCGACTGTGCAGGACATGGAGGACTCATGTAACTGTTTTATTGTTTCAAAAACATTTATAACCATATTATAACTAATAATAAAGTGTATTTTCACAGACACAACTGTAACTTCTAGTTATGGGTGTACCCTTGACCCAATGAAGGGTGGTAACACAAAGTGAGTCCAGGCAGAAACCAAAGACAGTAGGGTTAACGCAGGGCCGGTTTTAGCTATGGGCAATATGGGCGACCGCCCAGGGCGCAATCTTTGTGAGGGCGCACGAGCGCTCTCCAAAAAAAAAAAAAAAGACAAAACAAAACTCGCCGTCAAGTTAGTGGAGTGGTCGCTGGGGCGCCCCTATGTCACAACAACTTGCTGCTGAGAGTCATAGGTCTACTAGCCTACATATACTGGGTCTACTACAGGTTCTGTGTGTGTCGCGAGGGGGGAGGGGGTCAACTTGCGACTGCTGAGGTCTCACGTCGGATGCTCCGCCGGCTCAGAGTGCTCTCATGCGGGGAAAGAAAGGAGGGTTAAGCGCTAAACTCCTCGCCCTGAAGTTGGCTTCATTTTGGTAATGTTGCTATCGGGATGCCCAGCAATATTCCTCTTCTTCCTTTTCAATGTCCGGTCTTTGGTAAACAACATGAATGAACTGCAACAGGATCATGTGTTAAAAAGGATCCTGGACTGTAATGAGCTGGTTTAACAGCAACGTCACGCTGTTTCCAAAACCACACCGACTTCAGCAGAGACATGAGTTTAAGCACATTTTTAGTTTAGCCTACAGATGGAACAGTGGTTCCTTCCTGTCATTACTTTATATTCAAAATATCATCATGTTGCTGGCCCTACACTCACAAACAAAAACTATTTTAAATTGTGTAATTTTTTTTAGAGGTTCAGAGGCTGTAGTCAAGATGCTCAGTTTTAATATAGCCTAAGCCTATAATTTTATGTGATTGGCTATTTAAAAAAATAATTTAAATATGGCTGGATGATCAATAACAAATTAAACACATTTATTGATGATTTAATTTAAAGGAACCACGGTAGCCTATAAGATCATGTGTAAGATCAAATTCAGTGTTAAAGGCGCTCAGGCAGGTGATTTTGAAATACGCTAAAAGTAATCCAGAAAGTACTATTTGTATTACTTTACTTGAGTAATCGAAATGCATTACAGATTACAGATTTTGGGACATGTAATCAGTAATCTGTAGGGGAATACATTTTAAAAGAAACCCCCCCAACACTGATTATATATTCTTGTGTTTGTTCGTTGGTGGGTTTTTTTTTGTTTTTTTTTTGGAGGGGGGGGGGGGGGGGGCACCAAGGGATGGTTTCGCCCAGGGCGTAAAACTAGCCAGGATGGGGTTAACGGATGCAGCAAATCCTAAACATGCTGAAAATACACTCAACCTGCTCAGAACAGTGGAACTGTGGAACCTCATCTGTATAACATAACTCACACCACTACAGCTACAGATATAAGGGCGGGGTTGGACTGGTAATCTGGTTTACCTGGAATTTGGGCCCATGTACTTTTGGGTCAGTAAGAGTGGGAAAAAAGTTATTTTGGACTAACGAATGGTCCATAAAGCAGAGGTAGCGGCCCATTGGTTCATTTTCTAGGCCCCACCCCTCCCTCTGTCACTTCAACTGTTACTGTAGATGCCATTAGAAAGTCAAACATCTGTGGATGGGGAAGAAGCCACATTTAGATGGTTTTGATTCTCTCTTGTTTGCGGGAGAGCGTTTCAGTGGATGGTCTCCATTCATTTTGTAATTTGGCTTTTAATTGTGAAACATTGCACAGGAAGATGGTGTTAAACGCATTAACGTGTAATGTGCAATGTTCAGTGTGCAGCCATTGTTGAAATCACAGAGCCTCAGAACCGTTAATAAATATGCCATGATGCAATTACAAAAGCTTTTTTTCAAATTGGTTTGGGACTTTTTTGCCTTTGGCTTTGAGGGGCAAGGTCCTCAGGGTTGCAAAAAAATTTTTGCAGGGGGGTCCAGTGCCCAGAAAAAACTTTAAGAACCACTGGTCTACAAGGTCTTATTTTTGCACAAATGTTGAACCATATTTCTAAAAAAAATATCAGGTTCTTTAACCTAAGTTCCAGCACTTTCATGCATTAAGACAATGGTATTTGTTGTAATAAACTATGGTGAAGGTCAAGTCAGTTTTACTGAGTATGGAAAACCTAGTCTGCATTTTCATTAGAGAAGATGAGGAAGACGTTGGAGAGATGTTTGTCCAGCTGTGGAGATCCTCCACCATGGGTTTGGTTGTTATGTAAATCATTGAATTACTTCAACCTGAGCTCAGCTGCTTTTCTTCATGAGGGAGCACAGTGAGAACGTCTGACAGCCGCCCGTCATGCCCACTGTTTCATACTCCAAAGATAGACTTTGGGTGGGGTTGCTGGTTTAATAGAGGCTGGTATGTGTGTGTGAGACAGACTTGGTATGCTCGGAATCAGCTCCAGCCCACTTGGCAAAGTCAAGAAGGAATGTCTCAGCAGTAGTATTATCTGAGATTCCTTTATTGTGTGGGAAAAAAAGGGGAGTCTGCAGAAAGGAGCTTCAGTCTGGATGCTTCATATTCATCCTCATGTTCTTTGATGCAACAGGATAAAGTCATGCATGCAATTGAGTTTGCACTCTCCTGCTGTGCTGCGCGGAGCATTTGATGATGGCCACTGGATAGAAAAAGATTTTCATCAGCGTCCACGGCAGTGAGTCATGCATATAATCCTGAATTTGAATCGTTAGTCCGTCTGACCTTGAGCGCATCAGCGTGTTCACATTGTTACACAATACGTCCACAACAGACTCTACCTTTTTTTCAGCTGGAAAGTATTTGAGCACGGCGTGGCACCTTCCATTTGGTTAGAGCTGCAGGCCAGCAACTGGACTATTTTGTCTCAGTCTCTCTTTGGTGGTGTTTTCAACAGTGACTAATCCCTGTGGACCTAAGTAACAATAACATATGTTTTTGAATTGAAGGGGGGGGTAAACAATCTCAGCAAGATAAACCTCAAATAAAGATGGATGTAGCCTCAGTGACATCACCCACAACTTTCTGAAACATGAGGCTCAAAGCAACTGTTCCAACATCACCATCCTGCCAGTGTGTTGCTCTGCCTCTTCCTCCCTGCTAATACCAAACTGGCCAAAGAGGAGGGGTGGGCTAGGACATGGAGCTGAGACTTTGGTACTTGGCTTGTGGTAAGGCAGATGCTTGTCAGTCTATAACTCAGCACGCCACAGCTTCAACTATGCAGAGATAATAATGTAACGTTACGAGACCGAGTTGTTTTCGAAGTTAATTCATGCAAAACCGCTGATACGAGTTCCCGTCGGGGCAGTTTTTTGGCAAGTAGTCTCTGCATTTGCCTCCAAAACAACTCTGTCTCGTAACGTTCCGTTTAAATTGTGTTTTAAATTATCTTAATGAGCATTAGCCATTGTTGTTAGCCACAGCCTGTAGCTCGGCTTCTCAGCTTGAAATGTACTTGCATCGATTAGCACAAATGCGATGAGATATTCACAACCAATGTCTATAGCGTGGTGAATGTGCAGGTCACAACTTGTCCACCAGAGCGTTTTGGAGTTGTTGGATTGTGTATTTGATGAGTTTGATAAGGGAAACCAAGAAATCCCATTAGCCTCCGTAGCGTAGCTCTGAGCAGCTCACGGCTCTGTTCCGCCGTTCTAAAAATAGCTTGCACCAACAATTAAAGGTAATGAACCTACTGCTAAGACTATGGCAATGGGCCAATTTGCCAAAATCATTAACTATCCCTTTAAGGCTCAATCAGTCAGTGTTAGTGTATTCATCCGGACCGAGTGGTATGGGTGAGGAAATTCTATGTAGAGAGCAAACATTTTTAAATGAACATTAGCCATTGTTGTTAGCCACAGCCTGTAGCTTGGCTATTCAGCTTAAAATGTAGGCTACTTGCATCGATTAGCAGTTACACAAATGTGATGAGATATTTACAACCAATGTCTAGTCAGGTAACCCTGCCCCTAGCCCCTGGTGTAATCGTTTTTTGGCTCGAGACAAGCAAGGAGTTGGTGCTTGTCTGGAAACCAGTTTTAAGAACCAGGAGCTAGTGCTAGTGTAAGAGGTGGAAAGGCAAAGAACCGGTGCTAAGTCAGGCTCTGGCTCTGCACTGGAACCAACTTGGTGGAAAAGGAGTGTATGAGGACTGCCTCACAGTTAGAGCCACACTCTAGTGGCCATTAGATGAACTGCAGCTTCTTGTCCATCAATGTTGATGCTTCATGTTTCAACCTCGAAGTTTGATGATCGATCTCGAAAAAGATACCTGAACAAACATGTGTGCCTGTGTGTGTACCTGTGTTTCCCTGCAGTGACTTCCCTATCCGGGGTATGCAGATCTACGATGGGCCCATCAATGTTCAGAACTGCACTTTTAGGAAATACACAGCTCTGGACGGACGTCACACCAGCGCATTTGGCTTCAGGCTCAACAACTCATGGCAGAGCTGCCCCAATAACAACGTGACCGACATCACCTTCGACCACGTCCCTGTGAGTCAGTGAGACGTCAGACAGGGCTGGGCTTTTACTTTGGGATCAAAGGGATATTGAAAACCATCACACACAGCAGCTGTTTTCTGTTTTTGTAAGTTAAATGAATGAAATGTATTTCAATTCGCTCTGCTGCAGATCACGTCTCGGGTGTTTTTTGGGGAACCGGGTCCCTGGTTTAATAAGATGCAGATGGACGGGGACAAGACGACCATCTTCCACGATATCGACGGCTCGGTCTCGGAGTACCCCGGAGCCTTCCTGGTGAAAGAAGACAACTATCTGCTCCGTCATCCTGACTGCATCGACGTGCCCGACTGGAAGGCTGCGATTTGCAGTGGCCATTATGCACAGGTGGGTGAGCAGGCATCCTACTCACTCACACACACACACATCACAGAACAGCCTTTGCAAACACAAAATCACCTCTGTTTAACATCAGCTGATCGCATGCTTGTTCTAATCCCAGAGTTCTGCAGAACTACAGATAACTGACTGTCTCAGTCATCTGAATTGTTGATCAGTGTTGCACAAATGTACTCGAACTGTTGTAGCTGGTTTGGATGATGCACATATGATTTTGATCAAAAAGTCCGGGATGCCAAAATAACTTTAGAGCTTATATATGATTAATGCATTTCTTTTAAAAAGTTTTCAATATTCAGAACATTGAATGTGTTATGTTAAAGCTGTAAACAGATGGACACAGGAACACAAACCCCACTGTCTCAAAGCCAATATGAGATTTTTCTTCTATTGCTTTATTCCTTTAAAGGGATAGTTCAACATTTTTGGCAAATTTGCCTATTGCCATAATCCCTATAGTCATAGCAGTAGGTTCATTACCTTTAATTACCAGTGCATGTTGTCTTGAGATCAGCGGAGCAGAGATGTGAGCTGCTCAGTGAACACAATGGAGGTGAATGGTACAGGTCCCCTGTCCCTCATCAAACTCATCAAATACACAATCCAACAACTCCAAAACGCTCTGGTGGACAAGATCAACATTACAAGACGGAGTTGTTTTCGAGGCAAATGCGTAGCCAGAACTACTTTCCAGACATGGCTGTTAGGCGGAGTGATTTCAAAAGTGCAAGTAGTTCAGAGTACTTGCTTCATGTGTCATAATGTTTAATAATTATGTACCATTCACCTCCATTGTGTTCGCTGAGCAGCTTGCGCCCTGTGGATCTCAAAACAACATGCAACGATAATTAAATGTAATAAACCTACTGCTATGACTATAGGGATTATGGCAATATGGCAAAATGTTGAACTATCCCTTTAAAAGTTATATTTCTTATATAAAACCACATCAAGGTTTAAGTGAGTCACTCACTTGTTTTCTTGGTCCTAACAAACTTTAAAAATGGCAACAAAAAAAACTCAGGGCATCTAACTCTACGGTTGTATGCAGGTCTACATCCAGACTCGTAACCCTGCCAACCTGAACATGGACATGGTGAGGGATGAGTACCCCGATCGGCCTCTGACACTAGAGGGCGCCCTGGGGAAGAGGAAACACTACCAGCAGTTCCAGCCTGTGATCATGCTGGCTAAAGGCTACACCATCCACTGGGACCAGGTGGCACCGGCTGAGGTCACCATCTGGCTCATCAACTTCAACAAGTCAGTGAAACGCACAAGATGATGTGTAACGGCGTACGACACACTCTGACTGCACACAGACGCTGTTTACAGCAGCTTCCACACAGAATCCCCATGTTTGTTTATGTGAAGAGTAGACAGAACCATGATAATGACAGAAAGAGAGAGGCCCCGTTCACACCTGGTATTAACCTGCGTCTCCAGTGATTGATCACACTGATCAGTTCACACACCTGCTTTAAAGACGAGTAGGGATGTATATCGTTAGGATTTTATCGATACCCATACCGATACTCCTTATTGGTACCGATACTTATCGATACTCTTATCGATACTACAACATGTAATTTAGTGTAGAAAATAATGATGTTAAAAGAGTCGACCTTTTTTTTTTTTTTTATAAAGGGGGGTAACACCAGCAACATAATAAAAAAAAATTGACAGCAGAGAAGAACACCTCCTTTAAACCCAGAGCAAGTCAACAGTTAACCTGCAGAAGCTGCAGTTAATCTGTCATCATGATAAAATAGGATCTCCTTCTATGGTTCTTGATGAATATTTAGCTTTTTTACTCTTAAAGTTTTATTGCTCTGACTCACAGTTCACGTCAGCTCAGGTGATCTGCAGGTTGTTGTTTCACGTCAATGCTACGACGCTGCGCCCCGTGTGTGTGTGTGTGTCTGTGTACAGCGCTGACACACACACACACACACACTGTAACGCTGCATGTACAGCAGCCAGTCCATGTTCTTTACGCCGTAGACCAGTCAATTTATGAGACGTGTTACCGCAGAATAAACGACACAAGCAGCTCAGTGTTTCCACAGTCGGAGTTTTCTCCTCCTTTCTTACCGGAGTGACATCAGGTCGCTCTGACTGCACTCTGCTCCTCACAGCAGCAGACATGAAGCTGCTGGAGCCTCCTCTGTCTCCTGACCTGCTGCTCTACTGGACACTCCCTCCGCCTCCGAAGTACTTTGCTGGGTCTCGGTGCGAGGCTTCAAACACATGACGACCCGACACAGGCGAACAGACCAGCCGGTCTCGTCTCACGCACCGTCAGGCCGTGTGTCGGATTTGATAGCGCGGCGGCGCGGCGAGCGGAGAGACGCTGCTGAGACTCGCCGCGGCTCGCCCGGTCCAAGTGCTGATTAGAGCATCAGGGATCAGCTGCGGTGACCGCCGTGTAGCCGTTCCGTGGTGCTGACGGACCCGGTGGAAATTGGGGGGTGACAAGCTGCTCTCACGGCGGTGTCATTATTACGTGACGCTTAGGGAGACGTTCAAAAAGTGCCGATAAGAGTACCGTTTGTCCAGAATCTTAACGGTACTCTGGTACCGACCTAATTATGAGCCGGTACCAAAAAGTACCGGTCCACGGTATCTCCATTGATCACTTGCCACCTGATCTCACTTCCTTTTTTTTATATGGAAATAAACAGGTGTTGTTTTTTTGCCAGTCGACAGGTGGAGCAGAGTTTATGGTTATTTACAGATGATGGTCCTTCAAAGGACGTCAGTAGACTAGGCTGTCCTTCAGAAGATGAGGCTAGTTGCTCCTTTATCCTTTATTCAAATCCCATTAGTGTAGTGGTTCCCAACCTTTTTAGGCTTGTGACCCCATTTTGACATCACAAATTTGTGGCGACCTTGCGACCACATGCAGTCACTGTCAATCCTGTCAATTTTATTTGAACTCGATTTATATTAGAGAAAGTGAAAGTATATAAAACAGTTGTTTAAGATTGTGTGTGGTGTTTTAAACCATAATTTTAAAAAGAATAATAATTAGCTAAAAAAAAAAACAGACATTTCAGGTGACCCCATTTGAATTCCAGGCGACCCCATGTGGGGTCCCCGACCCCAAGGTTGAAAAACACTATATTAGTGGCAGCTGCTCTTCCTGGGGTCCACATACTACAATGTATTATAAAAACATGATATACCACATACAGTAGTGGATCAGTATCTGATCCAACAGGTGAAATTAAAAGCATTGTCATGACAAAAACAAGACAAATCATAGAGAACAGATGTCAGATACCTGATCCAACAAGTCAAATTACAAACATTGATATAACAAAGTCCACACAAAATCATTCATTCATATCCCGTTTCCTTATAGTAAGTGCAGTTGCTCATTCAATTTACAATAATGTTGTAATCTCTCAGCAATTTCTTCAAATTTGCCTTGCAGGGCACATTAGTGATTATACCAGGTAACATGTTCCACATTGTGATGGCCCCGTACATTACAGATCTACATAAAGCATCTGTCCTGGGTCTTTGAGAGTATAGACAATTTGGTTGCTTACTGTAACAGATATTTCTAAAGAAGTGGTTGCTCCTCCAGTGTGGTCAGGATCTATCAGTGTTCCTACTGCTGAAGGAATGTGGACACATGTGGTCTGGGCCACCTCTGAATGTGGTCAGATCTGAAATGAGCCCTGAATCCGTTTTAGGTGCAAAAAAATTAAAGCTTCCTTTGGTTTTTTTCTTTTTTTTCCTTCTTTTTTTTTATTCAATTGATGACATCATGTGGAAAATGTAAGACTGCATTTCTACAACACATAAAACACAGGTCAAAGTTGTTTCTAGACGTTTTAATGTGGGAAATTCACAGATTAAAACAGTAAGAAATGAAACAAGAGGGATGTTCAAACACCTGTGAGTCACCGTGCAGCTGCTCCACAGATACAGACTGATACTGTACTGATGACTTCACCCTCCATAAAGAGGTTGAGTTGTGGTCCAGTTACACCGTGATCTAAACACAATAGAACATGTGACAAGTGCTTATGGACGATGACACAAGGAGTTACAGCTGACAGGATTTATTTAGTTTTCTTAACGCCGACCCCTCCTTTAAAGGCCGTCAGCAAACATCAGGCCGGTGAAGTAATGTGACGCAGGCTGTCAGCTCGCTCCTCTCACTCCTGTTATTCATGAGGGTTCGCCACAGAGATGGGGAGAGCCTCGCTCCCCCGCCTCCCCCCACCCACCCCCCCTCACCGAGTGTTTACAGAGTGGCCTGCAGCCGTTTAAAGTGCGTGAAGGCCTGTTGTCATTTCAAGCATGTCAGCTATTCCCCGTGGCCTGAGTCCACCCTGACGTGGATTGTGTGGAAGCCAAAACAGTGTGACGGGCGGCGCACACACCAACAGCTCCATCTACAGGTCATGGAGGGAAACAGCGAGCGGGATGGGCTCTGCAGGAGGAGCTGGAGTCTGACTCGTTTGTTTTTCCTCAGATTGGCTGACTGATGTCATAGTGTAATCAGTGAAATGAAGCTGCCTCTGTCTGATTTTAAACATCTGATAAAGGGTCGTCACTAAACTAAATATTAATCCTTTAAATGTGCCGTCCTGAATTGTTGACGCTGGTGGATTTCAGTAAGTGCGGCAACAAACAGCTTCACAAAGACAGCCTGGATGGTTCAGCTGGTACTAAGCGCTACGATTATTTCACTCAAATAAATATATTTTTGGAAAGAGTTCAGAAAATGATGCTGCTCAACAATCTGATTTAATAGATTTCAATTTCTCTTGACTGTCATTTCCAGTAAACAGGAGACCAGGTGTTTGAAAATGCAAGGTTATGTTCAAAGAAAAATAGGGTAACACTTTATAATAAGTACACACTATTAAGCATTAATAAATACTGAATTCTTCATTTATAACGCATTATTCTCATTAGTATGTAGTTTATAAATACGGGTAGTGCTTATCAATGATGAGTAAAACATTTTTAACTTACAAACTGCATACTTGTGAGTATTCATGTGTTTTAATGAGCTCAGTATTTAATGCTTAAAGGGATAGTTCAACATTGTGGCAAATTTACCCATTGCCATGATCTCTATAGTTTTAGAAGTAGGTTTGTTACCTTTAATTGTCAGTGCAAGCTGTTTTTAGAACAGCGGAGCAGAACCGTGAGCTGCTCAGAGCTACGCTACGGAGGCTAATGGAATTTCTTGGTTTCCCTCATCAAACTCATCAAATACAAAATCCAACAACTCCAAAACGCTCTGGTGGACAAGTTGTGACCTGCACATTCACGCTGAGATAATATAAGATTGTGTATTTGATGAGTTTGATGAGGGCAACCAAGAACTCCCATTAGCCTCTGTAGCATAACTCTGAGCAGCTCACAGCCAATTTGCCAATGTTGAACTATCCCTTTAACTTACTTACACTTAATAGTGTGTACCAAAAATAGCAATAATTAATCTATGGATCAGATCAAACCAGCAACAAACAGTAAATGAGTTTATACTTAATGTTTCTTGTTCTCTTGTGTTAGGAATGACTGGATCAATGTGGGGATCTGTTACCCTCAAGGCACCAACTTCACCATCATCTCCGACATCCACAACCGCCTCACCAAACAGACCCGCAAGACCGGCGTCTTCATGAGGACCACCCAGAGGGACAAGATCAACCACTCCCACCAGACCAGAGGATACTTCTACTGGGAGGAGGACACAGGGTCAGACACTTCTTCCTTCCTCATATCTGAGCCCTGATCTGACACTAATGCACATTTAACAGCTGTAGAACCATAATGTAGTGACTGCTGCCCATTTTTTCTACCTAATTGACTGAAAGCCCTTAAGAAATAACTCCTACATTATTGTCCAAACACAAGTACAGTGTAGTTACCATAATTTCAGAGCAGTTTGCATCTTCAGAGCAGATGTACTGTATGTAAACTGTTGCTGCAGTCAAATTCAAAACACTGCAGTGAGTTGTTTCCCCTCCCCCTCGCCCCCAGACTCCAGGTTGCCAGATAGCCACATGCTAACCTCTGCCCTGCTCCAGCTTGGCAGTTATTGTACCCCGAGACTCACTCACACAGTCTCTACGACGATGTAGTAATAGAAGGGAATGAAACGGATAAAACTGTATACACTAGGAAAACGAATTACTGTGCAAAAAGTTAAGTGTGTGTCCAGGAGAAACTGAGCCACTCCTCCATCTGTCCCCAAGTTCGTCTCCACTTTCAGTTGTTAACTTAACTTAACTAATTACCTTCTATACATAGCATCTTTTCAGAAAGGTTAGTGGGTCAATGTCATGAAGCAACCCAATGTCAAGTGGTGTAGCCAGTATTTTTTCATAAAAATCTGACTATATACCGGACAATTAATCTGAACTCAAATGTGGAATAAATGTAATTCACATTTACAATTTAACACTATTTTTCTTGACAAATTTAAAAATATTTGTCACACATTATTTTGTTGAAAAGTGGTGTTTTTAGGATAAGTCCTGCCCAGTGTTGCTTAAATGCATTAAAATTCAAATATAGAATTACAGCAAAAAATCCAATTAAAGTCAAATTAATTCAATGTTTCCAGAAGAATATATACATTTAAATCCACTTTAGGTTGATAAAACTATTTAATATTTATTATTCTTTTATGATTGCTCCATTTGACATTTTCAGGGCATTCAGTCTTACTTTTGCTAAAAAGCGTTCAAATGTCATTTCTAATGTAAAACATTAATACAATATGTAGATTTTAACAAATCTGATGCATGGTCTTAAAACTATTTTTATTCATTTCTTTTCTCTTTTTTTTTTTAAATTTTTTTGTTTAATTGGTATCTGCTTCATAAAGATTAGTAACCTCCTAGTTAGCATCTTTTCAGAAAGGTTATGTTCTGCACATTCAGACAACCTATATTCTTGCAGCAGACTACTGTACAGGTGGTTCCACTATGGATTTCCCCAGTAGCCAAGTGAAGCACTTGAAGCCTTCAGTTACACTCTGATACATCACACAATTGCAGTGCTCACTACATACCCATTACACTTGTGTTGTGTTGACTTGTCTTCCTTATAACGCTATTAAAATACATACATTGTAACTGAACACTATATGGACAAAGTACTGGACCACACCTCTTAAACGTTAGGTGCTACATTCAGTCCCATTCACCTATGCAGTGTGCTTTCACAAACATTTGTGACAGAATGGGTCACTGTGAAGAGCTCACTGAGCTGTTGAGCGTGGTTCTGTAATCTGTGACACCTCTTCACTCCTAGATTTTCCCTGATACAGAGTGGACACCGCAGCAACTCACACCATGTAAAAGTTACCGAGTGTGGTGATGGAGGTGCAGGGTGCATAAAACCCTCCAACGCTCTGTTGACTCCACAACTGCAGAGTTTCAAACCTCCTCTGGTGTTAACATCAGCATATAAAACATGACAGGGGTTCCCATGGCAGAGCAGCTGCATCACTGAGTCCCATGCCGAGCATCAGATGGAATGGTGTAAAGCACGCTGCCATTGGACTCTGTGGAGCAGTGGAAACATAGTCTCTTTTTTTGTTTTTTCTTTTTTTGGAAAAGGCATTTTCCATCAGAATCAACAGTACAAAAATACAAAGTTGTTTTTGTTTTGTTTTGTTTTTCCCCCCAACCATTTATGCATACAGGTGAGCAACAAGAGTCTAGGAAGGTCACAGTCTGTGGTAAAGGACAGTCCTCCTGGTCCTTACATGTATATATTCCACTAAATATGAAAGGTTTAGCACATTTACACACACACATTAAACTCTCTCTTCAACCCACATGCTTACAACCTGCATAGTTGCGGTTTCTGCATCAACATTCTAACAATCTTAAAAAGACGACTATATACATTAAAGTAAGGGAACTTACTTATTGTTATTTCCATCAGGGATAGGAAGGCAACCAAAAAAAAAAAAACTTCAGGGGGATCATATAAAGTCTGTTCTGAATAATGCTGCTCTGCCTCTCAACCTGATGGACCAGTGTGAGTTTGGTGAAATCAGGAGAAGGCTGCCTGTCTGACTGCAACTGTGAAGTTTGATGGAGGAGTGATGAGGTCCTGAATTGGTTTGGTTTTCAGGGGGTTAGCCACAGGAAATCTTAAAACTTCAACTCACTAAGACATTTAGGACAAATCTGTGCCCTCAACTTTGTGGGAAGAGTTGTAGCTATGCAGGGTGAACTACAGTACATATTGATGCCTATGGATTTAGAATGGCATGTCATAAAGGTCATTAAGTTGTAATGTGTGTCCAGTACATTTGTCCATGTAGCAGTGACGGCTGGTATCAATGGGCTAGTAGGGCTAAGCCCTCCCTGCATTACACAACAAAAGATGAGGAAAAAATATTATATATAGCCTATATTATATTCTCTAAATAACATACAAAAGGTTGTTCTAAGTCTTAGTAAAATCGGAACTGGCAACAATATTAAATAGTTTCAAGAAAAACACAGGATATCTCTAAATGGGCTAATTTTAATCAGCCCGAGCTCACCGAGTCTGCTCCATGGATGTATTATGGTCTGCTCTCATTCATTTTCCGACTGTGGATGATTGACAGGTGCCATGTCCCGCCCTCGCCATTCACCGACTGTTTGGGCTAATTTCATTCAGCCCACAGGCCGAGCGGTTCTGACCAATCAGCAGGGGGCTGACGCAGGGTCAGTGATTGACAGGCATCATGACCCGCCCCCTTGGTTAACTTGTCATTGGGGCTAATTTCATTTAGCCCAACACCGCTGTTTTCAGACCAATGACAGGAACCGGAGGAAAAGTTGTGTTGTTGTGGGAGGGAGAAGACAGAAACAGCGGCGCTAGGCGCTAGCATCACAGGTAGCAGCATACTTTATTGCTCTAAACTGTCTTTGCTAACATGAACGAAGTGGAGAATCTACCGTAGTTTCTAAACTCACCGGGAGCACCACACTTAAATGACATGGCGATAACAGACCAGAAAGGCCGTCGATATGAGCTGCATATATCGTCTTTTTTATTTATTTATTTATTTTTTAATTGAGCAATATCGTCGGGTGTGTGTGCGTGCGTGCGTGTGTGTGTGTGTAAGTGTTTGTGTGCGCGTGTGTGTGTGTGTGTGTGTGTGTGTGTGTGTGTGTGTGTGTGTGTGTGTGTGTGTGTGCGCGTGCGTACGTGTGTGTGTGTGTGTGCGTGAGAGAGAGAGAGAGAGAAAGAGAGAGAGAGAGAGACTGTGTGTGTGTGTATTTTTTTGGACTAGACCCTTACTTAATGCAGTGTGTAGGCCTAGTTAGTTGCTATACTTTTGTGAGATGGGATAACCCTAACTTTTAGCTGTGTTAACCATTTAATGGGTATAATTTATTTATTAGCCCACCCAACTAATTTGACCACCAGCCGCCACTGCCATGTAGTGTCTATCAGGTGATCAAAACAAAACAATGTCCTAAACCAGTGAAAAATGATACAGTGGTGAGGGAGTGTCTACTACACTGTTGCCCATAGAGTTGGAATCATTTTGTTTTCAGACACATTCCTCTTGTTATTCCTATTACACACATCGGTAATCACCTTTGATCACCAGTGATGGGAATAACAGCATTATAATAAACTAAATTAAATTATAAAAAGCGCTACTTTTTTCAGTAACTAGTTATCAGAAAGGTTATCAGCGTTAACTTGGTCAACTAGGTCAACTGGTCGGAAAAAGCCGTTTATCTGGAACTAACCAACTCACTCAGTACTCCTCCACACAGGCTCCGCTACGCTGTGTATCACTCCGCCGATCAGCTGTTTGATTAGCGGCATGTGGAAGAAGTGGAGTGATACAGCGCGTCGTGGAGCCTGTGTGGAGGAATACTGAGTGAGCTGGTTAGTTCCAGGTAAATGGGTGTTAGGGAGAGAAGTCCAAGCAATAGTTACTTTTCATGGTAAATAATTACTTTTATCATGTAGTAACTCTGTTACTAACTCAGTTACTTTTTGGGGAAAGTAACTAGTAACTATAACTAATTTTTTACTTTTTTAAAGTAACGTGCCCAACACTGATGATCACATACTGAGTCCCAGTTTTGAGAAGATGTACTGTATTCTTTATCAAGAATAAATGACATTATCACAACCATTTCATGAGAAGAGGTAAGAAAATATTTTATTACAACTTTATGGGCAACAGTGTATTTCCATTTTTGCCATGAAGCGATAATGGAAATACTCAGCTGTGGTATTGACCCCAGGGCTGTGTGGGTGATTTCAACCTGTTTGATCATTGAACAACTTCATGTCGTCTGTGTGTTCAGTGTAGAGAGAGGCGAGCCACATCTTTTTTCTGTGTTTGAGAAATGTGTGAATCCTTATGTGTATGTATGTGTGTGTGTGTTGCAGGCTGCTCTTCCTGAAAGTGAAGGCTCATAACGACAGGGAGCAGTTTGCCTTCTGCTCGGTCAAAGGATGTGAGAGAGTAAAGATCACGGCCGTGGTCCCTAAAGGCAGTCCACCCAGCAACTGCATGAGCCGCGCCTACCCCCGCCACGCCGAGCTGCCCGTGGTGGACGTCCCCATGCCCAGAAAGATCCCTAATGCCAGGCTGGTAAGAGGGAGGGCTGGTGTGTGTGTGTGTGTCTGTTTGTGTAAGTGGAGGTCATTGTATGCACTACAGTGTACTCCATTATTTGATTAACAAGCTGTTTAGTGCAACATTTTTGATGTTGAAAGCTTCATGGCAAAAAAAACTTTTAGTTACTTTTAAAGACTTAAAAAAATAGATCTCATTAAAGGACCGTTCCGGGCAAATTCAACTCAGGGCTGTATTTTCCTAACGTTTTAGGTCTAAAAGAAGGAATCTGATGATTTTCAGTTTAATTGATCCTGTTTTGCGCTAGTTGTGTCCCCGCATCGCCACGGCAGCGATGAACGGAGCGGATGGAAGTTCCGCTGCTTAGGCTGTTTACATCCCTCAAAGCCGCATTTTTTTTCCACAGACAGCGTCAGATGGCTACTCATGCACCGAGAAGTCTTCAAGCAAGTCAAGAGTTGATATTCCTGTGTTTATGACACAAACGGGAGCTTCCGACTGCACGTGAACACACCGAGCGTCAACTTGGGTCTCGCGCGAGACTCCGTGAGACTTTGAATTAGATCTAGTTTTACAAACATGTACAAAGATGAGTAGCCATCTGACGCTGTCTGTGTAAAAAAAAATGCGGCTTTGAGGGATGTAAACAACCTAAGTAGCGGAACTTCAATCCGCTCACATTCACCCATGCTGCCGTGGCGATGCAGGGACAGACACAACTACCGCAATAATACTGAAAATCTTCAGATTCCTTCTTTTAGACCTAAAATGTTAGGAAAATAAAGCCCCCAGTTGAATTTGCCTGGAATTGTCTTTTAAGTTAAATTATAAAGTTCTTACCCTTTGCTTTGCTTTTACAGTTTGATACTGTTAAATTTCACTCTAAATAAAAGTCAAACAAGAACGTAAATCATCTTATTTATATATTTTTATTCATTTCATATTTTATACGTATATCACAGGTGATCATTCAATCTTAACATTCACATCTCAGTGACAAGAAAGGATTTTAGACTCACTCATGAGTTGCTCTGGTAACCCGTTAGAACAAGAATAGGTTTCAAAATACTGCTCCTGGTTTATAAAGCACAACTTACTCATCCCTTACACCAGATCCAAAGAAGGGGAGGCAGCCTTTAGTCTATATGCATTCTGTTGAACTGTGTGCGTGTGCACGCATGTGTCCATGTGTGGTTGTGTGCGCATGTGTGAGTTTAAGTGTGTATTAGGGTTGTTCGGTATACCGGTAATAGATTGGTACCGAGGTACTGATGCATTTAAAACGGTACCATACTGCGCTTAGATGGGACCGGTACTTTCATTTTTGCGCCGCCGGCAGCGGGAGCAGAATCAATTTGGTCTACGTATGGGAAACAATAGGTGTGTGTGTTTGAGTAACATCAACGTTTGTGTTTCTATAAACTACTGATAACAATTTCTCCCAAAAATTACAACTGGTCAAAATAACAAAAAAGGATGCAGTGTTTTCAGACCTCAAATAATGCAAAGAAAACAAGTTGATATTCAGACCACTAATGTTTTAATTTAGGAAGAGTTCAGATTAATATAGATGGAATTTTAATCCTGCAGCAGCAGTAACTGTTTACTTAGTGATTATTTACTGATGCATAGGTTATAGTTCTAAGATTTTCTATTAAAATAAAGCCAATAATGACATTTTTTGTGTTCTCTTTTTATTTGGAAAAGTACCAAAAAGTATCGAAAAGTATCGAAAAACATGTTGGTACCGATACCGGTACCAAAATGTTGGTATCGTGACAACACTAGTGTGTATGTGGTGAAGATGGCATATGATTGTTTACTTGCACTTGCACTCTCCGATTGATTTCTTATTGATTCTATGACTGTTTTTACTGTAACTATGTATACCTGTTGTCAAGCACATTGAGTCTGCCTTGTGCATGATATGCGCTTTATAAATAAAGTTGAATTGAATTGAATCATGTAATCGGTAACATTAACGGTGCTGTGCTCCATTTACAGTAAGATCCAGTGAGTTTCTGCAGGTTCTGTCTGACACGTCCAAATGTTTTCTTTTTTTCCAACAATAATAAAAAATCTAAGCATGAAAGAAAGCAAATGAAAAACAATGTACCAACCATAATATAATATAATATAATATAGGATGTTATAGCATCTGAATGAATAAGTCAACATTGTTCTAATATTTTCATACTTTATGCATTTCTGCATGTAATAAATCAGTTTTAATACACATATTACAGAGTAATAAAATGTATTTGCTAACACATGTTGTGTGTTTGTCTCTGATTTGTGTCTCCTCAGCACTCAGCAGAACACTTCCTGGAGGTGAGGCTGGAGTCCTACAACACTCGCTTCTTCCACATCAAGGAGGACTTTGCCTTCACTGAGGTATCACACACACACACACAGTGTAGCCTATCAGCAGCATAGAGGGTTTGTCAGACCACTAGTTGGTTTAATGAACAGGATTTTCATTTAGAGGTTTGGTGTTGTTATACACTTATTAAAAACAGTGGCTCACATGAAATATAAAAGCTAAAGTTCTTCACATTAACTCCCACTCACAAATATAACACTGAGAGCTACTCAGCCATCTACTGCCCCCGGGATAACTGAGGCCGAAGACCAGCGTTACCATGGTAACAATCAATGACACCAGGGGCCGGTTTCACAGAGATATCTCAGACTGGTCTGTGGTGTCTGTCCACTCTTAGCTTTTTGCTCATGGATCAGTCGCCCGTTGGTCAGACACCTTAGCCCGAGGCTGGATCAGGTCTAAGACCTGTGTAACCATGGTAACATAGTAATTGGTGACACCTGCGCTAACCAACAGCACCAAAAAACAGGGAAACATGGCTCATAATTTGGTTTACAAATGTTGTTATGGGGAGAAAAACAAGTCCTTTGAATAGATTTTCATCTAAAACTATTTTGTTTTTCTTTTTATCATTCCTCTCTTTGCAAAAATTAACTGTTGTATTCCTCCAAATCTGGGGGTAAACAGAGCTGAGCAGTTGGTTGTGGTTCCTCTGATTCCTCTAATTAGAATTAATTGTACCACAGTCCGACTTAAGATGGTCCAGAACTAATCTGCTTTGTTCAACAGATGAGTTTAGACTCAGCCTGTCTCCACTTTTACTCTTTGTTTCTTCACAACACATGTTTTACAAAATCAATTCTCATCATCAAATCCTCGAAACAACTTCTCTACTGGTTGACTTGTTTTCTGTCAGCAGCAGTTCAGTCTAAACCTCCTTGTAGCACCACATTATGTAATAACGCTGCATTATGTAATAATGTAATAAATGTTCACCTCATGATGTAATAACGCTGCTTTTTGTAATAATCTGCCACAAAGAGCCGGCCCGTGGCATAGGAAGTAGGCCTATAGGCCTCCAGGGGGCGCCAGCGCCACAAATGGGAAAGAAAAAAAAGTGTAATTTTCACTATTTTTAAAACTAGTTGGTACTATTCTTCTATTCTTAATACAAAAAATAATCCCACGTAAGCCTATTAAATAGTAATAATATAATATGTTACAACATAACTTACTAAGTCGCCCTCTCAACCTCTCAAACAGCACCACAGTGACAACACATGTAGGCTACATTATATAGGCTAAATATTGTTAATTTTATGTGTATAGTAAATAATTTGTTTGGAGAAAAAAAGCTAATTTTTCATTTAGGGCTACACACATCTCATGAAGTTTGATATGTAATGTGAAGTAAATATTCAGCTTCTTTTATCTCACATTTGAGACATGTGGTGAAAGCAGAATGACAGACAACATTTATGCTCAAACAGTGATTTCACAAAATTTCATTTTAACTTGTTTTCTACACTCATCTATTACTTTATTCATACAGTGTATTCCACTGCTTTTGTGAAGCTAAGACTTTGGTATACCCATTTCAAGCACAGCTATCTCAGGGTCAGAGGGGGCATACTGATACGCTGATGTTATCGTTATGATCATTATTATTATGGGGGGGGGTAATGTCGCCTAGGGCACCAAAATGGCTAGTGCCGGCCCTGCTGCCACATTTTGTAATAAAATTCTTGAACGCAATATGTAATAAACTTTGCCACATTTCGTAATACGTTGTTACATAATGCACCAAATAATTACAATTTCTTCATAAAAAAAATGCAACACCTGCATTTTGTAATAATTTGGTGCGTTATTTAACAACTTATTACAAAATGTGGCAGATTATTATAAAATGCAATTCAATTACATCATGAGGTGAAAATGTATTCCATTATTACACAATGTGATGATACACTCTCCCATTAGCATAAAGAATCTGAGGAAATATATTTCTGACGTCATGAGACTGATGTTTGTTTGATGTCAGAACCGCTGAGTGAGTGACACTGCTGGGCTGTGCTGTGTTCTGATTGGCCGACTCCTGTGACAGGTGAATGGAAGGAAGCTGTACCAATCAGAGGACGGGGTGCAGCTGACGGTGATCGACGGCCACGACGGAAAGTTGGTGGAGAGCAAGAGCTTCAAGAGCTCCATCCTACAGGGCATCCCCGCCCAGATAGACAACTACGTCAGTGGGCTGAGAGAAGGGTACAGAGCCGCTCTCACCTGTCACACACACCTTACCCTGCTGCTGTGAAGGTTGTGTTACAGTGTGTGTGTGATGCCTCAGGCTCCAGTTTAACTCACAAACTGAAGCTGAGAAGAGTCAACACATGCACAGGGCCGAGCATAGAGACGCTAACAGTGACGTGCTGTCTCTGTCTCTGCAGCTCCATCGTCCTCATGACGTCCAAGGGCCGACTGATCACCAGAGGAGCCTGGACCAAAGTCCTGGACCGACTCGGAGCAGACAAAAGCATCAAACTGAAAGGTAACTATGATATTAATGAGAATCATTTATTTGTATGGCACTTTTCAATGCAAACATAAAAAGTTACATACATGCAATCTGAGACAGTCTAATGTCCTCTGGTCGTTCCAGAGTCAAAACAGGTGGGGTCACGAAACTTAAGGTTTACTAGACAATATTTTATATTTTTTCCTTTGCACATTTATGTTTAAAATAAAAACTTCCAATTTGATCAGCCTGTCTACATGATTATAATGTTATTGACAGACATTGTTGATATTGGCATTGGTATCAGTGGCACCTTATCACTGTACCTTATAAACATGAATGTATGAATCTGTGTATTATTTGAATAGCTAATTGAGTGCACAATAACAGTACACAATATACATGGCAGCACTAGGCCCAGTTTGATATGAAACACAATGTTATACAATATATATAGTAGGGGCTCCCTGCTCCATCTCTCCATCAGTTTGGGGATCCCCTAGGCTAGAAGCCTTAACTTATTTTGGTAATTACAGTTTTGAACTGGGCTATATATTTTATTTTTATATATTTATATACGTATGTATAGTTTTGTTTTTTTGTTGTTTTTTTGGGGGGGGGGATTCATCCGATAACAGACATAAACATTTCCCCGCGGTATCAACCGGGTATAAAAAAAAATTGAGATCTGACAAACATAGACATTTTGTAAACATTTCCTACACACCCAACAGGGTATCAAAAAAACTGTTTGATTTTTTAATTTAAATTTTGGTGATTACAGTTTAGAAGTGAGTTAGTAGCCGAGCTGCAGCACGAGTCCAGTGGCAGTTTTTGTTTCTAGAAGTTTCCATACACATGAAGCCATAATGAGCCTGAGAACCCCCCCCCCAGCCGCTCCGTCTCACTGTTGGTGTCATTTCGTCTCCCTGCAGATAAGATGGCATTTGTGGGGTTCAAAGGCTCCTTCCGCCCCGACTGGGTCCATCTGGAGGCGGACGCAGACCAAGCCAAGATCCACCAGGTCCTGCCCGTCCCTGTGGTGCACAAGGCCAAACTATGAGTGGCAGACAAGAATGGGGAGGAAAGCCAAGAGACTATGTAGCCCCGAGATACTGACACACATACCCCCCCCTCCACACACACATATACACACACACACGCATTGTCGGCACTGAAGAGTCAGTTGCTCCAAGCCATTGGTCCACTATCAAATGGTGTTTTTCTAGGTTTGGCCATCAGAAAAGAAAAAAAAAAAAAGATGTGACTGTGTGTGCTGCTCCCAGAGCCAGCACTGCCTCTGATGAACTGTATCTATGTGACCCACCCCTCCCCTCCGCCCTCCCCCAACGGAGACATGGTGCCCTGTGGCGGCTGGACTGGAGCTCAACAGGACCTGTGGTGTTTGCAGAGACGTGCGAACACACACACGTACGACGATCGGTGCTGTTTGGTGTCGCTGAGCTCGCCAGCTGAAGTCGCCGTCGGATTTGGTCAGCGATCCGTAACCATGCCAGTGTGGACACTCGCTTCATTTCACATCGTCGTTAGCATTTAACTTACAAGAGCTCTGACAAAAACACCAAACCGTCGACTCAAGCCTTCTGGATCAGCATCCACCGGAGGTTTAGCAAAGACACTTGAGTCTGTGTTGAGCCTCTGTACACAGCATTTTCACATGATGATCGTTTATTATGGCTCATCCAAACATGTCTACAAGCAAAACCAACAGTCACACTTGAAGGTTTAGAAGGCACGATGTGATAACGGAGGTCACAGCTCCTTGAACTAGATCTGAATTTATGGATTCATTTCAACTGATGGTTCAGGCAGAGGGGTGGGAGGGGTGTGTGGCTCTGGGAGCTTCAGCCCTCAAACCACTGCTAATAAGCAACTAACAGTGTCACGTATGAGAAGAAGAAGTGGTCCTGGTGGAGGGACAGTACAGACGGTGGTGGGGGTTCACATGGAGCCGTATATACACAGCTGAAAGGTCTGGGTGTTCAGTCAGGTTCCACTTTGAGTGGGCGGTCCGTGCTCTACCTGCAGAGAGGTTTTCTGTGTGAGCCTGAAACACATGGAGATCAGACCTCAGTCAGCTCCAGGTCCAGGTCCAGGAGCAGCAACATCTAAATATAAACCTAATACAGCAGGACCAGAAGCAGGTGATTGGGTCTCATTGGGTTTGTTCACAAACTCAGCCTATTCTTTGTGTTAATAACATCATATATATACTATATAGAAAAATATATAGAAGATATAAGCGGTTATAGCACTACTGTATGACTCTTCACTTAAGTCTGGACCAGTCATTTATATTATATATTGAACGGGGCCTGGAGGAGCCTGGGTTGGTCTATTCACTTTCTTTCACTTCTAATTTAAAATTGGAAACATTCCTGAGATATGATATAATTATTGATTTCTGCTCATTGACCACCGATCATTTAATAATAAAGAATATCAGAGCCACACTGAGGGGAAAAAAGAAACTGATGAAAATTAGAAGAATAAAGCTTTATGAGAGGAAAGTCATAATATTACAAGAATAAAGTTGGGATAATATGAGAATTAGAAGTGACGACTAAATATTTAGGAAGCAGCCGATCAGACGGATGAAAAAGTCATTTTCTTCACTGAATCTTTTTACTATCCTGATGATGTGTGAAAAGTAGTATCTAGTAAACGTCTAATAGTAAAAGTATCTCCTCATTTGTGCAACCATCACTTCACAGCAGGCTTCACGTTTTTGATATCCACCTGTGAGATCCACAGAGCCTAGAATTATAACTTTATTCTCTCTTTATTATTGAAATATTGATTTTATTCCCACAAACTGTGGTTTTATACTTGTAATTCCAGTTTCATGTCCTCAGTCTGGCTCTGACAGAGTGTTTGTGTGGTTTTCTGCGATCACTGACGTCCACCGTGTCGACCACAGCTGCGTCTAAACCAACCACAGTGAGCCAGCCAATCAAATGCATGTATAATGAAGGTGTGTCATCGTCCACCTGCAGGTCTCGTCTCTGTGACCGGTGTGGAGGTGAGGTTTTTTCACTCTGTGTGTTTTAAAGAGAGAAAAAAAAACAAATAACTACATTCCAGGTTTGGACGTTGACTCTTCGCTCACTTGATGTTGTGATGTTTCCTCCCATCAGTGTCTGTGACCCACTCTGTGTTTTTTCTTTGGAGTAAAACCAGCAAAGACGCTTGTTAACGATACAAAAGATTACATTTTCCCGGAGAATGCTATAAAAAAAAAGAAGAAAAAAAATCAGGGAGTTTTTAAATGTGCAATTTTGCCCTCTTTCAAAAAAAATAAATAAAAAATCTCAGAGATCTTTTGATCCAATCTGGCCAGAAAAAGGACCGCCCCACCCCACCCCACCCCCCTCCCTCCTGCCGAAATAGCTGGTCTTTTTTCGGATGTTGTAGCAGTAATTTAGTGTTTTGTATGTTTCATGTGTTTTTAAAAATTCCTCAGATTGCTAAGAGATATATTTTATACTTATTTATTGTACAGGCACAGTTGATGGAAATGGACCAGGGACTTGGTCTGAGCTGTGATGTTATTCCTGTCCTGTGTGTTCTGTATGCACCAAACATTATCGCTCCACTTTAGAACATTTGTACCAGACGCTCAGCGTACATGCATATGACTCATACGGTATAGTTTGGCTTGTTAACTGTACACAATACAAATGGATGTGTTGTATATGTGGCTTGGGCTTGTAAAGTGATGATATATGAGTTTTTTCTTTGAGGACTTTTGTACAGAAATAAATGATGATGAACAGTTTGAACAGTTTGACTCTGTGTTCTGCTACGCCGATGAGGGTCATGACCTCAAAACTCCTCTAAAGACGACACTGATAAACAAAAAATGTAAAGTAAAAGTAGTAAAGTAATAAAAGTCAGTCAATTTAAATTAAAGCAGAAGCAAGCGGAATGTTTGTGTTAATATAAGTCTTAAATAGTTATATCTTCCAACAGCAATCACTTATATAGAGTGTTTGGTCTGAAACACGGGTCTGTCAGTCACTCTGCTCTGCTGTAAGCCGAGGAGACTTGCCTGATAAAGGGTTAATGGTGAATTCTGCATCAGATCAGTGAGTTCATCTGCTGCTACCACCTGAAACACATTGCTGGAGCCAGAGGGATGATGTCAGAGCAGAGGGGTTCAGACACACACCTTGATTTCCAGTAGATTAGATCACTGCAGTGGTTCAGTTGTTCCCAGGTTCAGGAGTTGCTCGACAACTTAAAGGGATAGTTCAACATTTTGGCAAATTTGCCTAGCGAAAGTACCGTGCACCTCCGTTGCGTTACCTGAGCAGCTCACGTCTCTACCCCGCCGATCTAAAAACAGCTTGCACCGACAATTAAAGGTAATGAACCTACTTCTAAGACTATATATAGATTATGGCAATAGGCGAATAAAATGTTGAACTATCCCTTTAGGATTATTCAGAATGCTGCTGACACTAGGAAATACCACCACATCACTCCACTCACCGGCCTCCTGTCACTCACAGGACTGATTTCAAAATCCTGTGGTTTCTGGATAAATCACTGAATATGTCTGTGACGAGCTCAAGACCTACAGGAGCCTGACGACATCTGGGGTCTCCTACTGACCGCCCCAAGGGTCTGAACAAAACAAGGTGAAGCAGCGTTTTGGTCGTGGCAGAGGAGGTTACTGATCTGAGGTGGCTGTGGAAATGAAGCATCACACTGTGTGTACTCAAGGAGAAAATGTACACACTCACATATTCATATATACAGGTGCAAATGAGAATACAACTGTCAGGTCAGTGGCAGTCCTCCCCATAATAGAGGAGCTACTGAACCAGACTAATGCAGCTGGTAGCGCCTCGGTCGGGGTAATCCAATATCCATAGTCATTACAATTAAAAGAATTAAACACATGAATAACTTAGTCTGTGTGCAATGAATCTATATAATGAGTTTAACTATTTGAATTGAACTACTGAAATAAATGACATTACCTTTTGAGATGCACCTTTTTTTCTCTATCCCATCCCATCCCTCTGACAATAGCTATCTTTAATGCTCCCGAGGCCCTGAACCCTGAACACCAGAGTTTACAACTGGAAACTCATGTCCTTGTACTCTTACTTCATTTCTCACAAAGTTCTACCTGCTGAGTCAGTAAGAAGCAGCCTCTGTATACTACAATACTTGTTATTCCCACTGCATACATCCTCAAAGGCTAAACATCATGGGCTCAGTTTCTGGAACAAAGTCTGTGGTGGTTGTTTCTTTTTCAAAAATAATTGGTTCCATTTGTTTAATCTGAGGACTCAGTAATGTGATCTCCACATTCAAGCTGCTTTGCTTTTTATTTCTCAATTTCCACTTTGTGGGCCTCCTGATTTTCTTTTACTAATTTTATCACTGCATCATGCAGGCTTTAAACTTAACCATTAAAGGCTTTACACACACACACACACACACACACAAAAATAAAGTGAGACATTTTTTAGCTCATTGTTATGTTTGATTTCCATCCAAGCTTCCTCAGGAGCAGAGAAAACCAAGCTCATGATAATTTAAAAAATGTTTATTTTAATACTTGGTGAAAAATCAAACAGAAGAAGTGGCAGCGATGTCTGAATCAAATGTGGACATGAACAACAACCAGCACAGACCTGAGGTCTGCTCGACAACAAAGACACTTCCTGTCCCTGAGGCAGCTCTGGACGCAGGACACAGACATACAGTTTAGTGATGAGTACCTTCTGAACAAGACATGTATGTGCAGATTTTGATTTGCTAAGAATCAAACAGGAAACAGTTAAACCAGCTGACGAGGTCGTCTCAGCTGTCTCTCAAAGCGCTCGGTAACGGAGATGATTGCAGGAACAGACGCCGAGACGCGTTCCACTACGGGACAGTAAATCTGACTCCAGCTCAGTGTCGGCACGGGATTTGTTCGATCACCGTGTTCATCTTCACGCGGCCCTGCGGCCTTCAGGAGTCCACGGCACGCAGATCTGGGTCTAAAGAATAAACGCATCTGAGTCCAGAAGGCAGAGGGACGTTGTCCAATCAGAGCTCGACCTTCATGTGGCTGGCGCTGTTCCCCTCCACGTCCGGCTTCCCGCTCTCCGTCGTCTTCTTCTTCTTCTTCTTCTTGGCGTTGACGTCGTTCTCCTGCTTGTGTTTGGAGTCGTCCTTCTTGCCGGCTTTCCCGGGGAACACCTGTCCCTCCACCGTGACGTCGGCGCAGCGTTCTTGGGCCACGAGGAAGTCTTTGACCTCCCAGGCCATACTGCCATCCCGCAGCATGAAGATCACCCTGTTGGAGCCGACGACGAACCTGCAGGACGACAAGGAGCAACACACCAGGTTCCATTGGTTACTACACACTTCCCTCCGTTGTAATGTGATGCTGTTTTTAGTGGCTATGTAAAAAGCCTAATTAGTAAAAACTCAGCTCCAAAAAGTATTTGCCCCCTTCCTGATTTTTTTTTGTATATTTGTCACACTTAAAGGGATGGTTCAAATTGGCCCATTGCCATAATCCCTATAGTCATAGCAGTAGGTTTGTTACCTTTAATTTATTGACAATTGCAGAGACTGCTTGCCGAAAAACTGCCCCCAACGGAAATGTGCATCAGCGGTTTTGCATGAATTTCCCTCTAAAACAACTCTGTCTCATAACGTTCCATTATTATCTCATAGCGTGGTGAATGTGCAGGTCACAACTTGTCCACCAGAGCGTTTTGGAGTTGTTGGATTGTGTATTTGATGAGTTTGATGAGGGAAACCAAGAAATTCCGTCAGCCTCCGTAGCATAGCTCTTAGCAGCTTGCGGCTCTGCTCCGCCGTTCTAAAAATAGCTTGCACCGACAATTAAAGGTAACGAACCTACTCCTAAAACTATAGGGATTATGGCAATGGGCCGATTTGCCAAAATGTTGAACTATCCCTTTAAATGTTTAAGATCATCAAACAATTTTAATATTAGACAAAGATAACCCAAGAAAATATAAAATATAGTTTTTAAATGATAATTTCATCTATTAAGGCAAAAAAGCTATCCAGACCTACCTGGCCCTGTGTGAGAAAGTCATGATGAACTAACTGTGATAAACCACATATTTTGGAAAACTGTCCACACCCAGACCTGATCACTGCCAGAGCTGTTGAACCAAGAAATCAATTCAAAAGAACCTGTCGGACAAAAGTAAAGGAGGCTGAGATCTCAAGAAATTCAAGTAGGGAGAGGTCATCTTTGTCCAGTATTGAAATTTGTTTGATGATCTTAAACATTTAAGTGTGACAAATATGCTAAAAAGTTAGAAATTAGGATGAGGGCAAATACTTTTTCACAGCACTGTAGATGAAGAGCTGGTTTCACAGACTTTGACTCTGTCTGACTCTTTACAAACAGTACAGACTGAGTCTAAATTCCTGTGTTGTACAAAGCAGTTTAGTACCTGACTGTCTTAGAATCCAGCTGTAGTTATTTAGGACATTTTTACAAACTTTTAAAAAATGCCTGGCGGAGGAGCAGCATCCACCTGCTTCCAGCTCTGCTTCATGTTTGTCTACTGGAAGAATTACCCAAACTGTATGAGTTAAAACTCATCTCCTCAAGTATCTGTTTAGACATTTTATATATTATGGTGTAAGGACGTGTTTTAACATTTCATCTCCATACTTATCTTGCATATTTGCATATGTAAATGTCTATCCTTATTTGCTTATCTTTATCAGCTTATTCTCTATTCTTTGCTGAGGGAGCAACTGTAACTCACCCTCATTTTCCCCCGAGAGTCAGTGAAGGATCTGATTCTGACTCAACAGTTACAAACTTCACTCGAGGAGAGAAACTATTAAAAAAAATCTGATGCTGGTCTAAAACTCTTCCTCTCTCATTGTCTTCATAACAATTCTCAATTCAACTCAAATGCATAATTGGCCTTTAAAGCATTACATTTCAAGAAAGAAAACTAATATTTGTTTCTAATATTTTGATAAAGCTTGCACTGGGTTCAGAAATGCAGCTCTGTTTCCACAATGTTCCCTGGATATTGTTTTCTGGTCACCGCGGTAACATTGGTCTTCTGGCTGAGTTAGTCTGGTGTCTAATGTTTTTATCTTAAAATGATTGAGTCTTTATTTTTGTGAACACTTAATCTGCTCTGGGACCAGTGGTACATGTCTTTGCTGCATGTCATTCCCCCTATCTCTACCTCCCCATTTCCTGTTTCTCTACTGTCCTATCCATTAAAGGCCTGAAAAGCCCCCAAAAATACTTCAAACAAAACAAAAAAAGATTTGACGGGTTGACGTGTCATAACTCTTTGTATTTTAAGAAGTGGAATTTCCTGATATGAATGGGGAGATGACTGGCAAGACTAAACCTTGAAGTTGGATGTTGTGTCAATGCTTCTTCTCCCGTCTTGAGCAGCTGCTATATCTTTTTCATACCACTAGAGGTCAGTGTCGTCAATGTGTTTACTGTTCTGCAGTATCAGCTTCAACTGTTCTGGAAAGTTCAAACTAGTGAGTGAAGTGAGGTGAAGTATCAGAGCAGCATCATGATCAGAGCTGCTCCAGGAGCTTCACTGCTTCCTCTCCGATCTCCTTTAACAGAGACAACACTGGACCTTCCTTTAGGAAATGAGAAGGGAGATAATATCCCACAATTTCTCACTTCACTTACTTTGAGCCTTCCTGAAATTAAATAGACTTTCTAGTTGATCCACATGAGAAACATCAACAAACATTAACTTTAGGCCATATGAACAAGAAGCGAATCTTGTCTTGAACTTCAGGGAGAAGTTTAGCCAGGCTAGCGCCGCCTACTGGTTCCGGCAAATTTCATTTGCCTCAAACATGTAGTCAGGACACTAGCAATGCGTTTCGGTTTGCTCCCAATCAGCGAACAGACGGGTAAGTGAAGGCGATGACGTTGAACTCAAGCGCTCAAGATTAACCTATGAGCTTAACCGGTGTATAGCACACGTGACCACCAAGCAGCAGCGATTAGTTGAAGCAAATGTAAGCAACCGCCTCCCGGAAGCAAACGAATCCCTATGGCTCGTGTTCAGACGCTATATGAAATGTAATGAAATAAGCGGCTGATGCATCAGGCTAGGAGAAGTTACCTCTGAATATCAAAGTTGGCGTTGAAGAGGCTGCCCTGCCACAGGCCGGTGATCTCCTCAGTCTCCTTCTCAGTGGGATCTCCAGACACCGTGGCAAAGACCATCAGGGTGCGGCCCTTCTTGGACATCTTTAGCAGATCCTCTGGCTTCGAGGCGTCCACCTTGGAGAAGTCAATGGGAGGAGGAGACCTCTTGTGCTCTGGAAGGTCTCCTTCCTCGATGTCGTCATCCTCCTGAAAAATACAAGAGGAGAGAAGGGATGTGAAGTCAACACTGACCACCACACACAGAATTTTTTTCCTGTAGTAAAACTAACTTCCATATTACTCCTCCATATTAAGCCTCAGGGTTCCTCACATAAAATGTAAAACCTAGAAATAGGTTGTTGGACTGTAGCTAATTTAATTTTCCTATTCATCTGATCATGGATGAAGGGAAAAGCTCGAGAAATTTGTCTTTCGATCATTTGTTTTATGCAAATGTATTACTGGTGGTTGAATATAAAAGATCAATCAATCGCAAAACAAAATGTCTTGATTTTATATGCTATGTGTCAAATATATACAGATCAGAAGTTATATTAATCTTTATAAAATCAAGAGTCTCAATCAGATAAATAAATAAATAATGATTATGTCTAGTTAACTCTTTGAAAAGGAATATTTTGATCCATGTCTTACTATGCTGTCGTTGATTATCTAATTTGTGTTACTTCTATTTTTGCTTTTTTGATTGCTCATATTTTCCTTATATTTATTTGAATTTTTTCCTTTCTTTTCTATATCTTCATGTTGGTCACTTGCATCGTTTATGTGCTTGTTGTTTTAAATGAAAGGAAAGCAAAAAAATATAATCATGCCATAAACAGAAAAGGACAGTAAAGCAAAAAAGTAAGTTAAGTAAACTTGTTTCTGCACTTCATGTTCCGAGTTCCTTGTTGCTGATGATGCAGCTGCCTGGCTAACGGCTAGGCTAGCAGCTACCCTCCGCAGGCTGGCTACGTGAAAACCACACCGTTAACCAACCTCCCACTGCTCCAGCAGCCGCGCCATGTCTGCGTCGTTGTAGTCTCGGATATCCTTCTTTTTCTTCGGTTTGTTCTCTCCATTCACAGTCGCTAAAACGCAAAGGAGGGAAGCGCAGAACAGCAACACCGCACATCTCAACCTGAAGTCGGACGCCATGTTTACAGATGGTGTGTCCTGATTGGCTGAAGAGACTACCGGTCACAAGACCGAGGGGCGTGTCCGACGGTTAAAAGCCGAACGGCGGCACGCACGCCTCCTGAGAGAATTTCAAAATAAAGGCACACACCTCTTGCGTTCTGTTTGAGGTTTTTATTATCGTTAAACGATCGAATATGTTATTATCCATTTATTTGATCGTATTTTACAACAGAAATGTATTCAATATTCATTAATTGTGTGTGTAAAAAAATATATATATATATAAATGTTTCCTTTGATATCATAAAACAAAAAATGTAAATTTGCTTATTACCAGAGACGACTTTGTTATTACGCACCACCTTGTGGACAGCATCAACTAGTGCGTCTGAGTGTGGGTAGAAGTTCTAACCCAGTTGCCAATTTTGTTGTTGCAATGTTTTTGATGTGGAAATTATGGTGGCCCTGAGAGTTTGGTTAAAAAGCACAAGTGTCATGGTGAACAAGTGGTCCCAGCCTGGTTCAGTAGTCTCATGTGTTGTAAAAAGATTTTTTTCTGAAGTTGTTTGACTTTCCGTTACCACGTTCAACACCATGTCTGCTATGGAAACATTCAGGTTTCTAGGATCCACTGTCTGCCAGGCCAGCACCTGAAGTGGACACAAAGAGACCATCATCAAAATCACCCAGCAGAGGATGTAGCAACTTCCTGCACCAGATCAGGAAGGTCAACCTGCCTCAGGAGCTGCCGATTTTACAGTAATGTGTGATCAATGGCGAGTGGGGTGGATCCTTCTTGGTTAATGACTTAATAACTGAAATTCAACCGTATGTTTTTGTTGACACTGGGCTGAACTGCGCTAAACAATTATTTCTTTGAGCCAGGCAAAACAGGAGGGGGTGGCAGGCATTTCCTCCTGTTAACTGCCTCTGACATAACTTTTTTTTTTTTTCTTAATGTAATGACAGCCTAACTTAAACAAAGGCAGGAAATAGATTTTTAATTCAAAATGATTCCTAAATGTTGAGTCAGATGTTCTCCAATATATTTGGACACAGCTCCATTAGCTACTGGTTGATAACAACACAAATACAAAGAGTATTAAGTTTGTTTGTTTTTTTACTGTATGAGAACAATGGAGTATGTTCTTATCTAACAAAGCTTTACTATGACACTGACAGGTTCAAACATGACTGACAGTGGAGGAGGTGGTTCTGAATGTTTTTTGTCCTGTGATGAACCACATTTTCAAAATAAAAGAAAATTGATTCACTCGCCAAAAGTTCTGTTTCAAAATAAGAGTCCTGCAGTTCTCTGACTTGTCTCCATTGACATAACTCCTTAAAATGTTTCAAATAGGCTATATATTTTTATTCAAGGAAATTGTGCATTTGTCAGGTACACAGTTTTCAATGGTAGATTACTTGTTTGTCCCAGCAACAGAACAGTGTAGCCTATATATTTATGCAGATGTACATGAGTGTGTGTCACATGGTGCAACAGTGCAGCTGGCTGGTGTGTGTTCAATCGTTTTGTAACATCACTGGTTTGTTCTTTAGAATAAGAACATGATGTGGTGGGATTTTGCTGACAATTAGATATAATCAGCAGATATTCATTCATTGCACCGCCTTGTAAAGTGACATAGATAGAATATAAACTACATAAATGATGTATTCAGCATACCATACAGCATACAGTAGATTCAAACATGTGAAAAGATTGTAAGAGAAGTGAAAAACATCAATCCTGCATGGATCAACACCAACACTCAATGGATTCCTCCCTGATCCGTGTCCCATCATCCCCACAAGTTTGATCTAAATTGGTTCAGGACAATGTAATGACTGACAAACAAACAAAGCAGACACAGGTGAAAAAAAATTCCTCTGTGGAGGTTATAGCAGAAGAATGACAGAGTCAGGAAGGAACTCTTGTCATGTTCAAGGGCAGGGAAAACAATGGTTGATATGGAGGCTGGTATGAAAAGAATACATTCTACTGAACCTGAATTTAATGTCTGAGGCCTGCAGGGGTCATGAGGTTGTGGAGATCAGCTCGGCTGACAAAGACTGTGGAGCTGTTTCCTCTCTGGCCGACCCCACCCAATGGCACTGTGCCCTGTGCAGCTGCGAGTCCCACTGACAGTGCAACAGCATTCACATTCACTCACTGTGTGTTCATCACAGCCTGCAACCAACAGGAACACAGGGTTTGTTACCATGTCATACACCTCCTGTCTGTGCATTTGTGAGATTAATGGCATCAATGAAGTTCAAAATGATCTCCAAGTCTCTTGAAGTTGTATCATTTGATTTTATAGCAGTATTCTTTCCTTTGGTGTTCCTGTCTCCCATCTCTATCATTTTACCCCATGGGGAAAGTTATGTCACAGTGCTAACTTTTTTAATAGGTGTTTGTCATAATTAGAGAGTTTATTTTAATTGCCTAGGATTTCCTTATTATTTGGAACAAACATTTAGCTAATGGTAAAATCATCCAGTGTAAAATGTGGCTCATCTTACCTCATAATGCAACAGATACCCTATACAGGAAGGCATCATCCCCCTATTGTAATATGGCATCTGTTCTAATAATCAGAATATAGCCTAGTTTTAACTGACAAACACTATCCTGATATAACTGTTAGTGTTTACAAAAAAAGGGGACTATTTTTTTTCTCCTTTAAATTCTGGCTCACTTCACTGTATTTCAGGGGGAAATATTAGACTGCCAAACAACAAGAATTTCAGGGGCTGCGCAATTAATAACAATGTGATCAAAATCACATAAATCACGGAATGCAAGATCAAAGTGCAATTTCAGACACTGCAGCTCCATTTAAGGTAAAACATGTTACAGCATTGTCGTGCATGTAGCGCACAACAACAAATTCTAAAAACGAATAGTAAATAAGCTATTCACAGGCCTATGCCACCATGTCACCTGACCTAAAGCCAGTTGAGATGTTTTGGGATGAGTCGGAGCACAGAGTGAGGGCAAAACAGCCAACAAGTAGGCTACTCAGCACCTCTGGGAACTCCTTCAAGACTGTTGGAAAACTGTTCCAGGTGACGGCCTCATGAAGCTGATGAGAGGATGTCAAGAGTGTGTGAAAAGCTGCAAATCAAAAGGTGGCTACTTCGAAAAATCTGATATAGACTATAAAACATATTCTGCTTTTTTGTTTACTTCGACATGTGTTCCTTGAGTCTAGACCGATTCCATTTCTCTCCATGTTATAAACTGTTTTCTTGTCTGTAACAACATCTATTGCTCGTCTGGGTGAGGGATCCCTCCTCTGTTGCTCACCCTGTGGTTTCTCTATTTTTTTTTCCTGGTAAGGTTTTTTTTTTTTTTGGAGGGGGGCGGGTGGGTGGGTCAGTGTATGTGAGAGCAGGATGTTGTTATAATGCTGTGTAAAGCCCCTTTGAGACAAACTGTTTGTAAAAAATGGGCTATACAAATAAAATTGCCTTGCCTTGCCTTCATAGTCTACAATGTAGAAAAAAAGAAGAAAAAATCGGAAGGTGTGTCCTAACTTTTGACTGGTAGTGTATTAATGCTCCACTATTCAAAGTAAAATCAACCCAGCTGCTCTGCCTTTATTTTGAAAACAAAACTTCCGGTCTCACATGGTAGCTGGCTAGGCTAGCGGTTTACTTGACGCAGCGGGGATGTCTCATGGCAGAGCAGCGACCAGTCCCGAAAGTAAAAGCAGTCGTAAAACTTCACTGAGCTCTTCGGCCGCCGTGTAACCAGCGTCTGCCCTCTCGACGCCGCTAACGCCAGATAAACAACCCGTCTACGGTCATGGCGGAGAGCGGTGGAAGCGGCTACTCGTGTTACTCCGTTGCAACAACTTTGCCGAGTCCAGCAGCCGTTCAGCCGCGACCACACCCTCCCCGCTTCCTCATAGTACTGTAGCGGGAGCGCGCCGCGCAGGCAGCGCCACTTTGAATCTCTGGGAATAACGGCCGCTTCTTTCGGCTACGTTGACGCTTCCTCGACCGCGTGACCCTCTAAAACAAGTGAGTTGAAAAGTTGAGAGACCGCCCGCCGGTATGGATACGAGGAGCGACCCCCCCACGGAGGACACGCGGGGCTACGTACTCCCTGGTCCCGGGTTGAGACGCTGAGGAGGCGGAGGGCGGACAGACGGACGATGCATATGGAGTCGAAGCGACCGGAGCAACTGCTAGCTTGTAACCCAGGGCTGTGTTTGAAGAAGAAGCGGTTGAAAGTGGATTAAGGGGTTTGTTAGTTTGTCGCCCTTTCGGTGGATATTACTCGGGAGGACCCATGAAACGATGGTGCTGGAGGGAAACACAAGTCTTCCCGCTATCCAGAAGAGCCGCCCGGGTGTCGCCCCGTCTGTAACCAGCATGAGTACGCCAGGCCGGTCACACTCAATGGGAACAACTCGGACAAGATCTCGGTGCTGTGTTAGTAGGATACTGGCCCCGATGCGAGTGGACACAAAATGATATCCTATTGAGTACAGTCTCAAAAGACTTAGAAGGCATCCGCTAAATGGTGAAGGTGTTTTCTCGGCTGCAGTCATAAAAGGAAAAAAAAAAGGCATCTAACACAGCACAGAGTCGGTCCAACAGATGATACTCCAGTTGGGAATGAAAGGATAAGGAGCTCTGACATTGTTTTCACAGCCTAATTCTGAATCTGCACTTTGCCTTTATTTTGTTATTCAGAAGGCACCTCGGTGGCACTGCAGCTTGTGTGTGATTTTTTTTCTTTCTTTTTAAATTCAGAAATCTGTGAATCTGTTCCACAAACAAACTGGGACTCTAACAAAGAATATGGACTTTTAATAACATGGATTATGTTGTTCAGGGCATTTAAATTGAAATCATTTTAAAGTAAAGAGCGTTTGATTTAACACTGACGTAGCGGGGATTCTGATCAACTGTTACATGGTATAAAAAGAATTACTAATAACCAAGGCAGATAACTGAGAATATGCCAGATCATAGCCTAGTCTTTAATCATATTGTACCATAGAGACATATTAATTAACAAAGGGGGATGTTATTCAAACATAAGTGAATGCAGTAATTGATTTTTTTGGTTAGCCACATGTTTACATTGAGAATACATGTCCTGTATGTCAACATATAATGTACAGTTGATGATCTATACTCTGAAGGAATTTAAGGAAGACTGTTTGGCCAGTTGTTATTTAAAGGAGTTTGTAAAAAAAGAAGCAGCGAGGTGAGTCTTATCTTGGAAATGTCTTAAACAGTACAATGCAGTGCGCATCAGCAGAAAACTATAAATAACCAAACCCCCCTCCACAAGAGCAGTTTGAATCCCAACCCCCCCCCCCCCCGCCCCTCCCCACCTTTCCGCACACACACTCCCCCCTCCTTATTATGGCTAGTGGTGGTTCTGGCAAATCGGCCAGCGAGGGATCAACCAGCACACCCAGCGGCGGCCTGCAGCACAGGAAGCGGCTCTCCTCCGTCTGCGACACGTGCAAGGGAAAGATGCAGCTGGTGGCCGACCTGCTCCTGCTGTCCAGCGAGACGCGGCCGGTCATGACCTCGGAGGGCGTGGCCGTGGCCGACACCTTCGACCAGTGCCGCGACACGGTCATCGCCCGGACCAAAGAGCTCTCCATCCTCACCCACGACATCCAGAGCCAGCTCAACATGGGCCGCTACGTGGAGGTGGGGGACCGCCTCCTGGAGATGGCCGACCTGGTGGTGTCGCTGACGGAGTGCTCGGCCCACGCCGCCTACCTGGCGGCGGTGGAGACCCCCGGCTCTCAGCCGTGCCTGCCGGGCCTGGTGGACCGCTACAAGGTGACGCGCTGCCGGCACGAGGTGGAGCAGAGCTGCGGCGTCCTCCGGGTCACGCCCCTGCCGGACCTCACCCCCCAGCTCCTCCTGGAGCTCTCTCAGAACATCTCCACCAACCTCAAGACTCTGACGGACATCTCGTCACTGGCCAGTGAGAGGTCCAGGGACCGCTTCGCAAAAGAACAGTTCAAACTGAGCGTGAAGAGCATGAGCACCAGCGGCACGGCCTTCCTGGCGTGCGTCAAGGAGGTGAAAACGCAGCCCAGCGAGCTGACCAGGAACCGCTGCGTGCTTTTCAGCGCCGCCCTGGCGCAGGCTGTGAGCGCCCTGGTGGGCTTTGCCACCGAGCCCCAGTTCTTGGGAAGAGCGGCGAGCATCTCCGCCGAAGGGAAGGGGGTACAGACTGCGGTGTTGGGCGGGGCCATGAGCGTGGTCTCGGCCTGCGTCCTCCTCACTCAGGGCCTCAGGGACGTCGCCCAGCATCCCGAGAGCAGCTCCAAGATGGCGGAGTACCGGGAGCGTCTGCGCAACTCGGCGTGCGCTGTGTCCGACGGCTGCACGCTGCTCACTCAGGCACTCAGAGAGCGCTCCTCTCCAAGAACTCTGCCGCCAGTCAACTCTCATTCTGTGAATTAGTCTAGGAGGGAGAGCCCCCCCCAACCCCCCCTCCCTCTGTCCTATTCTGACGTACCAAAGAGACTCACTTGGGCTGTCCCTGTTCATCAGGTTTAGAGTCGCCCCCAATTTCCAGTGGATCCGTCTTCCCGCTCCGTTCCGACTCCGATACGGTTTAGCTCCGTTTGACGTATCAAACCCTCGCCCACTGGAATGCGTTGCGTCTCTGATCCGTTTCCGTTGCCTGGAGCAGCTGGATACCCGAGATCACGGGAGAACTAAACTATCGCGATAACAGCCGTATATAAAGTGAGATTTAAATGTAAACAACAGATCCCTTTGTCTTTCTTTCTGTCAGGATACTTAGCCTACCTTTTTTTTTTTTAACTTTCAGTTTGTATCATAAAAAATTGCGGTTTTCCACCTCCATGATTAATATCTTTTCATCCATGACGTCCTGTGAGCTTCAGGTCCCGATTGATTGATTGATTGATTGATTGATTGATTGATTGATTGATTGATTGATTGATGATTTGTTGCTTGTTCCAGTGGGTGAAACTAATGTTGACAAAGTGATGATTTACAATTGGAAAGTTTGTCGTCGTGTTTTATTTTGAAATTTACTGGACACTCGCTGCATTTGAATCCCCGCTCGGGCCGATCTAATCGGCATTGATTGACGCGTGACGGCTCCGTCGTCCGGCAAAAATAGACTTGCTGTGTATTTCTGCTGGACGCCGGAGCTGGACCGCGGCGGAGAACTCTCCGATTGACTCGAACGGGTGCGAATCGCTGTGTCAGTCGGAACGGAGCTGGAGACGGATCCGGTGGAAATCGGGAGTTAGAGTCAGAGTAACATCAGAAGAAGAAGGCCGTCTGCGGGTCTGTCCACGTGGCCCAAGCGCGTCAGGATGCGTCGGAGCGAAACAGACGACCGCTGCAGGGTTTCCGCGTCACGCTGGATGTGACCACTTCGCTCCGGCGCCCCGGCCTCGTCTCTCACCAGACAGCCTGCTCTCGTCAGCAGACAGCAGCCTTTAAAACCTGAAAAGTTTACCTCAGTTTTCAGCTCCGGTGAAAACACCAGCCTTGATGATGGATGTAGCCTTTGCTGTGTGAACCTATGGTTGGCTGACCTGCTCGATTATATGTGCTTTGTGAGGGTGGAAAAGAGTGATCTGAGTGTCTCCATTTTTTTTTTTTTTTAACATGTGTGAATTCTTAATTGGTAAAAAGCTGCTGTGAGTGTGTGCCATAGGTTTTACACTATTTACCAGACTTTGCATAGTATTTTAAATTGTTTTGACCATGCATGTAATAGAGTATTTATTTCAACTATTAAAAACATTGTTTCTGATATGATGTTGTTGTTGTTGTTGTTGTTGTTGTTGTTAGGCTAATATGCTTTGAAAAAGCTAGATTGATTTAAAACAGAGGTGTCAAAGTCATTGTAGTTCAGGGGCCACATACAGGGCCAGACCAGTAAAATAACAGCATAATAACCTATAAATAATGAGAATTCAAAACTTTTCCCTTTGTTTTTTAAGTACAAGTACATTATTAAGATGTTTATATTTAATGAAGTGTCCTATTATGAACAACCTGAAATTTCTTGAGAAGACTATGTGCAATTTCAACAATATTATGCCTCTTCTGTCTTTTATGTCATTTTCACACATGGCAAATGAATCCCACTGGGCGGCTTTGGCCCACAGGCTATTGGTTTGACACCCCTGGTTTAAAGGCTCCATTCACTTAACTGTTATGAGTGAGATTTCTGCTTTAACAAGGGTAAATGAATGTTAGGAACATTTCAAATAGTGTTTTATAAACATAAGGTGTCCTGTATAAATATTAAAGTCCCGACATTACATTATGACATAGCCATGAATAAATGATTATCTTGAACCGTTTGCACAGGGTGCCTTGTCAGGGCCCTGCTACCAAAGTGCTACCAGAAATGATTCAGCAACCATTTTTCATTAGTCAAGTTGTTACTCTTATAAATAATTTGTTCCTGTGTCAGCATTCAGCAGCTTTGTGCTTCTCACAGACGTTAGTTGATCCACAGAACATGTGGAATTAGACACGTGAAATCTATGACCAGCTGTTGATTCACCTTCATTCTGAGTAATGAGGCAGAAATCTTGAAACCAAAATCTAGTTAAACAGGCTTTAAAAAAAAAACGATTTGGCTAGGTAAAAGAAAAACACAATTCTATTGAGTTTTGGAGTTCTGGCAAGAGTGGTGATTATTAAAATCTTGTGGTTATGCTGGAAAGTATGAAGTTCTGTTTAGTTAGTTTCATGTCATCATCATGCTAGCTGAATTTAACTGTTGTTTTCAAAATGAGTCGTGTCAGGTTTCATCATGGGCTCAGAGTGGCTTGGTTATGTTTCAAAATGTAAAACTCAGTGAGAAAGAACTGGAGAAAACAAGCCAGGAAACAATAACCTGTCACTCACTATGACTAATGTTTCACTCTTATTTATTTGACATGAATACCTTCCAGCTCCAGCTGTTACTGCTCTGTCAGATTACAGGTGTGTGCAGGTGCTTTACACTGTTTTCATTAGAAGCTGATGAAACAACCATGGCTCAGCTTCAACATGTGTTACAGTCAGCAAGTTTTCATCAGTGCATGCTGAGATACTTTCAGTACACTGATGGCATCGTTTTGGAAACCAAAAGGTCTTCACGAGTTCATATATTCTGCTCATTATTTCAACTTAAAAGACTCCAACCTACTGTACAGTGCAAAAGTTTTCGTCCCTTCAGATGTTTAGATTTTTATCCATTCTACAATACCATCAGAGAGGCGTCTAATCGGTTCCACATTTATTCTGCAGCATGACAATGACCCATCATTACAAAAATAACTATTTACATTAACAAGAAGAAGACTGAGTCCTGCAACAGAGGTTTCTTCTGTTGACTGAACTTTGGATGAAGTTAATCCATATATAAATACTATTCATGAATAGTATTTATATATGGATTAACTTCATCCAAAGTTCCAAAATAAAGCCATGGATGGCTTTGTTTTGGAAAGCATCTTCACTTTAGCTATAGTGCCTAAAACCTTTGCACATTATCTTCTGAAAACTAGAATTTACTCCATCCAAGGACAGAATGTTTTCACTGTGTGTTTGTTAGCAGGATTACACAATAAGGACTGAACTGATTTGAAACAAACAAGGTGGAGGGATGGGACATGGTCCCTGTGCTGTTCAGGTTTTAATCTAAATTTTTATAAGCACTTTCCAAAACACTGTGAGGACATTTTTTCAACACACAGAAAACAAAGTTTGTATGTTAATGTATAAAACCAGATATATACTATATGTCTGGTTTTATATCTATGGGTATTGCTGGTATTGGCCATGGTGGATGGGTGTGCCCTACATAGAACTTCTCAAACGTAAGTGCTTTAGAATCAGTCAGAGGAACTGGGAATAATTAAGACAAACAGACAGCACAGGTAAACTCAGGATACACTTTCTGGTTGAAGCAATTTTGTTTTTGAGACATGAACAAGTTTAAAAACTGGATTTTAAGACATTTAAAAAAGTATTTGATAATGGTATCATCTACATAATGGTATGTTTGGACAGCTTGGATTCACAGTAGTGTCAGATGAAGTTCTACTGGAGCACACTGGAAGTGAAAATATTCACAGTTCACTTCATTCTGGAGGAAGATCCAGTCATCCTACACCTGTCTGTCTGATATAGATCTGCACCAAATTGTGCAAAGTCACACACTAGATCTCAAAACCACAAATACCTCAGAGTCTTTCTACGTCAAGATTCAGAAAGAAACGTGTCAAACAAGACCCATATTACAATAAATAGGAAAGTTCCAGTTTTACCACATCAGCACCAAAATGCATTCATAAATTTCACACACCTCAGGCCTTGACAAGAAAACAGATGCTGAAAGTTGAACCACATGAAACATCTCAGTTGTCTGACTGCACCTGAAATCTGTAAGGAGAGAGGAGAGGGCAGCCTAGGTCAAAGGTCAACTAAGATATTTATGCAACTAATTCAGAAGTTTAAAGTTTCACCGAGTTTAAGAAATAGGATTCAAGAAGAACAAATTACAATCTGCCCCCTGCTAAAGATCAGCATGTGACTGCAAAAACCAGGAGGCAGCCTTTCTTAAAACAAGTTTGTGTTCTCACCTAAGCTGATGGCAGATGTGACAAAGGCCACACAACTCTAATCCACTCAGAACATTTTACCAGAATCAGTGGAGGAAGTGGAGGAAAAAAGAAATAGCAACGTGTCATGACAACAGTGCAGTAACAACAGGAAAGAAGGAGACAATAACACAGAACAAGGAAAGAATGCAAAAGTACTTCCTGGCTGAATCAATGAGAACATTAGACCAGGAGGTTACACTGGATCATACGTGACACTAGCTTCATCAACAAGTCATGAAGTTCCTAACGGATAGGATAAATAAAGTGATTTGATTTGGTAAAAAATACCAAACTGACCTAACGGAGTGCGTGGTCCATAAATGTGCAATCACAGACACAGAGCAACCTAAAACAAGACCAGTTCAGAACCTGCAGTAGGTCTTCATAACCACAATACATATATATATATATATATATTTTATTTTTTATTTTTTTTTATTATTATTAATTGCCTTAATCCGACTATAACTGGACAACTGAAGTGCATGTAAAATCGGAAAAACTAAGATGAGAATTGGACTATGATAAATATGACGTACAAGTACAAGAATACAGACTAATATTTACAAAGACGTATTCAACATGAGGAAATAAAGAAAAAATAAAAGACTTTTAAAGAATTTCAAGTAGGTAAGTATAACTGTATATAATATACATCTCCTCTGTGTTTGTTAAGTTTGTGTTTGTGTGTGTATATGTCAAATAAAAAACAAGTTGACGCCTTAATCTGACTGAATCTTGACAATGCATGTGTGCATGCTTCACAACAGTTGAGACGGTACAAAGTGTAGCAAAGAAGCTGGCCCGAACCTAGTCAAAAAAGAAAAACAGTGCAACCAGTGAGAAGATATACATGGACCGACCCAACCGGAGTCATTTGTGTATATTTTCAACCCGAACTCGGCCCAGACCAGTGCGCCCAGTCAGGAACTGTAGTTGAGAACTCTTAGTTGTTTATATCCAGTTATTTACTAGGTAACCAAAAAGTCAACAGGAAAGGGGTCTGTATTAACCTGCTGAAACGACGCATATCGCCACCTAGTGTTGAGGAGGTGAACACTTGGATGTGTAGTCCTGAGATCTGAGTTGGCGTCCGTACCGGGTTTATACCCAGTCTGTCAAAAGAAGGTCTCTGAATAGCACAATGTGTTAAGTTACTGAAGCTGTAAACACTAACAGAACCTTTGGTACAAAAACTCTAACCTAGTGATGAGGCATTCAGATGACCAGTGGTGGAAATATGTTCAGTCAGTCAGGGACATTCCCAATTATAGAGCTTGGCTTGCTATTGTGCTTCAGTATAAATAGTTGGAAAACAGAGCGACATCATAAGACATCAGTCATCTTACCTGTGCTGGTGAGGGAATGAGATCCAAGTGCTTCATTCTGGTGATTCTCATCATTAGGACACTGTCACATCCTTCGTCCCTGCTCAGTGCTGCAAAGACCAGAACCAAACAGCAGCCACACTGTATGTGATCAGCATCGTATTTCAGAGGATCTTGGATCTTGGATTTTAGATCATGGGTGATTTCAGAGGAACCTTCTAGGCAGGATATGGGAACGGTTTTGGCCGATGGAACTGGGGCAGTGGGGAAAAAACAACAAGCATGGAAAAGTGCTGAATCAGCAACTCTAAAAACAGTCTTCCAGTGTGAAGCCGATGTATGTCACCGAGTATGTGACTGGTCACTGATGAGTCTTTCCTCATGGCCTGTAGACTATCTGAAGGGTGATGCAGAGACACCAGGTAAAAGCTTTTCACCACACCCACATTAGCTCTGTCATGCAAAGGGGGTTCTAAAACACCATGAAGGACTAGTTCTTTGGCAAAGACAAAACTGCTGTTGCCCAGAGCTTCATCTCTGCAGCTGTCACCCACAAGCTTTTTTAGGCCAGGGTTCAGAGAACACGACTGTCTCTCCTGATGGTCACCATGTCAGATTTAACGATCACAGGGGCATAAATTCTTGCGGGAGACTGGCAACACTACAAGTACGACCCCGAACCAATTATCTATCACCACCCTGCGCCAGTTCATAGGCCATCGGGGAGGCGTCACAACAAACTGTCAATCACGGTTACTATAGCGCTGTGTGTGATGCTAGTGGTCTTTACCTCAGATGTGAAAATGAAAAGGAAGGAAAAAACAATTGTGGAGACTGTCTGTCTTTCAGAGAAGACGCAAAGTACGTTAACAAATGTATTCACCTCAAAACCATTATTGCCACATGAAGCGAGCTAACGTAGCTTCACTGGAAGCAATGAGTCAAAGCGCTCTGTCATCCTATTGGTCAATGTCAAGGTTCACGTCATAGGAGTTATGAGACTAGGCGAAGAAATTAAAAAGATTCTAACATGCCAGACTTTCTGTTGAGGCGTCGTACAGCATCCTAGAAGCAAATTCACTGTTGGTCAGTTCTGTTACACTACACGTCCATTCCTCGCTCCTGACGTTCATAAATCGGACTCCTCGCTGGAAATTTGTGGGCCACAACAAAATCGTGTTAGCCTGGGTATACCCATGCTACCTTGCGCGCAATTTTATTCGCTCTGCAAGTCAGCCTGGAAACCATGGACCCAATTTTTCCCTCAATGAGGGAGCCAATCACAGAACGGGGGAGGGCGCAGCAAGACAATGACAACACACTGAAGCTACTTTGTTGATAGCTTGTCTGACACTTTAGCCTACCTTTTGATGCCACGTTAAAAAAGTTTTAAGTAGTTTAGACCACAAGTTTATTTTGGAAAAAGAGCAACGTTTAGCGTTTTTTTCCTCATCGGATTTCTGGTGTTCTACATACGTTATCAGGTATGATTGATACGATTGTCTGGACAATAGACATTCGTAGCGCCCAATAAACAGTTCTGGGCTTTCGTAAACCACGCCTCAAATACGAAAAATGAACGGGTGGTTCCCAGAAATCCGGATTTTAGTTCCCAGAAATGCTCTCTGTTCATGACCATGAAGTATAAAGGCTTTAGAGATGCTAGCTGTTTCATCTGTTTCCAGTTTACTATGCTAATCTAGACTAACCCCTCAACACCAACTGCAGGCCCCTGTGTACTGTAAAACACATAAAACCTTCACATCGGCATCCAAGTCATTGTTACCACCTGCAGTAAGAATCTTGGATATATCTTTCCCGTAGCTGCCTCTCATTCCACGAGAAGTGATCGCAACATTGCTCTTGAACTTCACACATCCCGGCGAATGGAGCAGCATCCTGTGTTGTGCCCCGCCCTCCTAAAATCCGGATTGTGGCAATCTCACACAACCCAAATTCTCTTTTAATGAAATGTAGTACATTGAGATGTCCTCGCTGTAGTATTTGAAGTTGGGATCCGAGCTGATCTCTTTTATAAGACAGTGAAAGTAACCCTGATATGACTCTGAACTGTGTTTTCCAAGTTTGGGAGTGTTTTATGTTTTGTTTTTTACATAAGGAAAGTGTTTTGCATGCAGCCTCTAACAACTAAACCAGTGTCTTGACCTTGGGTGTGAATATCAGCTTGACATGAGATTAATTTCAGTTCTCAGGGGAAAGAGAGCTCAGAACCAGTGAGCAAATTTATTAATAAAAACATTGTTTTCATGACAGGAGAGATCAAGAGATGATAAGTTCTTCCTTTACACTTCCAAATTTGGGAATAAAAGCACAAATACATTCATACGACACGTGAACCCTTTTGTGCTCAACATAAGGAAATAGCTAATTCAGCCAAAATGAAAGCTGTGAGCAGCACTGAGGCCTGACAGAGCTGAGTAAGGCCTCTGTAGGAGCAGGAGATGAAGCTCTGCTCAGAGGCATCTTGACTTAATAAAAAAGTAAATATGTGATCTAGGCCGCGCTCGCTTGCACAAATTAAGATGGCACCTCAGATTTTGCTCAGCTTCGCTTCAATGCCGTTCCGACATCAGAAACATCAACTCAGTTTTCTCAAACCTTGTTCACATGTGTCAAAGCCTGAAATCGTCATTCCAACATTGCCACCTGTTCATTAAACCTTTCTTTTTTTTGGAACTTTATTTGTGACACACCATAGTGACATGTATATAACAAAAAGAAGAAAAACTAATATGAAACGTAAAAAACAACAAAAGAAAAACAGGACAAACTAAGCAAACAAACCGACAAACATGTAAACGAAGGGCAAACTCCGACCATAGTTAGCACAAAAGAGCATTAATTAATTTGTTTCACCAGAGCTCCAAGACTCACATGTTTTGATAAAAATCTGAATGACTTTAGAAACAAAGAACGGCAGTGACAGTGTTTAATGCGAACATTTCTAACTCCCAGCTGATCACAGCAGTGTCACTGAGCAACTCGGTGTGGAAATGTACGTACAAGCCTGTGGCAGATGGAGGCACTTTAGATTTAGAACAGGGTAAATCCAAAGATTTTATGTAATGAAAAACATGTTTGATGTAAATTCTTGGTTTTGAGACGTGTTATGACATTTTTCATGCTGTGTTTAATTTGGAAAATGTGTGACAATCTGCATTGTGTGTGGGCTTAGAGTTCTGAAAAACTGTATCTGTAAATTCACATCACTGTAGTCGCTGTAGATTCAGATACAGATGACTGAATTGAATTCAGTCACATCAAAGGAATGGAGAAAAACTTTAAAGGTCCAGTGTATAAAATGGGGGGAAAACCAACCGTTCATGTGCTCACTCACCCCTCCCATCGGCTAAGTGACAGTGGCCTCTGAGGACAAAACAACTTGTCCACGACTGGGACGACTGAGAGTATTTCGGGAGCATGGAGCAATGAGGTGAAGATGTAAACTGCTGTTTCCTCCTCCTTCTTCTTTCCTTTCGCCGCCTTCTTCGTTTGTTTATTCATGAACGCGAAACTTGTGAAACGCGCTCTCTGGCTGGCTGCATTTTCCATTCGGGCTGCCGTACAAACATGGCGGCGCAAGATGGCAACACTCTCTTAAAGCTATGGTCTACGATTTGGAGCATTGGTAATTATTATTAACATCGTTTATACAGCGATTATGGTCCTGTGGTCCGATATACACAATATAAATAGCAAAAAGAACCAAAAAAATCCATTCAGTCTATCAGCCGTGGGCCTGCATAGAAATTGACCAATGGGCGCCGCACGCCCCGTCCAGCTCCCACTGGCTCGCACCCTCCATCCTATCCCCTCGTCTCGCCTGCTCCTCCTCGACCCGCCTCGTCCCCACCCCCTCCGCTTAGAAACTACAAGTAGTTGTAACCGCTCTGAGCTGATCAGCCACAGACACATGAACCCACCAATTCAGCGCCTGCTGCCCCCCACCCCCGGTCGGTCTGCCGAAAAAAAGCCACACTAGGATTCAGAGAAGCACAGTACAGAAGCACAGAATGTGTTGCTGCCCGTATTACTAGTACCGGTGCCGCGTCGAGTCTCCCTGATCCTCTCCCAGACACACAGCTGCTTCCAGCTGCAGCCTGACCGGGGTGCTCTGCACCCTGCACACCGCGGCCCTGCTGAGCTCCTGGTCTTCCTCCTCTCCCCGACACACAGCCGCTTCCAGCCGCAGCCTGAGCGGGTCTCTCTGCACTGCGGCGCCGCGGAGCTCCAGGCCCCGGTCTCTCTGCTCCTCTTCCCCAGACACAGCACCCTGTGGCCGGTCACCCAGCGCGAGGAGTCTCCCTGTAGCATGAGGCTGTGCTAATGGTTGCTAATGTCGGCGCTGCTCGTACCAGCGGTCGCCGCGGTCCCGTTGCCGGGGACGGCGACGACGGTACTGGCACCGCCTCGTTACCGGCAGCTGGTGCACAGCGGCGCCGCTGTACACCAGCTGCCGGTAACGAGGCGGTATTAGGGGGCTAGCGCCGAGCACAGCCTCATGCTACAGGGAGACTCTTCGCGCTGGGTGACCCAGGACAGGGTCCTGTGTCTGGGGAAGAGGAGCAGGAAGAGTCGGGGCTGGAGCTCCGCGGCGCCGCGGTGCAGAGAGACCCAGGCTGCAGCGGCGGCGCTGAGTTCATGTTGAACAGGTAATCTTTGGTTTTATTGTGGAAGTTGTGACTGTGAATATGACATTTTACTCCGCATTCAAAGCCGCGTTTGGTTTCTGCAGGCAGCAGGCTTGTTGCTTGCTCCGCTCTGCTCTGTGAGGGGAGGGGGGGAGGCGTGTCGCGAGGAGGTCCCGAGGGGCGGGCCATACGAGCTCAGAGGGGAGGGGCGGGGGTGTGTGAGAGGTGCTTTTTTCAAATTTTTCTCATCCTCTTTCAAAACGTAGACCATAGCTTTAAGCAAGACCCTTGCTAAAAGAAGAATTATAAGGTTACGAAAACCAAACAAATTTTATTTTATAGCGATTATACACTTATACTAATATACTTATGGGTAGTATATTCAGATTTTGCCAATAAACCTTGACAATTATTACACACTGGACCTTTAAAGCAGAAGTAAGTGATATATTTGTGTTAATATAAGTCTTAAATAGTTATATCTTCCGACAGCAATCACTTACATAGAGTGTTTGGACCGAAACACGGGTCTGTCAGTCCCTCTGCTCTGCTCTGAGCCCAGGAGAAAACATTTATCGTATCCTACAGTTTTTATCCAATGAGGAGAGAGAACAGCATGCAGGGCTGTGTGTGCAGCCAAGGAACGCCGTGAATGTGGCGACGTAGGGACGAGGACTGTTATGGTGCGTTCCAGGAAACTCGTATTTTTCCGACCGTGAAGTCGTACCAGTTCGATCTGGTACGAGTTCACCGGTCAGAAGTTACGAGTGGCCGTTATAGTGACTTTCACCGGTAAAACAGGTCGGAAAAACACGAGTGGGTTGCCTGAAACACTACAAAGTCGTAAGCTGTGACTTGAAGCTGTAATTTACGATTTCAAAAGCCTGCCAGGAACGCAGCATTAGCGAAAACGACCGGACCACTGCTTTAAGGAAATTCCCTTCAGAGTATAAACACTAATGTTGGTAAAAGCCTGTTGAAATTTGTTGGCAAAATGCCCCTCGCATAATCATAGCCTGAATATATCTACTTATATTGATATTTACCATTTAAGGGTTGGTAGCAGCCATGCTTAAACTCAGTCATCCATGCCTGTACTGTATATCAAAGTGCTGTTATAGTAAAGTCCAGTGTTTTTCATCCTATACAAATTAGCAAACATTGGGGAATTGTACGGTCCATTTGGACGTGTGTATCAGCTGGGTGAGGGGTGTGGCCTCTCTAAAAAAAAAAAAAAAGTCATTTTGGAGCTTTAATCACAGCTCCACCATGTGGCTGATTGGGCTCATATTTCCTGGGAAACACAAGGAACATCATCTCCAGTTATTGGACCTAGTTTCATATTCATAATCAGTCTCAATGAGTCATGTGAGTCCAGCGTTACACACTGCTCTTTATGTAGTCTATAGAGCCTAACTAAAAACTGCTTTTCATCCTGGGGGGGGGGGGGGCAGCTCTTCCAAATGACCCTCATGCAGGGTGTATGTGCATGTTCCAGTGGATAAATCCAGGGCCTCACACCACAGCACAAAGCATGCACTTCCTGTTACATCAGCACCATTCTCTTGTCAGAAGTTACAATCAGTTTTATTCAGTTTATTCTAAACACCAGATGGTGTGGTGGCAACAGGGCTAAGGTTAACCATCCTTCTCCTGTGAATGTTTGAGTTGGCACAATTGGTAGGTACATAGAAACCTCCAGGCCAGGACACAATCTGGGAGGGCACCAAAAACCTTCCTGCATGCCCCCAAAGAAAAAAAAACTCAGGACGCTCATAATTGGACCATTAGTTTTAACGGCTAGTTCTCTGGTCAAGAATGAACAGTCACATTGAAGATCAATATATATTGTTTTTTTCCCATTTCATCCGATATTGAATGAAAGCAAACGGAAGCAAATGTGAAATGAGATTCCTGTGCATCATACATGTGGATACAAAAGCACTACAATTGGTACAGGGATTAAAGCAAAAAATAAAGTGAGTGCTGTCTTCTGCTGAACAAGATGACAACAACAATGAGATTTCAGTAGGCCTACCACCCAAAGACTGACAACTGCTGCTGTTTTCTAATGCTGCCATCCTGTAGTAAAGCTCTGATCTACACTTCACTCAAATACATGAGACCAATAGCTTTTATTCACACAAACTGAACTTTCTGAACTCCCTGGAACACAAAGACCTCGCAATATTAGGAAATATCCCAGGCTGCTGCACAAACCGTAATGATTTCTTTGGGTCCAGAGAGACATGTTTTATAAGACAACAGGCCAATGACAGGGAAGCAGCTGTCTGAGTGCGGAGCTACAGCTAAACCGATGACAGAATGCTCCGTGTGCAGCTTGAGCAGACAGACATTACAGAGGAGGTTCTTAATATCTTTATTATTAGCCCATATAATGATTTAGAATATATGACAAGCTATCAACATTCCACTTAAAATTTAAACTAAAATGTGGAGAATGGAGATGGTCTGTTACTGCCCCAACATTATTTTAAATGTCCCAATTCAGCATGTTATCATCTCAGAACACACCAACAATCAACAACAACACAGTAGACCATATTATAGAAGTGAGGCTATCATCATCATCATCCGTTTAATAATTACCAATAGGCAGTTCAAGTAGATTTCCATAGCAACACCCACATCACCTGGCAGAGAGACTGTGAGCTCCCTGTCTATCTGCACCAATCTCATATCATATATGACCTCTCTGGAGTCCAGTTGACAGAAATCCATCACAGTGATGGAGAACTTTAATTGTCCATTCATTTGAAAAACCACCACAAATTTCAAACTTTCTGGACGGATGCCACATCTGGCATAGGAAACATATTTTACCACAGCATTTTACTCACAGGGTGGATTTCACTGATTTTGCAATTAAAGGTCCAGTGTGTAATAATCCGCAAGGTTTACTGGCCAAATCTGAATAATACATATGAATATATTTGTATAATCGCTATAAAATAAAATTTGTTTGGTTTTCGTAGCCTTATAATTCTTCTTTTATACATACATATAGCAAGGGTCTTGCTTTAGAGAGTGTCGTCTCGCCATCTTGCGGCGCCATGTTTGTACGGCAGCCTGAATGCAAGTTTTGCGTTCTTAAATGAACAAATGAAGAAGAAGGCGTGAGGAAAGAAGAAGGAGGAGGAAACAGCAGACATATCGTAAAATGGTTTAGATCTTCACCTCATCACTCCATGCTCCTGAAATACTCTAATAAAGTTTTTTTGTCCTCAGAGGCCACCGTCACTTTGCCGATGGGAGGGGTGAGTGTGAGCAAGCGAGTGAGTGCCGCAATCTAGAATCTGAACGTTAGATGTCACGGATTTCCTCCCATTTTACACACTGGACCTTTAAAATGTTGTGTAGACAATGAGGATCAAATGGCCATGTGATAGACCTGTCCAGAGTGAACCCTGTGTCAGCTGGGATTGGCTCCAGACCTCCTGCAGCACAGAGAATGGATGACTGGATAAAGCTCTATACAGAGTTTATAATGAACAGACCATCAGTGCAGTTTGATGCTTTACCAGTGTTAAATACTTCTCTAATGCAAACTCTAACGTATAAACTCAATGCTTGATCCTTTTCTTGTGAGATGCCACAGAGCAGGCAGCCTCTCAGTGGTTTGAGATCAGCTCTCCTGACAGCAGCACTCTGTGAAGCCAAAAATGTTGGCCCACAACAGGAAACCTATAGCCTGTGCTATCAGGAGTGGCTTCCTTCACACGCCATAATGCTGGAGTCATAATTTCGGGCAAGGTTTCGCCCATTTCCTGCTGCAAGAGGGAAACACTTGCCTATCCTTTTCCTCAGGGGAGCGCCCATCCCCGCGGCGCTGACGACACCCATTTGTGAGGATAAGGAAGTGACCAGAGGATAAGGGGGAGGCCGCAGCATGCTCTCTGATTCACACGCAGAGACACATTGACCTGTGTGTTGGCTGAAGCAGCTTCAGATAACAACAACAAAAACCTGAAATAGTTCTGGGTTATTCTATTTCTACTATATGTGGAGGGATTTTCATGAGTGCTTTCTGTTTGCCTGGCAGTCGGACACATCAGGTTTTCAGGGGGGTTGTAGGAACCTGAGAGGGGTAAAATGATCCTGTGTGCATTATTTATGTGAGTGGCTGATTAAAAGACACAGGACACTTCAAACACACAGAGACTGTCATGTGACACTGCTGTTATCTCATCATATTTCACATGTTCAGATGAAAATCAATTAACTATAAAGACTCTAAATGAACTTTTACCACAAGGAAATATATTATACTTATACATATAACCGCATAAAAGGGGTAGACAATATACATTTGCTTCTTTCTGCCCCCTTTCATTCAGGAGTTGCATTATTTTTTGTATTCAGCTGTTTTTATATTTCTTTTTTTTTCAATGAATTAAACAAATAAACTAAACTAATATACAGTTCACATTAAGAGCTGTAATCAGGTTAATATTCAAGATACACAGTGTCAGTAGGGCAATATCCAAGACTTTGATGTCATAAGTCTAACTCTCGCTGACACACCCACCCTTCCCCAAGATTTTTTTTTTTTTTTTTTTTTTGCCCTTGTTCTATTTGTAGAGTTTTATTCTGTTCAACAACATTTGCTTTGAACTTCACGCAGCTGAAGTGTCCTGACCAGGACCAGGACAGAACACCTGTTTTAACAAACTCTAACTTTGTTCTGTTGTTTAGGACTGAAACCTTGTCCTCTGTTGAAGCAGCTTTTAGGGTTTATGCTCTGAGCTCTCTCCATGACCTGAGAGCAGCTTAACTGTTTAAGTATTTAAAGGTAAACTGGCTTTTAATCAAATATAGTAGTTAGCTATACAGTAAGTGATATAATTCCATTGTCAAGCATATTGCATTCTGTTTTGTGTTCATATGTATTTGTATGTTTGCTGGTGTTAGAATCTCTATCTTCAAGTCTCAGTGTCATCTCATCTTTGAACTGCGCTCACCTGTAAGTTCTACACAAATAAAGTCTATTAATTAATTGATTTATGCATCGACATATGAACATATAGCAAAACTAACAACAAATATATGTGATAGAGCAACAGCACTTTATATCAGACCTTTAAAGCAGAAGTAAGTGGTCCGGTCGTTTTCGCTAATGCTGCGTTCCAGGCAGGCTTTTGAAATCGTAAATTACAGCTTCAAGTCACAACTTACGACTTTGTAGCGTTCCAGGCAACCCACTCGTGTTTTTCCGACCTGTTTTACCGGTGAAAGTCACTATAACGGCCACTCGTAACTTCCGACCGGTGAACTCGTACCAGATCGAACTGGTACGACTTCACGGTCGGAAAAATACGAGTTTCCTTGAACGCACCATAACAGTCCTCGTCCCTACGTCGCCACATTCACGGCGTCCCTTGGCTGCACACACAGCCCTGCATGCCGTTCTCTCTCCTCATTGGATAAAAACTGTAGGATACGATAAATGTTTTCTCCTGGGCTCAGAGCAGAGCAGAGTGACTGACAGACCCGTGTTTCAGACCAAACACTCTATGTAAGTGATTGCTGTTGGAAGATATAACTATTTAAGACTTATATTAACACAAATATATCACTTACTTCTGCTTTAATAACAAGCATCATACACAAGTGTTTCACCAAACTCTTCTCTTCTATGGGAAACAGCAAAATATTATGTAAATGTGTGCACTGTCTGAAAACAGCTGAATATTATGTAACAAAAAAAAAGTTTATTTGTCAAATATTATAGCAGTCAGTCAAGTCAGTTCACTGTTTGAGCAGCTTTATATTCTGTGAGGTTTTACATGGAAGTAGCTTCAGTAGTAGTGTCTTAGAGTTTGACTCAGGTTGTGTCACCTGCTGAGGGGGGGTTGTAATTTTTGTGGCAAAATCATATCAGACAGTCGTATAGTTCAGTGGGTTGAGCAGGCGACCCATATACAGAGGCTATAGTCCTTGCTGCAGTGGCCCCAGTTCAATTCCCCTGGGAGCCCTTTGCTGCATGTCGTTCCCCATTTCCTGTCTCTCTCCGACTGTCCTGTCAAAGGCGTAAAAGCCCTAACTATGATGAAAAAGAACATGATTTAAAACCGGTCTTAAAGGTCCAGTGTGTAATAATTGGCAAGGTTTATTGGCCAAAATCTGAATATACTACCCATGAATATATTTGTATAAGTGTATAATCGCTATAAAATAAAATTTGTTTGGTTTTCGTAGCCTTATAATTATTCTTTTAGCAAGGGTCTTGCTTTAGAGAGTGTCGCCATCTTGCGCCTCCATGTTTGTACGGCAGTGAAAAATCTAGCAAACCAGAGAGCATGTTTCGCAAATTTCACGTTCATAAATAAACCAGCGAAGAAGGAGGAAACAGCAAACATATCGTAAAATGTTTTAGATCTTCACCTCATCGCTCCATACTCCTGAAATACTCCCAGTTTTTTTGTCCTGGGAGGCCTCCATCACTTTGCCGATGGGAGGGGTGAGTGCAAACGAGCGGGTGAGTGCTGCAATCTAGAATCTGAACGCTAGATATCACAGTTTTACCCCCATTTTACACACTGGACCTTTAAGCATAATTACACTTATAAAGAGGTGTAATGAACAACACATGGAATTTACAATCACACAGCAGTCCAGCAGGTCTGGTGGTGAACAGTGATGGGAGGTGATAGAGTGGTGTTATTGCAGGTGATGGAACTAAACCTTGACATCTGCTGTATTTACTGAAAACACCCTCTGGTCACATTCAGCCGCATTATGTGGAAACTTGGCTGTCGCTCAAACCTCATTTTTAATTCCAGACCCAGCCCTTCTTTGGCTCCTGAAAAAAAAAAAAGTGTACAAGGCTGACCTTTAACCTTAGCTACATTGAGACCCTCTTATTGTTTTGGACCTGCCTGCAGGGAAGAGATGGTTGGCTGGATGCGTTCACACCCACACTCTGCCCTTTGAGCCGCAGCCATTCTAAGATCTTTTTTTGGATGTGGAGTAGCTGAGGAGCAGACACTAAGCACATTGTTAACACAAGCCCACCCACCCCCTCAGCTCTCAGTGCACACTTCATATCCTGTCTCGACCCCACCCCGATCGCTATTGTCCTCACACACAAACACAAACATTACGCCGCACCGTGCCTCGTTCCAACTCTGCAGTCACTGTTTTGACTTTATCACAGATCACCTCATCCCTCCATAATGTGGGAAAGTGTGTGCGCGCAAAAAAAAAAAAAAAAAAAGCCTGTGTGATTTCCCTCTGATGTGAGCACAGTTCACGTATCCTGTTCCTAGCAGGAGAGGCGGAGGGGTTATTTTTTATCCTCACTTCCTCTTGTCTTAGAGCCAGGTGGAGGGTGGCTGATATCACGGCCGTTAGTGTGGAAACAAGATAGTGGAGCTTGATTAAAGTCTGCAGCTCTCACTGCTTTTCTCTCTCCTGCCAGAGTGACTTCACTGAAAGAACAAGGCCAAGGGTCCAGAGCTCCTCAGCTCCACTGGACTACTGTAAACCTTTGTGTCACATGCATAAACACATATAATCATTATATATTTTTTCATAGACATTGACTCTTAAGATCCTGCATTTTTGCACTATTCACACATCTCCAGTTTTTCTTTCCACTATTTAGGCTGTATTTACACCAGGGGTGTCAAACTCATTTTAGTTCAGGGGCCACAAACAGCACAATTTGATCTCAAGTGGGCCGGACCAGCAAAATAACGATAACATGATAGCCTATTAATAAAAATAACTTTTGACTTTTTCCCTTTGTTTTTAGTACATTGTTAAAGGGATAGTTCAACATTTTGGCAAATTGGCCCATTGCCATAATTCCTATAGTCATAGCAGTAAGTTCATTACCTTTAATTGTCGGTACGCTGTCACCACACTATGAGATAAGTTAAGAGACAGAGTTGTTTTCGAGGTAAATTCATGCAAAACCGCTGATGCGCGTTCCGGTCTGGGGCAGTTTTTTGGCAAGCAGTCTCTGCATTTGCCTCGAAAACAACTCTGTCTCGTAACGTTCCGTTATTATCTCATAGCGTGGTGAATGTGTCACAACTTGTCCACCTGAGCGTTTTGGAGTTGTTGGATTGTGTATTTGATGAGTTTGATGAGGGAAACCAAGAAATTCCATGAGCCTCCGTAGCCTAGCTCTAAACAGCTCACGGCTCTGCTCCGCCATTCTAAAAATAGCTTGCACTGACAATTAAAGGTAACAAACCTACTCCTAAAACTATAGGGATTATGTCAATGGGCCAATTTGCCAAAATGTTGAACCAACCCTTTAAGATGTTTACAGTTAATGAACTATCCTTTTACAAAACATATTATGAACAATCTGAAATTTCTTGATGAAAATGTGCAATTTCAGCAGTGTTATGCCACTCCTGTCTTCTTTGTAAATTCATCCTGAGGGCCGGATGTGGAACCTCTGCTGGGCCGGTTTTGGCCCGTGGGCCGCACGTTTGACACCCCTGATTTACACAATTTACAGTTATTTATTTATTCATTTATGTTCAACACTATTTTTCTGTACAGACTTTTCACTGGTGAAAAACACAGTAACAAGAAGACTAACAGTGTCTTGTCCCAGGCAGTATGACGGTGAGTCACCATGAACCAGGACCCTGAAACTGAAGCAGTTAAATGGAATTCAGCCATTGTTACAGTGATAGGCCATATAATGACCACATCTACAGGGTTACAATGAACTGTCACAAGAATGACTCTTCAAAGATTCATGGTTTCTGATTTAAAATAGTGGTATAGTTTGAAAGACAAATATATGAATGCATTTGAATGTATGTCTATTATGAATATAGTTTTCTTTCAACTTGAACTACTTTTACTGCTCCAGAATGACACTGACAGTCCTTTATAATTACCCTATTGACCATCAGCCACTATAACACTTCTGATATAGATCCCCATTAACATGCTCTGAACTTGTTGTTTAAAGTGATTGATGAAACTGCACACACGCGTTTACGTGTTTCCCAAATGGCAACCAAGCCTCCAGGAGAGGGGGGGGGGGCAGAGGGAGAGTTCAAGCTAATGTGAACCAGCAATAACATTCAGAGTAAGTGACGTCATACTTCCCTGCTGCAAATGAGTCCAGCTCGTTCTTTCATCATACCCATACACTGGACTTTCCAGTCAGACTCACTGGAAACTGTCCTGGGTCATGAGACCGAAAGAAAAGGGCTGGCAGGGGATTTTGTGCGAGAGAACGGTGACCGTGAAATTAAATCCATTAATGGAACTGTATTGTTTTGTCTGCAGGGCATAGTGTCAAGGAGGAGCTTGCTCTTATAAAGAGAGTGTGCTTCATTTGCACAGCAGAGGGGGCTCGAAGCACAGAGAGCACAACATTGTTATGTTATGTTTATTTATTTGATATGGACATCACAAATACATTGAGACTGTTCCAGTGGACAGACCAGATGCTTTGCTTGGGTGTGTTTAGCACATGTGCAAATTTTCAACACCAGTCCATAGGCGGCAATTCTTAAAGCACAGAATATATTATCAACAGTATAAGATAAAACCAAGTGCATGACACTACATCATAACAGTAGCATACTAAAAAAATACAGAGCACAAGATCAACGAGAGGAGATTAAGCAAACAGAAATCATGATCGTAAAAGTAAAAATAGTAACAATGAAAAAGTCTATATTTATACATGTGAGCATTGTTGTTTTGCCTTTAACCATGCTTTTAATCCTCTGTTAAACAAGTTTGTATCAGTCTCCAGTTTCAGGTGAGTGGGTAAAGTGTTCCATAGGTTAACCCCTTTTATTGAGAAGACAGACTGTCCAAATGATGTTGTGCACTTGGGAACAATGCAGTCGCCATTGTGGGAGGCTTGTGTGTTTACTTGGCTTGAGCCACAGCGTCTTTTTATCAGTGCAGAAAACAGGGGTGATACACAGTTATGAAGACATTTAAAAACAAGTCTGATATTACAGTAAATTAGAAAGTATAGTACATTACATTACCTAATGGTCAACATTCACCCAGCCCGCAGCAGGACACCACCACAACTGAGATCTGTTGCTTTCCACTATGTATAGAAAGTATTAGCCTGATATACAGAACATGCTGCTGATATATCAGACTTATACCTAGCAGTATCCAAACAACAGCAATGTGTTGTTTGAATCAAACTGACAACCACAATGACACAGGTGAGTCACTAGAGGGAGGCACAACTAAACACACTGCAGACTTTCCATAGAGTGGATATTTGACTTATTCAGTCAAATGATGTACAGAAATGTACACTGTTCCAGATGTGTCACAGTGTTTGTTGTGGAGGTGACCCACCTGATCAGAGTCAGACTCAGTCTATTGGAATTTTTTAAATTGTAAATTTGGTGTGTTACTTTCCCTGTGACAGACAGCATTTGTTATATTAATGTTGATGATTTCAAATATCTTTCACACATGTCATTGTTTGAGAAAAGGGAATTCTATTGGACCATAAAACCACTCATTTTAGTCTATCAGTGAAGAGAGAATACACCCAATTCAAACACTATAGTATACACAAAAGTGTTTAAGAGCTCAACAAAAATCTTTTGGCATTTTCTCTTAAACCTTGTACACACTGTACATGAGAATGTGACACATGGCACAGAAGAGGTGAAAACCTGTGTGTTGTGTAACAACAACAACATTTTTCTTATGTGTATTTTTAGACTCCTTATCTAGTAGACAATAGAGACTCCCACACACAGTGATACTTGCACAGTTTTAATGGTGGCAGCGTTTCGGTGTTGAGACCTTCTTCAGGCAAACAGGAGAAGCCATCTTACAAACAAACAAGAAACATTTTAATAAATATACAAGCAAAAAATTATAGGAAAGCACAAGATTGTAGATAAGTATTGTGAGCCCATGTGAGGAGCACTGCATATAATTATCATATAGATTCATACATCATCATCGTACATGATAAAAATTCATTATCATTTAATTATTCCTTATTTTTTTGTCTTTATTCATAACAAATTTGGTTTTTGATTATGTTGTGTACTAGTATGTGTATGTCAGGCCATTGTTTGATGGACCTAAACTGGTAGAGGACATCATAAAATCTAGATATATAAACAAGAAAAAAGATTTGTTATCTTGAAAACAAAAAGGTTATATCTCTAAAGTCGAACTCTAGTTTATTTTTATATGGTTCTAAAAGGAAGAGGTATAACTGGCATTCGCATCTGGATAAAGTAGATTCATAAATGCTTCCAAAATGAACCTAGTATGGCTGGATTGTACCTGTAAAATAGGATGTTTGTCATTTTGCTTGACATATCGATTATTTGTAATGCATCAACTCTGAAGCTCAGTATCGCACAATCAGTCAAAATGCAGATAGAACCTTGTTACTCCAAGGGGAGGAAGTGTTCTCTGTGAGCTGCCATGGCCTTATGATGCATTATGTCCAATCAGGGATCTGAGGGCTGTTTGCATTCACCGTGTCATTTACTGCCATCTTGTGGTGGCAGCAGGGTATTGTCTGTGGAAGCTAGATTGACTTCCAGTCATTAGGGTCCGGGCAGCGCAGCTGCCAGGACACTATTGTATTCCTAGGAATTCTTCTTCTTCTTCTTCTTTCTTTCTTCTTCCAAGGAAGTCATACTTCCCATGGGTGAAAACTCACCAAACTTCACAGAAACATCCAAACCCATGCCAGATTCACTCAACTCCAAGGACATGTGCCCCCCCCTCCTAGGGGGGGCACAATAAGCGTTTAAATTTAAAAACTTAAAAAATTCCTACCAAACCAACGGTAGATGCTACAGTGTTGAAACTTCACCACAATGTAGCCTCAATACTGCTGAAACTTTTGTCCACTTAAACTTATTACAAATTATGAAGTCCATCACTCTGTTTTTTTCAATAACTGTAAAACCTTTAAAATGTATCTCCTCCCACAATTTTTGCTCAATTGACACCAAACTTGCTACAGAGCATCTCCAGACCGTCCTCCACAAAACTTGTTTCTCGGATTTTTGATTAAGCAAAAATTGAGCCTACAGTGCATGAAAACGTTTGACTGTAAACGGTACTGTAAACATATACCATCAAATTCTTGCTAAATACATTTTCAAACTTCCTGAAAAAAAATGAGAATATTCTGGAGTCATGGTTGATGGAGTTTAGCAAATATCAGAATTTTATCTCAAAAACTGAATTTTTGAGAACATTTTGAATTCTGCTCTCATGGGAACAACTGCAGCCAATGTGAGAGTGGAATTTATAAACATCATATTTTCTCTTATGAAGCAAAACACTTATCATTAAAAACAAATCACCAACATTTCCATGCTGTCAAGATGCAATTTATGTATTATCAGATTTTTGTTTAGATGACTGAATTTCTGACTTTTGGCCATTTCATCACAACAGCTGCCCGGGCACTGGCTCACCTGAGTGGATAAATGAAGCTACACAGCAAGTCTCACTACCAGCCAATTAGCTCAGCGAGTTAGGAGCTGGTTCTTGGTGTCAGAGATTGTGAGTTTGAGACCCAGCAAGGGTGATGATGACAATGACAGATCAAAATGTCACATGTCCTCAAGCTGTTTTGCTGTCTAGATGCAATTTATGTATTAACAGATTTTTGTTTAGATAACAGAATTTCTGACTTTCTGAAATCTGCCTTGACAACAGCTGCCCGGGCACTGACTCACCTGAGTGGATAAATGAAGCTACACAGCAGGTCTCACTACCAGCTAATTAGCTTAGCGAGTTAAGAGTTGGTTCTTGGTGTCAGAGGCTGTGGGTTCGAGACCCAGCAAGGGTGATGATAATGATGATGACAGATCAAAATGTCAGTTGTCCTCAACACGAAACACAAGACAATTGTCCTAATGGTGGCATCACAGAAAAAAAAAAATCCAAATAGCTTGGACTGGACCATCTGCGAAGGCTCCTAACATCTTAGACTCATAGTAGATGTTTGACAAATACATATCATTATTTTACCTCAAAAACTGATTTTTCTTTTTACTGTGGTTTCAAATCTGCCTACACGACAGTGAATGGCTTACTCAATTTGTGAAGCCACTGTTGAACTGCCACATGTCAATTAGCTCAGTGCGATAGACAATGGTCTCTGGTTCCAGAGGTTGTGGGTTCAATCCTCAACTGATGCAAATTGAACATTATAAGGTCAACCGTCCTGTCTTCCTGTTCTCCTGTTTGTTGCTCAGAATTGCCTAAATTTGCCCAAAAGTAGCCCGGACCCGACCCATCGCTGCGCAGCAGCTATAATTGAATTTGGCATTTCTGTCATTTTCATGGGTGTGATCCATCAGGTTGGAGCTTGTCTTGTGTGTGCTTCAGCTTCTACAATTATGTTCTGGGGCAACAGTAACATGTAAATGTGCCTCTTCAAAGGGGAACTGTGACCTTTTGGGCCCCAGGCTGACCTCCAGAAGCTGCTCCTGATGTTCTGATGACAGCCTGTTCCTGTGAGGATGGGGCTCTGAGAGGGGAGAATGTAATCTTATATTTAAAAAAGCTGAATGCTGACACCAGACTCATAGATTTTATGCAGTACTGCTGTGTGAGCGTTCAAACATGGATTTCCACTATGGCTGTTGCAGCTCTTCTGGTGTTAAAACCAAGCGCACCTTTACTACGTCTCAGCAGTTGTCAATGGGCTGATTGCCTGCTGGGGGCATGGCTAAGTTTACAAATGTTTGTCATTCATGTTTGTCTGTGTGTGTGAAAAGCAAGTAAAAAAAACAAAAGCAATGGAACTATCTGTCTGTCGTTCTTCATCGAGAAGTTGAATTCTGTTATGCAACAATGGCTGCCACTCTCTCCTGTCCAAAAAGATGGACTGATCTCAGACAATGTCTCCATAGATGCTGCCCATGTTTAGCGCATTGCAGTTCTTCCATTTGAAGCTACCCAACTAGTTTCAAAAACCTTTCAAAGCCAAGTACTACTTGGTGTGGAGGAACCTCAGTCCTCAGTCATTTGAATGTTGTGTTTTAAAATTTGCTGGTCCATGATCTCTCCTTGTTGTTTTGAAGAACTTCCTCTTTTCTCACCAGGGAGTTATCTGAGCTAATCACATCAGTGTGTTCCGTGTACCCGTCCATCCATTGTGCTACTGTGTGACCTCAACGTTCAAGTTGACTCCAAACATTGTCAATTTGCTGAATAATGCATTAACCCTTACATACTGTTCGGGTCAAATTTGACCCGTTTTGACATTTGACAGCAGAAAAAATACCCTAAACATCATTCTTTTAGGCTGAAATTTGATGACTTTTCCTAAAGTGACCCAAAATACATCCATCCATCCATCCATCCATTGTCCGCCGCATTATCCGAGTCCGGGTCGCGGGGTCAGCAGTCGGAGCAGGGAACCCCAGACTTCCCTCTCCCCTGACACTTCCTCCAGCTCTTCCGGGGGGGCCCCAAGGCGTTCCCAGGCCAGCCGAGTGACATAGTCACTCCAGCGTGTCCTGGGTCTTCCTCTGGGCCTCCTCCCGGTGGGACATGCCCGGAACACCTCACGAGGGAGGCGTCCAGGGGGCATCCTATACAGGTGCCCGAGCCACCTCAGCTGGCTCCTCTCGATGTGGAGGAGCAGCGGCTCTACTCCGAGCTCCTCCCGGGTGACAGAGCTCCTCACCCTATCTCTAAGGGAGCGCCCCGCCACCCTGCGGAGGAAACTCATTTCGGCCGCTTGTATCCGGGATCCAGTTCTTTCGGTCATGACCCAGAGTTCATGACCATAGGTGAGGGTGGGAACGTAGATCGACCGGTAAATCGAGAGCTTTGCCTTTCGGCTCAGCTCCTTCTTCACCACGACGGACCGATACAATGACCGCATTACTGCGGCCGCCGCACCGATCCGATCCGCCTATCGATCTCGCGCTCCGTTCTCCCCTCACTCGTGAACAAGACCCCAAGATACTTAAACTCCTCCACCTGAGGCAGGAACTCTCCCCCGACCTGGAGGGTGCAAGCCACCTTTTTCCGGTCGAGAACCATGGCCTCGGACTTAGAGGTGCTGATTCTCATCCCAGCTGCTTCACACTCGGCTGCAAACCGCCCCAGTGCATGCTGAAGGTCCTGGCTTGAGGGAGCCAACAAGACCACATCATCTGCAAAAAGCAGAGATGAAATCAAGTGGCTCCCGAACCGTACCCCCTCCGGCACTTGGCTGCGCCTAGAAATTCTGTCCATAAAAATAATGAACAGAACCGGTGACAAGGGGCAGCCCTGCCGGAGTCCAACACGCACCGGGAACAGGTCTGACTTACTGCCGGCAATGCGAACCAAGCTCCTGCTCCGGTCATACAGGGACCGTACAGCCCTCAGCAGAGGGCCTCCGACCCCATACTCTCGGAGCACCTCCCACAGGATGCCACGTGGGACACGGTCGAAAGTCTTCTCCAAGTCCACAAAACACATGTGGACTGGTTGGGCAAACTCCCATGCGCCCTCGAGCACCCTGCGGAGGGTGTAGAGCTGGTCCAGCATTCCACGGCCAGGGCTAAAACCGCATTGTTCCTCCTGAATCCGAGGTTCGACTATCGGCCGAATTCTCCTCTCCAGCACCCTGGAATAGACTTTCCCCGGGAGGCTGAGGAGTGTGATCCCCCGGTAGTTGGAACACACCCTCCGGTCCCCCTTTTTGAAGAGAGGGACCACCACCCTGGTCTGCCAGTCCAGAGGCACTGTCCCCGACTGCCACGCGATGCTGCAGAGGCGTGTCAGCCACGACAGCCCCGCAACATCCAGAGACTTGAGGTACTCAGGGCGGATCTCATCCACCCCCGGTGCCTTGCCACTGAGGAGCTTCCGGACTACCTCAGTGACTTCAGCTTGGGTGATGAATGAATCAACCTCTGAATCCTCAGCCTCTGCTTCCTTGACGGAAGGCGTGTCAGTGGGATTGAGGAGATCCTCGAAGTATTCCTTCCACCGCCCGACGATATCCCCAGTCGAGGTCAACAGCTCCCCTCCTCCACTGTAAACAGTGTTGGCGGAGCACTGCTTCCCCCTCCTGAGGCGCCGAATGGTTTGCCCGAATTTCCTCGAGGCTGACCGGTAGTCCTCCTCCATGGCCTCCCCGAACTTTTCCCAGACCCGAGTTTTTGCTCCTGTGACCGCCCGGGCTGCCGTCCGCTTGGCCTGCCGGTACCCGTCAGCTGCCTCGGGGGTCCCCCGAGCTAGCCAGGCTCGGTAGGACTCCTTCTTCAGCTTGACGGCATCCCTTACTTCCGGTGTCCACCACCGGGTTTGGGGATTGCCGCCGCGACAGGCGCCGGAGACCTTACGGCCACAGCTCCGGACGGCCGCGTCCACAATGGAAGTGGAGAACATGGTCCATTCAGACTCAATGTCTCCGGCCTCCCTCGGAATCCGGTCAAAGCTCTCCCGGAGGTGGGAGTTGAAGACCTCCCTGACAGGGGATTCTGCCAGACGTTCCCAGCAGACCCTCACGATATGCTTGGGTCTTCCAGGTCTGACCAGCTTCCTCCCCTGCCAGCGGATCCAACTCACCACCAGGTGGTGATCAGTTGACAGCTCAGCCACTCTCTTCACCCGAGTGTCCAAGACATACGGCCGGAGGTCAGATGACACGACTACAAAGTCGATCATTGACCTCCGTCCTAGGGTATCCTGGTGCCACGTGCACTGATGGACACCCTTATGCTCGAACATGGTGTTCGTTATGGACAGACTGTGGCTAGCACAGAAGTCCAATAACAAAACACTGCTCGGGTTCAGATCGGGGAGGCCGTTCCTCCCAATCACACCTCTCCAGGTAACACTGTCGCTGCCCACGTGAGCGTTGAAGTCCCCCAACAGAACGATGGAGTCCCCAGTTGGGGCACTTTCCAGCACCCCTCCCAGGGCCTCCAGGAAGGCCGGGTACTCTGCACTGCCGTTCGGCCCGTAGGCCGAAACGACAGTGAGAGACCTATCCCCGACCCGAAGGCGCAGGGAAACGACCCTCTCGTTAAGTGGGGAGAACTCCAACACATGGCGGCTGAGCTGGGGAGCTATGAGCAAGCCCACACCAGCTCGCTGCCTCTCACCATGGGCAACTCCAGAGTGGAAGAGAGTCCAACCTCTCTCAAGGAGTTGGGTTCCAGAGCCCAGGCTGTGCGTGGAGGTGAGCCCGGCTATCTCTAGTCGATACCTCTCAGCCTCCCGTACGAGCTCAGGCTCTTTCCCCCCCAGCGAGGTGACATTCCATGTCCCAAAAGCCAGAGTCGTCGTCCAGGGATTGGGTCGCCGGGGCCCCTGCCCACGGCTGCCACCCAAATCACACGGCACCTGCCCCTTATGAACCCTCCCGCGGGTGGTGGGCCTACGGGAGGGCGGGCCCACGTCGCTCGTTCGGACTACGCCCGGCCGGGTCCCGTGGGCCAAGACCCGGCCACCAGACGCTCGCCTGCGAGCCCCGACCCCAGGCCTGGCTCCAGGGTGGGGCCCCGGTAACGCCAGTCCGGGCGACGTACACTTCCTCGATGTTTTCATTTTCATAGGGGCTTGGAACCGCTCTTAGTCTGACCCGTCACCTAGGACCTGTTTGCCTTGGGAGACCCTACCAGGGGCATTAAGCCCCGGACAACATAGCTCCTAGGATCATTCGGGTGCTCAAACCCCTCCACCACGGTAAGGTGGCGGTTCAAGGAGGGGACCCAAAATACACAAAAATGAAAATATTTTTAAATTGTATACTTTTGAACAGGTGCTACAAATTTTTATACACTGAGGCTGTTTCGGGTCAAATTTGACCCGTATCTGTTTAGATGGATTTTAGATCCACCAGTGTGGGTCAAATCAAGGAAAATTGTGGTTTTAGGGAATCTTGAAACTGTGGAACTGTACAGGCCATGTTTGTGTGTATAATTTATGGGACAGTGGTGACAGAAACAGAGTTCAAGGGGGACTTCGACACTGTCACGAGAACTGCCTGTGTTCCCACCACATTTGCCCAGGTTCCCACAGAGACAGACACCTGCTGGTCTTTGAGGGGGCATGGGGAAACCTCAAAACAGTGAAATAGTAAAACAGCATAGTAGTGATCATACAGTATGGTGCACAAAGGGAACAGAGGTCATCTGAGGTCAAGGGGTGCCTTGACACAGACACGAGATTTGCACCTGCAAGCACCTGCACCTGCAATGTAATAAAATCATCTATAAAGTAACAAATTTGAATCAATTTGCGTTGGGATGGTGGTGGTGGTGGGGGGTCATGACATAGAGGTTCCTGAGCTGCCATTTCAGTGACTGACATCATGGCAGCAAGACTTGGTACTACAGGCCCTTTATCTGATCTTCCAAAAGGAGGAGGTTGATAGTGATTTGGTGGAGGATGTGTCAGAGCAGGAAGACAATGCCAAAGAAAACCATATTATATATAAAGCAGGGAGAGTGCTTTTTTTTATAATAAGCATTTTATTATTTAATGTTTTTGTGTTCTAAGTGGTAAATGTTGAATTAATATTGATAATTATGATTTCATATAGCATTTAGCTTATAACATATAGCACCTAATGGTTGCAATGGTTAAACATGGTCATATTATGAACTCCAACAGTTCCACAAAGTTCATGCCATTTTAAAATTCAATGAAATATATTTAAATCATTGTAGCGTTTATGTGTTTATGTCTTATGTAGAACAGGATGTAATACTGTGTAATAGTAGAAGTTTTTCTCCAAAAACGAGTGTTGTAAAACTTAAAAAATGCACTCTCCCTGCTCTCTGAATTTTTTTTTTAACACTTAATCATACATTAATTTATGTGTCATAGGCTATTTAGACATTCTAAATAGATCTGTAGTTTAAAATTCAAACTTACTATGAGGGAATTCTTGGTCCGGGTCAAAATTGACCCGAACCACACTGTGAAGGTATCAAATTGAAACAGTATGTAAGGGTTAACCTGCTTCACTCATTTGATCAGTCTCAACATGTCAACTTTCCCACACACATTAAACATCACCCGCCGGACCTTATCTGCTGCTCTGGCCCTTGGCCCGCTATCCTGCATGGCCTGGATTCACCACTTTCAGATCATAAGGCTGAACATTAGAATCCCAGCCCCCTTCCTGTTGTTCTGGGGCCTCTTAGCTGCATCCATATACAAAATCATTAATAACATGAATGTGCTGTCTTTGATGGGTATCATGGCAGACAATCCAATTGTTGACTTCATCTCTGTGGATATAATGTTGTCCTCTAATGCACTGTACTCTAATCTGTCCCCAGTCAAATCACAAATTGTCCCGTCAATCATTCTGCTCCATGGTTTACTCCTGTAAAAAAGTTAAAAAAAAAAAAAAAGAACAACAATATTCTTGTCCTTGTTTAATTAGTTGCAAAATCAAGTGTGACATCTTACCCCATATGGTGTGACAAGATTACCAGATGGTGGGGCAACATGTCACATGTTCACACTCTCTATTTCAGGGATGTCCAAAGTCCGGCCCGGGGGCCAATTGCGGCCCTGCAGCCTCTGTCATAAAATCAATAATATGCGATAAAAGACACACGTACAAAAAAAAAGTATTTTATATTTCACCAGAAGATGGCAGCAGACCTGTGGCCGCACTCTAGCCGCACGACCCTTGACCCTTTCCAGCCCATTTCTAAAATATAATAGAACAGAAAACATAATATTCAATGTTTCAAATGAACCTAGATATGTTTAAGCTTCCTGAAAGTTTTTTTTTTCCAGACAGACTTTTTCTTCATTTTATGTGGTCTTCAAATGTAAAAAGCAGAGTGATTTTAGATTTATTTATATTCTATGTGAAGAAATGAAAAGAATGCCATTTACAATAAAAAAAAAATGTATTAAATAGTTCATTTGCATTTAATGTTAATGGTTCAAAGGATATCAGGCTGAATGGTTGGCCCCCACACATTTTCACCCAACCAAATCTGGCCCTCTTTGCAAAAAGTTTGGACACCCCTGCATTTAATTGCTAATAACTCTGCACTGACAAGATATGAAAATGACATGAATACAAAATAAATACCGGAGACATTGGTCTTTCATCTGGAACACTTTTTTTTTTTTTTTTTTTTTACATCTGGTACACATCTGAGTGTAAAAGTGTGACAACAAGCCCCAGTCTCTCAACAGATCATTATGTATCAGTTTCTTCTTCTGGTTCTTAAGTCTCTAAACAAGTTTCCCTCCTCTAGATTCTGAACCATGAGTGACAGAGCCTTTAGTGTGGCTGGGCCCGCACTCTGGAAGACTCTCCCTCTTGAATTGCACAAGTGTACATCTGTTGCCACCTTTAAGTTGCAACTAAAAACCTACCTGTTTAAATTTTCCTTCCTGGTTCGCAATGTAAATACCATGTGTTTTCTGTATTCTGTAGCTTTAATGTATGTTACTTTGTATTTTATTGCCACAATGTAGTTTTTCTATCGTCTCTACTGTAAAGTGTCCTTGGGTGACTTGAAAGGTGTTTATAAATAAAATGCAACATTATTAATAATCAGATTGTTGGTTCTCTCAGAGTTTGAAAATAGTCTCTGTTTAATGTTCCTCCATATGCTAAACCACAGAGCAAACCTCATAAAGGCTTCACCTCCCACCGGAGCCTCCTGAAACAAACTGAGTGGTTCTCTCTGTCCACAGCCTCGACCAAAATCAACTCAGTCTTGTTTGAATTGCAGTACAGCGCAGTAAATACACAACTCTGACCCCAAAACTGAAGACTAGATTCATGCAAACGCGCACACTGAAGTGAAGAGTGTGTCTTTAGGGTTAGGGTTATGTGTCAACCAGAGTGGACCACAGAGAATCCATTCATGCAGCCTACACTGTGCACCCACACACGCGGTGGGCACACTCACACTCACTCACTTGAGCCTCGTAAAAGACTAAAAGCAGTGTGTGATGCAAAAAAAAAAAAAAGTAGGTGTGAGGTCAGGCACAGCAAACCCGTGGTGTGTTTTCCTCTCTGGAGCTGGCTCACAGGAAAGGGGCAGTGATTTTTAGGGGAGCTGTGCCTTTACTGAGACAGAGTGTTGTGTTCTCCCAGACAGAGGTGGAGGAAAAAGAGGGAGGAGGTGGGTGGGGGTGGATGGAGGCGGAGAGGAGGTACAGGCACATTACCCCAGATGAATCACAGAGCAGAGCAGAGTCTTTGCTCTTAGTGATAGTTTTTTTGACCTGATGCTCTGTCTGGACGAATCCTTCATTTGGATCCAGTTGGTAGAAGCTGTGGACACTGACTGAGAGGCAACATGATTGACTACGGTAGGTAGGAATTTCACTACCAGTTTGTTAGTGCGAGGCCGTAGTTATCTTAACCATATGTGTCTCAGACTGGAATCCAACTAGACTATAGAGACTGTGTGAAAGGAAAGTAAGGAAAAAAATAAAGTTTGTTTCTGAGGGCCGTCAGAGAATACACAAATTACATAACACCGTCCAAGGCGACCTTTTAGAGCACAAACAGCTCAGTGAGACCGGCGCAGCACAGGATGGGCATGGATTCCTCCCCACTCTTCCCACAGCCAAGCTCATGGTCATTCACAGGCTGCAGCTCATCCCACACAACACACCGACACAACAGAGTGCCAGGCCCGGCGGAACCCTCACTTGAGATTGTGAGATCATTTGCACAACAAACATTCAAGATCGGTCATGTACGTGTCCTTCAGAGTGAAGCCAAAAAAAGAAAAAAATCTCTATCAATGTGCACGTGGTCAGACTGGGGAATTACTCATTTGTAGCGTGACTTGAGAGGTTTTTCCTCCAGGTGGCTGCCTTGGTCGTCATCTGTAGTCCTGCTCCGTCTCACAGGCTGGAAAAAATCCCCAGAGAAAACTCCAAACAACACACACGTTTGTTCAGCTGTAGCAGCCCCACCCTCTGCCTTCTCTTAATCAGGATCTATTAGGCTGCTGCTCCTGGCTTGCTAATGCTACCGACCAAAAGTTTCTCTGAGGACAAGTAGCTACACAACTATAATATGTATATACAGTATATGTATATATGTATGTGTATATATATATTTTATATATATATATATGTATCTGTATCTGTAGTAGTTGTGTAGCTACTTGTCCTCAGAGAAACCATGCTTTTGTTCTGTAGCATTAGCAAGCCGGTGTTATAAAATAATGGCGTTACTAATGGCGCTACTTTTTTCATTAACGAGTAATCAAAAAAATTACTGTTTCTCCCGTTACTGTTACTGACAATAAAATGTGCTGTTCCTTGACTCAAGAAGTCCAGTACAAAATAATACACCTGTTAAAGTGTACACTATATAGACATTTATTATACAGTGCATCAACTCGTCAGAAAAAAGCTGTTTATTCATTTACTCACTCAGTATTCCTCCACACAGGCAGGCTCGCTTCCGTTACTAACTCAGTTACTTTTTGGGGAGAGTAACTAGTAACTATAACTTATTACTTTTTAAAAGTAACATGCCCAACACTATGTATTTATCTTCTCCTCCTCCCCCCACTTGCCCTCTTCCTTCAAGTCTTCTTTCACACTTAACAGTGTTACTGCTGTGTGCCATTACATCAATAGAGCAGTGTGTGTCAGGGGAAAGTTGGACTCACCCTGCCCTGTGTCCTGCTGACATCACAGGAGGCAGTCTGCATCTTCCAGGCTCTGAAACAAGTGTTTTTAAATATAGCGTACGTATTATTAGCCCATTCACATTTCACAGTTCCAGCTGTACGTGATGGACGACTATACTGAACGGTGTGCAAGATTAATGAGCAACTTTTAAATTGCCAAGCCGAACTTAGGTATTTATGGGTGATAAATGACCACATGAATAAGATTAAATACACTGGCGTACAAACAAACTTATAGGTTGAATATATTGGTTGTCAAAACATTATGGGATGGCTTAAGTTAAACTGTAAAGCTGAATAAAAGAAGCATGTGATGCTGACAGTGAGTCTAAAAATACAAGTACAATGTAGTTTGCTAGTGTGCAGGTTCTGCTACGTGGCTGCGTAATTTGGAAATAGTTTGTGCTACACTGCAGAACTCAACTCCAGCACCAGAGCTTAGATGAGATAACTGAAGTGCTATGTGGTTTTATCTACAGTAACTGGACATTTGCATTTACTCTTACATATTGTAGATATAAACATGTAAACACTCCCACCGTGCTGGCACACGTCCAGCTGGAGAGCGGATCAGTCTGTGAAAGGAGGAGAGGGAGGGAGATGGAGACTGTGGGGCTCAGAGGCCTCCTGCATAGAGATCCATGTCTCTGTTTCCTGTCTATCTGGCCAAGAAAACAGCAGACTAATGCTTCATAATTACTAACACACTCCCAGGACCAGAGCCACTGATTCATCAGAAAGGAAGGTCTTTTCTTCCATGGTCAAACCCCTTGAACCTGGTGGTCATTACTGATGGGTTTATTCATTTGGTTACATCTGTTTCCCTCTTTTAACTCTTTGACTGCCAGCCATTCTCACAGCAGCTTCCTCCAGCTTGCCAGGCATTTTCCAGCTTTCTGACTGATTTTCGTAGACCCACCATATATTATGTACTTTTACTACATACACATTCAACCCATCAAAGGAAAGATGAGGGTCTCTACTTTCCAGCAAAAAAAACAGTTTGTTTCTATCTTGTTCCAGTCTTGTGAAATTGGCGGTTGAATATAGGTTAGTTTAGCCCAAAATGCCATTTTGGCACCAAAATCTTGAGAAAAAGAGGTTTTGTGTCGGCTGTCATTTTCAGGTGTACCAGTGTAATTTGCTCCTTTATATTTTGCTTTAGTGACGCCTCAACATCTGTACAGTTGTTCTCTTGTAAACAACAACAAAATCAACACTGACAAATGACTTTTGATGACAAAAGACAAAACATTTAGCTACTGACACACACTACTGCAGCCTTTTTTCTTTCTTTTCTTTGAGTTACAACTTTTTCTTTCCTTTTTTTTAGTGTGTGTGGGTGTGTGACGTGTGCGTGTGCATGTGTGTGTGCGTGTGCGTGTGCGTGTGCGCGTGTGTCTGTGTGTGTTCGGATCAGTTCGACAGGTTTTTGTAGCCGAAACACGGCGCTTTAGATCAGATCCAGCTTCCTCTGGTCAGCAGGCAGCGGTCACTCACTCTCTCTGTCTCACACACACATCTACACACACACACACACACACACACACACACACATCTACACACAGCCTACAGCTCTGGCTGACGTGCCCCCTGAACTCCCAACCACAGACAGTACGCTGACGCTCACAACAGACACTCCCACCATCTTTAGCTCTCCTCGTCACGTTCGCCGGCGCCGTCCGCTCCTCATCCACACTAGATCGCGGGATTTTCAAGCTGCTATCTGAGTGATTTCTCGCAAAATCTGGCGACTTTCCAAACGCTCTTGACGACTAACGACGAGCGATCAACGGGGTTGTTGTTACTAACTTGTGTGCTTTGTATCACGGAACTTCGACGAGCTGCCGAGCCGCCATGAGCCCCGCCGCCGCCCCCTAAGCTCTCACCGGCGGCCAGAGTGTCACGGAGCGGCGCCGCTGCAGTCAGACACCCACGCCGCTCCATGAGGGGGGGGAAACACACTATATTTTTTTTATATATGTCAACCCAAATGTGTTTTTCTGAACTTTATTTTGATGATACAAGTCTGATCTTCACAGAGGAGTAGGGCAAGACATTCAGCATGGCGTTGCCATTAAAAAAACGCTAAGACGAGTTATCTCGTCTTTGGCAGACTACGCTTGGATTCGCTAAAACGAGATAACTCGTCTTTGGCAGTGAAAGAGTTAATCTAATTCTGCATAATTTGACATTAGATATTTAACATAGTGGTTGCGTTCAACAGTAGCTGTTCTAGGCTATAGGGGGCACAGATGCAGCTTAATTCAGAGTGAACAAACTTTTATCTATCCATCCATCCATTCATCCAACAAACAAAAAGAAGAGAAATAGATTGACCAGTGAAACTGAAAACTTTGTCTTCTGGTTCAACTTCTTCTTCACCATAACATTTACTGGACGATGGATCTGCTTGTCAGTTACCACGTTTACATGATGTTTTTAAAGCGGAATTACTTAATTCCGAATTAAATAGTTCGGAATTAAAATATTTTCCTTCGAGTTTACATGGACATAATAATTCCGAATTAGGGTTTACATGGAAAACACGTTAAATCGCCTTTATTTAATTCCGCTCAACGTCTGGAGGTCGGGAAGCGTTCTGATTGGACAGGGGGTACACGTGTTTACGCATATGTCTACCGGAAGAAAACAAACTCCATTCCCAGTGTGTGAAGCTGGTGTGAAGTGAACAGAGCTGCAGCCGCGAGCCGCTCCGCTGCTCCTAAACTTAACAACAACTTAGAAACAGAAAGTTTCTCCTCTTAACTGCCAGGATGGCCTTCCCTGGGTGTGTGACTCCATCCCAGGCCCCCCATCGGCGGCGGCGCCGGGGCTCACACACCCTCACTGCCCAGATTGCCTTCCCTGGTGTGTGAGCCACCGGCGGCCGGGCAGTGGGGTCTGTGGAGCGGGTTCATGAAGCCTGGTTGTCCCGACATGATTCACTCACAACACTGCGGCTGTAACATTATGTTGTGTGTGTTGTAGCCGAAAAGTAGGCTATAACATAACGTTACAGCCGCAGTGTTGTGAGTGAATCATGTCGGGACAACCAGGCTTCATGAACCCGCTTCACAGACCCCGCTGCCCGGCCGCCACTAGAGCAGCGGCGGTGGCGGCGGCGGCCAAGCACCGGGGTCTGTGAAGCGGGTTCATGAAGCCTGGTTGTCCCGACATGATTCACTCACAACACTGCGGCTGTAACGTTATGTTGTGTGTGTTGTAGCCTACTTTTCGGCTACAACACAACGTTACAGCCGCAGTGTTATGAGTGAGTCATGTCGGGACAACCAGGCTTCATGAACCCGCTCCACACAGACCCCGCTGCCCGGCCGCCACTAGAGCAGCAGCGGCGGCGGCGGCCAAGCACCGGGGTCTGTGAAGCGGGTTCATGAAGCCTGGTTGTCCCGACATGATTCACTCACAACACTGCGGCTGTAACGTTATGTTGTGTGTGTTGTAGCCTACTTTTCACGGTTAAATTATCACCGCGACACACACATAGAGCGGCGAGTCAGTTAATACGCATGCGCAGAACGACCGGAATTATTTTTAAAAAGAATAAACGTTTACATGATAGAGGAATTAATTAATTCCGCTTTAAAATAGGAATAAACCACCCATTTAATTCGGAATTAAGTTTAATTCCGAATTAAATTTTCACTCGGAATTAAGTGTTTACATGATCTTTTTAAAGCGGAATTAACTTTAATTCCGAATTACATGATTTTAATTCGGAATTAAAGCTCTCATGTAAACGGGGCAAATCTGTCATTCCATTTTAGCTTCACCCATGAACAAGATCCTACAATTCTTAACACCTTCACTTGAGGCAGCAAGTCAACACAATCACAAGAAATTGAGAGAAATCTGAGGTCGGTGAACACACCCCATCTTTTGATTACAACTCTAGAAAAGTACAGATTCCAGCCTCTCTCCAGGAGTTTGGTTCTAGAGCCAGAGTCCAATTATATTTAGTTGAGTGTGTTGCCCCAGCTCCAGCTTCTCCACCTCCAGAGTGATCACATTACACATCCCTATGACCAGACTTGAAATCCAGGGGTTAGCATGTTAACATTTTTGGCAAATTGGCCCATTCCAATCCCTATAGTTTTAGGAGTAAAGGTTTGTTATCTTTAAATGTTGGTGCAAGCTATTTTTAGAACGGCGGAGCAGAGCTGTGAGCTGCTCAGAGCTACGCTACGGAGGCTCATGGAATTTCTTGGTTTCATATTCAAGTAAAACTATAGGGATTATGCCAATGGGCCAATTTGCCAAATGTTGAACTATCCGTTAGGGTTCCCATCATCCTTATCTGCCATCCAGCTTCCCAATTCCTAACTCCTATCCCTGTAGCTGATGGACCAGTAATGCTGCATTTCAACTATGTGGTAGCCTACTAGCTCGACTTGACTTAAGTAAAAGTATATGGAGTCTGGGACCTGGTTCCAAAACAGTTAGAGAGGTACTAAAACGTGATGTGAAAACACTGTAGACCCCTGATTGGTCAGAAAGATTCATCACTGCAGCATGGTGTCATCAATGTGCGGCATGTACGGAATGTCCTGCACAGCTCAAAACCATGCCCGCCATTTTTAAACAGCCAAGCTATCGCAGTGGTCGCAATTGTTCAGTCAGTTCAGTTCCTTTCTGAAAATGGCGAGTCGAAAAACCAGCCATGGTCGATTGAGGAGGTCCAGACGTTTCGGTCATTGGTGTTTGCATGTGTTGCGCTGAAGAGGATGTTTCGAACGTTTTGCATGGCATCGCTATGACAACCAGCTCCTCTAAAGATGGTATATCGTGTAATGCAAAAAGGCATTCCTAAAATTTTTTTAATATTATAAATGTGCGGTTTAATTTATTTTTACTTTTCAGGATTGTGAGTTCAATCGACTTCTTTATTAAAATCTGTCTCTTACGGCAGCCTTGTACAATACATCTTGCTCCACTGGTCCAGTCCAGCAAATATTGAGATAAAAAAATATTTCTGTAAAACTATTGACAAGACACTTCCACTGCTATGACTTTTTTGTGACAAAAAGTCAAGACATTACTTTATAACTGTATAGAACCCTTGTGTTAGCTAAGAAAAGGGTCCCATGGCTACTGGCTGAGAGCTGCAACTCAGAGTCTCTGCCCTGTGGGCGATGTTGGAGGAAGTCTGTTATATTCCACCTGCAGGCTGTAATATTCACAGCACAGAGAGGCATTTGTCAGCATATGGGCAGCTGCATCACTGTAACAGCAGCGAGACCCAGCTCAAGTCTAAGCTAATGCACATAGTCCTTCACCACAGGCTTAGTCCTTCCTATCTGACTGGTGAGATTTAGAAGTTTTAAAATGACTATTGCATTAAGAATTATTCTTCATGTAGAGCCACGTCTCACCCTGGACTGGTCGCTGGTCTATCACAGGGCTGACATATAGAGACAGATAACACACCAATCACCAAGTCTCCAATCCACCTATTGCTCATGTCTTTGGACTGTGGGAGGGAGCTGGAGAACCTGGAGAACCCATACAGACACAGAGAGAACATGCAGACTCCATCCCAGGCCCATAGAATAGAAACCAGCAGTACAGACCAACATACTATAGACCAGAGCGGTCGGTTTCAAGGAGGGTGTCAAAATAATTACGAGACATACTGCTGCAAGAGAAACAAAAAGTTAGTCTACGCTCCATCAAAACACAGAAAGCCACTGAGTAAAGAATAAAGATGCCACTCTGGTCTATCATATACCTAAATAGTATATTAATGAATACAAATCAATCAATAATGCATTAGGTGCTGTTTACAGAAATTTCTATAATTTTCTAATAAAAAAGACATCATCAATTCATTCAATGCAAAAAACAAAAAAGAAATTCACCTGTTATAGAATAAATAACTAAACCTACCTTGCAGTTTATTATCTACCATACCTACTCTAAAGACAGTGTCAAGCTCATCTAAATCATAAAAAGAGGTTAGATGTGATTGACTGGGGTCCAACATATAGTCCAGTCATCTGTTATCATGTAATCCAGTGCAGTGAAAATAACACGTCTGACTGCTCCTCCACCTGTATGATGGTTCACTCTCCTCTATTTCACTCAATCACTTAAAACTGAAGCTTCAGGTCGTCACCGCTGCTCAGTCAGTGTGAAATGATTTCCAACCAAGAGAGTGTGAAGGCCTGGTGCAACCGAGGCATCAGCATCACACTCATCTTGGTGAAGTGCTCATACCTACTGATTTTGAGATGATGGTGGTGGTAGGGGGAGGGGGAGGGGGGTGAGAGCAAGATAATGATGTCAGAGCAGAAGCCTTGTGAGTCTGGGTTAAAGAGCCTTTGCACGTTGTTTACAAAGAGTTCATAGAAAATTTGAGAGGCAATCTACACTAGCATGTATAATGCATTTGAGGGTCATCCTATAGTGCTCTCTGGAGTGTGAAGCGTGGATGTGTACAAACCACCATTCACTCCAGTTCCATTAATGGGAGTATGGCTAACACCATTATGCTCTCACATAGTATAGACTATGTAAACCTTCAAATATGAGCTGAGCTAAGAGTCAGAGCGTCTTCTTACCTCATGAGTCGCTGCTCCATGTCTCAGATTTGGAATGCCATTGTGTCTGTGTGTGTGTGTGTGTGTGTGTGTGTGTGTGCACACTGTGTCTCAACAGTAGTTTGATTAAATTGCAGTCATGAGGACTGAGAAAAACACTGTCAGTTCTTTTCTTTTTTTTTTCCAAAGCTGGGAAAGAAAAGCGCTTTTATCTCTGTTAGCCTCCGCAATTGCCTCAGCAGTTTCTCAGAACACTTACACACACGGATGCAGTCAGACTGTCCTAACTGAATTTTCTAATTGCTCTCCAGAGCGTCCCTCTCCATTAGGCTTCGGGCCGGCTGGGAGGAGGAGGAGTGTGTTGGTTCCTGAGCTCCAGGCGCACACATATACGCACACACTGACGGCCATGCCTCAAAGATACTCCCACCAGAGGAGGAAAGCCAGCACAGCGGCTGCTAGGAGGATGGAGAGAAGACACAGGGGCCAGGGGAAGAGCAGCATAAACAACTCGACCGACAGCCACAACCAGCGCTCCAAGAAGCTGGCCATGCTCTCCAGGTATGGACATCAGTCTGAGGTCTGCAGTTAGTGCTCAGGATGCATCAAGTTAAATTAAGAACCATTGTATTTGCATATAGCAGTATTTACATGCAGATATGAACCTTTATTGCATAATTTCTAGGGCTGCAACTAACGATTATTTTCATTATCGATTAAGCTGTCGATTATGTAAACGATTAATCGATTAGTTGTTTGGTCAATAAAATGATGAAAAATGTCAATCAATGTTTCCCAAACCAAAGAGATATTCAGTTTGTCATAAAGGAACAAAGAAACCAGAAATATTCACATTTAAGAGGCTGAAATCTGAGAATTTTGACTTTTTTTCTTAAAAAACTACCCAAACCGATTCTTCAATTATCAAAATAGTTCACCATTAACTTAATAATCGATTATTGTTTGATTAATTAATTAATTGCTGCGGCTCTAGTAATTTCATAGCTCAAAATCCTGCTTTTTTTTTTTTTTAGTTTTGCATTGTTGTGACCAGAAATAATAGGTCCAATGTTTTTATTTCAACTTTCTGTTCTGATTTAAATACTGACATTGCTCCAATGTGTTATGCTCTTGATGGATTTCCATTTATGTAGATATCAAACACCTGAAACCAACTTTCACTGCCTCTGTCCAGGTCCCTGATCCTGTGCCACTCTAAGACGAATGACGACTGTATCGACGAGAGGCACGCGAGGGAGGTGTCGGACAGGTGTCGGACATGGGCTCCCAGCTGGGGGACGGACGGGGCCGCTGGGAATCAAACAGGGTACCGAGATCCAGAGAATGGACACCATAGGACAGCTCAGCAATCAGCCTTGGAGAAAAGAGGGGGCAGTAAAACTGATGATCAGCCGCATCATACCACCACACTCAGGGAGAATAAGAGGAGTATAAGGAGATCCTTCAGTATCAAGGTAAGACCATCGCTTTTAGAGCTATACTGTGAACATAGAAGTCATCTGAGCGTATTTGAGACTAGTTTGGGTTGTTATGTTATGTTCGACACATGTTCAAGGCTCCCAGTGTAAGACCTGCTTTACCTCCTGAGCCTCTGTCATTATCTATATATATCCTTTATTTAACCAAGTAAAAGCATCATTGAATTTAGGTATCTCCCTTTTACAAGTGACCTGGCCAAAAGGGGCAGCACTGGAGTTACAAGGTTTCAACAAGATTACACCAATAAACACACACAAATAAGTGTCACACAGAACAAATGAGTAAAAGCACAGCACAACATGCAAGGTAAAAGATTAACACTATTATGATACAGATACAGTTTGCAAAACAGCACTGGATAAAGAATTAAGAAGCAATCATTCTGCCCAAAGAGAGTTTTCTTTCAACTTGAATGCCCCCACAGTGATCAGTTGTGAAAATTTCATGTCCCTATTTTCAGAATGAAGGAGGAGTGTGCAGTGAAGCATTCTAAATTTACTTTGAGTTACTGATCTGCCCTCCATCTCAATCCAAGACATTTACAGTAATACTGAGTATCTGCAATACCAAGGTGTGATTTGACACCTTGGTTAGGCAAGGGATAAAACCTGGACAGGTCACCAGTCTGTCACAGGGCTGACATATATGAGGACAAACAACCTCATATTCACACCAATGGGCAATTCAGAGTCACCATTGAACCTGATGTTCATGTGTTTGGACTGTGGGAGGAACCTATGAAACTATGTAGGCACAGGGCTCACACCCAGAACCGTCTTGCTAACCACTGCACCACAATGCCACCCTTCAGATTTATTAAAAATATTAAAAGATATGGTTTTTTTTATGTCAATGCAATGATGACACAGTGTGAAGATAATTAAAGATAGGGCTCTAGACTAGGAACAGTGCATATTTCTGAGGGTAATAGGTACTTGTAGACGCATAATAGGCACTTGTACTTGTGCAAGTGTCCATCTGTGCAGCTTTGCAGACTTTTTTGTTTGTTTTATGTTGAAAAACTGAGCAAGTTCATTAGTGTGTGTCTGGATCACGCTCACGTTCCTTATCAATAATGCTTATAACGATAAGATTAAAAAAAAGCCTTGACTGGCCTCAGTAGGTCTATAGAATTAGGTCTGACAGACCATAATGTGGCCCTCTCATTCATGACGTCTAATCATGTCGTTAAACAATTGATTTGAACAGAGTGAAGTAAAATTTCATGTGTAATTTATCAGTTGGTCAGAGAGGCCGCTGTTCAGCAAAAAGCAGCTGGAATGTAAACAACAGCCAGCAGTGTTGCTGTCGGGACAGACTCATAAAGAGTCACATTGGCACTGCACTTTGAAAACTGTGCATTACACACAGCATATAAGAGTCAACTTAAAGGAATAGTTCAACATTTTGGCAAATTGGCCCATTGCCATAATCCTAATAATAATAATAATAATCTTAGGAGTAGGTTCGTTACCTTTAATTGATGGTGCAAGCTATTTTTAATTATGTTATTATCTCATAGCGTGGTGAACGTGCAGGTCACAACTTGTCCACCAGAGTGTTTTGGAGTCGGATTGTGGATTTGATGTATGATGAGGGAAACCAAGAAATCCCATGAGCCTTCGTAGCGTAGCTCTGAGAAACTCGCTGCTCTGCTCCGGCATTCTAAAAATAGCTTGCACCGACAATTAAAGGTAACAAACTCCTAAAACTATAGGCAATGGGTCAATTTGCCAAAATGTTGAACTATCCCTTTAAAGCCCCAGTATGTAGGAATTCCCCCCATCTAGCGGTGCGGTTGCATATCGGAACGTATTCTTGATGTTGCATTCATGTGAAATCGGACAGACGTCAGACAGACAAAAGACGCTGCATGTGTAAACAAGTGGTCCGCCAGCACGAGGCAAAACAATACAGGCGTGACAATATGTTGTCATGGTGATGTCACTGACCCACGTTTTACCGTCTTTCTCTCTTCGAGTAAAATGACATCTGGTTTGCCGACGCCGTCTGCCTGACTGCACCTGAATGCAACATCAGTGCCTCCGTCCTTCCTCACACTACACAGTGGTGACAGTTTTAACAGGCGCTACCTGGAAAACTTTCTCCCCGAGCCGACAGCTCCGGTGAGTTTCCGTGGTTACTTACGGTTACGCTGCCACTCAACGTAAAAAATGGCGATGCAACATGGCAGCCTCGGTTCGGTGCGTCGCCCACTTACCTATGTATTTGTAACGACTTTTATTACACGGCTCTATTGAATGCTGCTCTCTGATTGGTCCAGCGCTGCGTTCTGCGGTCTGTTATTTCTGACGGACCGTCGTCATGTATAACAGACCGTTGCTAGGGACGCCGCTCTGATCAGCGCAGTACCAAACGATGCAGGATATTTACCTTGTGTTTCATTTTTACCGTCATTAAACAGCGTCGGACTAATAGTGATGTTAGAGATAAATGATTTGTAACCTGTTACAGGGAGAGTGGAGGCTCCTTCCACATCGCTGCTGGAAACCAGACCTGCTGATCAGAGCCTCTGACCCGGTGTCACAGCTCTCCTCTCGTCTCGGTGCAGCTGGCACCGCGGCTCCGCGACACAAACGCACCCCGTAAACAGTAAAGTTAATCTCTTGTTTATTATGACAGATACGACTACACACAATACACACATTTTAACACGTGTATGGTAATCCATCGATCCACTGATTGATTATCAAAGGCTTCAAATGCACGAACGGGAGGAGGCTCGGCAAAACAGCGGAAGTGACCGGTCTTGCAGATTCGGTAAATGCAATTTTAAATCGAAGTCGTATTTTGGTCAACATTATGTTTCAAATTAATTATTTCACTCGTAAACCGTGTAATAAGCGGGATAATGTACAGTTGGTCGGTTGTTATGGAGAAATAAACCCCGACAGGTTGTATGGAACCCCGACGCGAAGCGGAGGGGTTTCATTCAACATGAAGGGGTCCGAACTATACATTATCCCTTTAACAACTCATTCTAAGGTACGAGAAAGCTTTCATTTGTATGCGGGTCTGATTCGACTATAGTGAAATACGTAGGCCTATTTATGAAAGCAATATTTGATTTTTGCTAATAGGGGCACATGAAATTGTACTTAACTCTGTTCAAATCAATTGTTTAACGACATGATTAGACGTCATGAATGAGAGGGCCGCATTATGGTCTGTCAGACCTAAATATGGACCTACTGAGGCCATTCAAGGCTTTTTTTCTTTCTTTTTTTTTTTTTTAAACTTATCGTTATGAGCGTGATCCAGACACACACTAATGAACTTGCTCAGTTTTTCAACATAAAACAAACAAAAAAGTCTGCAAAGCTGCACAGATGGACACTTGCACCAGTACAAGTGCCTATTGTGCTTCTACAAGTAGGCTACCTAAAGAGTAAAGAGTGATTCAGCCCTGACAAATGACTGAAACATAGTGACCTTGCGCTTTGATCGCTGTTTGTGGCCTCATCAGTAATGTGATTTAAAATCATTTTCCATGGCTGCACATACACAATCAGCCCAACACTGAGCAAAACTCCTGTTGTAATGTTGTGACTGCTTGGTGTGTGTTGTTTGTGTATGCCATACCTTATCCCAGTATACCAGCTGTGGCTCTGTGTTATGTCCTCTGCTCTGTGGGGAGTGTTTCTTGTTTGAATGTAATGATAATCACATGCGCTGTGTTGGTGTGTTGGTGGACTGAGAGCTGTGACTGGTCTGAATGATAAACATTCAGACAAAGAGGGGTTTGTTATGCTGTGCTGTTTCTACAGTTGCCTCATGGTTTGTTCCCCCAGTGTCAAACTGAGTTAGATTGTCAGTTATCACACACCTCACTCTGATAGATATTTTACAGGAGTTTAAATGCTGTTCTCATTTACTCTATCTGTGCTCATTGCTCAGGACATCTTTAGATGTTTCCAATAAACTCACAGCACAGTGTGTAACTTCAGCTGGGGTCTGTCTATCAAAACAATAACAAAGACAGCATTGGTCAATTCATGGGATCATGGGAGTTGTTGGAGATTGGACAATGCACATTTCCACTCGACAAAAAGTGATTGGAGCTCCTTCTTATATAAAAATGAAAATTTTATTGGTTGTATTGGCCATTTAGAGGTATTATTTTCAACAGGTAAAGGGGAGTGGTGGGTGAACTCTAACCTGTTAAAATATAATACTGAATGAAACCCAGTCATTTTGGGGCAGAAAAAACTTTATGTTAACAAAGACGGGGCATACATAAACTCCTAACATTTGTTCCTTATGAAAGGTTATCCTGTGTATTGCAAGGAACCTTAGAGTAATTTGTTAAAGCTTGTATTTTGGTTGTGAGTGGCCATCACTAAGTATTGGTGTAAATTAAATTACGTTTTGAAGGTGTTTCTGAAACTTGCTTCACCTGCCACGAGGAAGCAGAATGTCTTTGTTTGCAGCTGCAGCAGAAGCTGCTGGTTGTTGCTGATGTCAGTGAGTGGTTTTAGGTTGACCCCTGTTCAGTTTTGTGTGTTCATTATGTTGGCCATTGTAGTGCTCAGGCACATTCAATGAAATGACTAAATTTCATACTGGAAAAACCTTGTTGGACTTCAATGTGACAAAGGGCTTTGGCTATTGTTTTTATTGCTTTGGCTGATTGTTTAGTGCTCAGTGTGGTCGGGCGCATTTATACTTATGGCCATACCCTGTTATTGTTGCACTTAACTGTTCTTGTTTTTTATATATCTGCTGGTATTTTTTATATTTGTCTTAAAGTAGTTTAAGTTCTAAGTTCTTCTGAAGGGATGGGGCCAAGTAAAGGTTAAACACTGGGAAATGTAAATACAGGCACATTTGCAGCTCTGCAACAGCAAATGCTACCATTAGCATGCTAATATATTGCTAGTGACATTATTAGCAACTGATTAATTGACACAAAACACAACAAGTGCAGATGAGGCTGAGGGAAATGTCGGATGAAAATATGACACAATCATAGATGGAAGTCAGGAGATCACTAAAGATTTCCAAATCGATCACGATGGGAAAAAAAATGTCTGGAACACTGATGCTTCCATGTGTAACAGCCACCAATGACTCATAAGAGTCATGTGCAAAGTTAGTGGGAAAAGTCTTTCTATGGGACTAAAAATATATTTAGCATTGACAACACAGATTGGTTGCCAAACATAGTGAACACTCAGGGTTTCCCCCAGAAAACTTGTTGGTAGGGTGGCACCGGCGGCCCATCGGCGGGCCACCGGTGCCCAAGCGTGTTTTTTTGTGACAGGGGCCTGACCCTGACCGATGGCAGCCCTGTAGGGAACAGATTCATTAATGGAGCAGTAGCATTTAGCAGGTGTGATTCCATAAGGCCTTAGGATCCATGTTAAAAGTTGACTAGAAATTTGAAAATATTATCATAAACATCTGTTATTATAAGACTTTATGTAACTTAAACACCAGCTATAGCAGAGTCTTACAGAAAGGCACTCTTGAAATGCTATTCAATCAACCACAAAAAAAGTAGGCCTAATAATTATAATTAGGCTATAAAAAAATATTTAAATAAATAACATCAACTGTTTGCATTAAAAAACTAAAAAACAACTGCCTGGTGTCTCCATTGTTAAAGTCTAGCCTTATTTCCATGGATGTATTATAGATCCATCATCCATGGTTTTTTTTATTTATTTTGCTCCGAGATTTTTTACATCTGGAGTCACGTGCACATGACGTACCACGCTCTTTTTCCGGTCAGTCGTCATGGAAACGTGACACTCACGGATCTACTAGCAAACGTGTGTGATCGCGAACTGTACGAGCTGAAAAATGAAACAATGGATCATTTTCACATCAGGTGAAAGCCCCGCGGCTCACAGGAGTCCGGAGCTCTGACGCTGCAGGGGACGACGTGCTAACAGCTACCAGCTAACAGCTGCTACAGCAGCTGACTGAGCCTCTGGAGCTGCGGCTCCGCTCACGTTAACGTGGACTCGGTGCGTTCCTCTCGGTCAGCTGGTGAAGCAGCGGTCTGATGCTGTCTATTGTCTGATGAGCATGATGTCCGTGACGTGTCTCGTTTTGTGCGACGAAGTTGTAACGTTGTCAGGTGATGAAAAAGACACCTGATCACGTGTTTATTGAGTATAAAAACTGATTAAAAAAAATTAATAAACAATGTTTAGCCTGGCGGGGGGTCAAGTAAGGCCTGGCGGGCCGCCAGGCTTATAATACACTGGGGGAAACCCTGACACTTTACAGCTGGATGTTGTGTACCACCTCGTGGACTAAAGCCCGGGCCCATAAACAAGCCTCACTGGAGCTGAACACAACAGTAATTTAATGGAGCCGTTTGTTTCATGCCAGGTCTGCTATAAATCACTCTTGATCACCTATGAGACAGGTAAAACATCCCAGCCATACAGTAGGCTACCAACTAAATCCTTCACAGCCAAACGTGTTTACAGTAATGCTCGTCAATTATTGGATGTCCTGGTTTTGTATGATGACATGTATGGAGACCAAGAGAGACCCCCATGCAGATATAAAACCTCACTGCTGTTTTCTTTTCCTCAGCTTTCACCAGATAGTTGAAGAAGCTTCCTTGCTGCGAGTATAGAAGTTTTCTCCTTTCGGTTTCTTATTCCCATTCTTATACTGTTCCCTCTGTGTGTGTGTGTATGTATTGTCAAAGGAGAGCAGTATCTGGAGGATGTGTGTAGCTACAGGGCCTGCTGAAGAAGTGCGTGGACCATATGTGGCCGACAACAGTGCCCAGTCCGAGGACAAGGACACTAATGCGGAGCCAGGGAAGAATGGAGGGAACCATCACAGGTAATAATTAAGCAATATTACCAGAGACGTTCTAATATGAGGAGACAGACCACTCTGCCCGTTTTGAATGGGGAAAGCTGCGACGCCAAAGATGGCGCATGTCCCGCCCCTTTTCACCAGCAGCCAATCACCTGCGTTGCCAGAGCTGAACTAGGCCAATCATGTTGTTGCACCAGCGCATGCGCACAAGTAGATTTACGACAGACCTACCTACCTGGTGGCAACAACAACGAAAACGAAATGAACGAAAGAGCTACCTCGGGGCTACGTATACAGAATTCACCACATTCACATCAATAAGCGTTTTACAATGAACCGATCAGTCCACATTTTCTTTAATTTAATTTTTGAATGTATAGTTTTGTTCGTTTCATTTTTTAACCTAAACATTCAAACTGGGCCCCCTCCCCTGGGGGCGTTAGCCTCCTGTCCATGATAGCAGCAGCAGCAGCAGCAGCAGCAGCAGTCCACTCCAAAAAAGAAAAACACACAGTCCGGGTGAAGCACTGGAGCCGTGGACCGATAGACACCGTCACCATTAACGAGAGCCTCTATTGTTTTATTGTACCGACTACGAGAGGCTTGTTGTGAGCTGAGAAGCGGCTGTTAGCGGCGGATGCTAACCGAAGCTAGCAGCGGATGCTAACCGCTAGTCGAACGCCCCTCATGCTTGTTACCGGTCGAGGCTTTAGTTGTCAGTGATGGTCGTCGGTAATCAGTCCGTGGCTCCAGCGGTTCACTCGGACTGTATTTATTTATTTTAACTGAATGCTGCTGCTGAGACGACATGCTAGCACTTGATAGCATCCAAGACAGCTAACGTTAGTGGGGATCGGGGGAGCGGGTGGGAGGGGGGAGCAGACACAGTCACCACACACAGAACTAGGAGCCCATAGGTGATGATTAAGACGGATTTCATGTAAGTCTAGCGTTTATGTTTGGGCAAAAATCTCCAGACTCAAGCCGATATGTCTCCAGGTAGAGCAGGGCAGACCGGTGTAGGTAAGCTGGGGCAGCTGCTAGATCACGGACTCAGCCGTTACAGCCGTACAGTCACGGCGGTGTCGTAAAACCGCGCGCATGCGCAGTTGAGTACTCCCTGTGGAAAAATAGCGATTTAAACGTCATTCTGCGGTAAAGTCTATGTTTTTTTTTGTTTTTATTTGTATCTTATTTCACTGGCTAGCACGTCTGTATGTTTTTTCCGCCCTGCTATCACGTTAAAGGGTGGATTTGACCATCCCTCCATTCATTTAGATAGGGGTCTGGTCTCCTTGGGGTTTTAGTGGCGTCGCCAAGATGGCCGCCGAGTGGCATGACTTGCCTAGAAGGACTTTGATATTACCCGAGAGGGTGTGCTTTAACGTCATTTGAGCAGTGCTCAAATTACGTTTAAGCACACCCTCGAGGGTAATATTGCGATTATACAACAATTACCAACAAAATAGAGCGTATAATTAAATAAATTTTCATGGTGATGGACGTTTTGCTCTCAAAATTTAAAGTTTTTTGCGAGTGTGCTTCCCGTTTCCATGGAAATAAATGGGGTCTGACTAATAACTGAAACACAATCAGTCACGTCAGTAGACTCCTATGTGTAATGGAACGTTCACCTCTACAGCAAATAGTCCGAACCTTAGTAACGACCTAGCAACAGAAAGGAAAATTTTCTAGTCCCAGATGAGTGAACTCTGAGCTGACGTTCATGTTTTAACGCGGTCTCGGACTTTCCCGAACTAAATCAACACTGCACAAACTCGCCCAAGTTATAACAAAGATGCTGTTTTTTTCCTTTCACAGATAGCTTCTACAACCGCAAACTCTGCATGTAAATGAAGTTATAGCGCCGTGTCGCCGACACAGCTGATAGAGAAAGCCAAACGATTACTCCAGATTATTTAAAAGCCCAAAAGGCGCAAGCAAGAGAGAGGGAGAGAGAGAAACATACAGGTAATCACCTCCGTTTTATCCAATGAAAATATTCAGCTCCAGGCCATATTTTAAAAAACATATTCACCGCGATCACAACTCGTGTCTCTCCGACTTTGTAACGTTACACACATGGGAGGGAGACAATCCTCTCGGCTGTAACGGGGAAGTTTACAATATATTAACAAAAAATAAAATAACATAATTGTTCTATAAATGTGACTTTGGCAGCTGTCAGGAACAACCTACAGGAGATCAATGTAGTTTGTGATTTATTTTCACGAGTAATAAATGACGTTTTTCAAAATAAAAGGGGGAAAAGTCCATGTTGCCATGGAGATGTGTAAACAACATGACATGGCGAAGTGATATTTTCAGTGATAAGTCAGCCGTGCTGTAATGCTGATTTGAGCACGTTCTAAATGTCTTATTGACCAATCAGATTGCTTGGTCGGAACTACTTGTTGTATAATTAAGCAATATCACACGAGAGGGAGTGCTGTTGTACTGTATATCAGCACGGGTGTGCAGTGCCGCAGATAAACAATATCACATCTCGAGTGTGATATTGCTTTTATACAACAGTGCTACGAGCGCATTTTAGAACAGTAATAAACTACAAAAGATTATGATTTGTTTGTTTATTCAATCATTTATTTGGCTCCGCCAACAGAAATAGTTCCGCAACTGGAAGGGAGACAAGGCTGTTGCCAGGCAACACATAAACATTTCATACTAGCTTGCTACTAGCTACAAGCTTTTCCACCCAGCTGCTTCCAGTGCTGGTTCTGGTTCTGAGCCCATGTCTGATCAGCACTGGAGCAACAGGACCAGCATGGAGACATACAGAGACGTTATCGACACCGTATTACATTTGTTTATCTGCTATGTAATCAATATAAACCGATATAAACACAGTTGAAGCTAAGTAGCTGAGCTACGTGGCTAACAACAGCTAACGCTATTATCAAAACACATCGCCGTCAAAACGTAGTTGCCCCCGCGGCGATTTTTTTCCAGCCGGGTTTAGTAGAGATTTATCTCCAATTAGACGGACCAGGTCAGGTCCGGGTTTTAATGTTTAGGTCCGTTTCTAACTGTAGCAGCAGCAGAGAGATGGAGCAGCTCCTGTATGGGGAGCGTAGCTCTGACTTAGCTCCTGTCCAGCTGAACAGCGGAGTGATTTTGCCTGTAAAAAGTCGCAGTGATGTTATACTGTTGGTGCGTTCAACTCGGAGGTCGGGATTCCCAACTTGGAAATTTCCGACTTCCGACATCATTGCGTTCACGCTGCAGGAACTCGGGAGAAAAAAAACATGGATACCTGAAGGAAGTTTGGCATATTGTGGCTCATAGCTGAATACGAAAAATAAATGCAGCAGTAAATGATGTTTATTTTGGAGGAGAGGAGCCGCCGCAGATGAGTGCACATATAATGTTACAGCCTTGATAACAGTTAACGTTATTTCCGTCACAAACGAGGACCGCAATTTCACACCATACAACAATCACACCTTAATATAAACGTATTTCATATAGGCTACTGCAATAATACACAAAAATATGCATTAAAACCTCAACAAATAAATAAAAATGTCTAAATTCTAACTGTTTAAGACGAGGGCTGCCATGTTTTGATGTTGTCGTGACGTCAAGTCGGAAAGTCGGGGCTCTGATATGATACCCGAGTTCCCGACCTGTAATTTCCGAGTTCGACGCCGTTCAATTCATTTTTTACAACTCGGAGCTCGTTTTTTTCCGACTTCCGAGTTGTCTTGAACGCAGCATGTATATCAGCACTCATGGAACGTCTCTTGTCCAATCAAATTGCTCGGTTGGGACCGGTCGGAACTAACTGTTGTATAAAAGAACATAGCACCACTCTTTAAGTGCTTTATTTCTCAGGAATGTGCACATACTAAAATTCTCTTCTGGCTTGTTGCACTAAATGAGAGCGTATAACAATTCATTTTACAAACAGGGTGGTAAGCACAATGCATTTCCACCTGATGTAAACATGTACAGATTACATGTTTACATCAGGTGGAAATGCATTGTGATTTCGTGATGTTGATGCTGCTGTAAACACATAGAACATCATGTAGTCAAACTGGCCACACAGACAACACAGAGCTTGGTTTTTGGTTCTGTGAGTGTAACACCTCCGGATTTCTTCAACGTTGGTTAAAAAAATAAAAAAAGACCTTACCTTACCTTGTTCGGGGACTCATGGAGAAACTTTTAGATTTTAGTGGTGAAAGTTCAAGCTCAAGCACCTCACAAAGTAATTATGACAGAATTTCACACAAATGGTTCATATTTCAAAACACTCTGGATAAATAGTGAATTATACTGGAACCAGTCTGTATGGCAGGGACAGACAACCCGGAGCAGGTAAAGGATTTGTCTAAATGAATCCTGGAAAGAGTCCAAGTCTTCATATAGTGTGTGACTCATATTACTTCAATCACTCAGGATTTTCCTTTTGATTTGGAAGATGGTGAGAGGTCGATGGCACCAGGAAACAGCTCGTGGTTCTTTTGGATTTGATTAAACACTGTATATGACAGATATCAATTGATATAACTGGAAGGCTCATGTTCCTTCACAAATACACATTGAGCAACTCTCCAGTCTCCAGTCTACATGCTGGGCCAGATACTGAACCCCCTGTTGCTGTTCCATCAGTGTATAGGAGTGTGTATGGGTGTGGTGTATTATGGGTGAATGTAATGAGTTATTGTAAAGCACTTTGAGTGCTCTCTTAGACTATAAAAGTGCTATATAAGTGCACTCCATTTACCATGTAACTATATGTCTGACATAGGGTTCCTTGGTTGTGTCTTTATAACTATAAGAGACAATAGATTAAAGAAATAGAACAAATAGAAAACAGTGTCAGGACTGAACTTTAATACTGAAAGACCTCATATTCTATTGAACTAATGAAACTTGCTACAGTGTAACACAGTCAGTCAGTCAGTCAGTCAGTCTGTCAGTCACATGCTCTTTTGTGCTTGAGGACTTTTGTAACTTGTTGGTTTTGAGCTCTTTCTTTGTGTTTTCTTTTCAGAAGCTGCAGCTTCCCCAGCCCAGACAAGCTGGCACCCTTTAACGGACAGTGTCTAAATGGCAGCGCATGGATGGAGGGGGAGGGAGTGAGGAATGTTCATATGAAAGCCTATAGTGAGGTAATGGCTGATAAGACATGAAATGTGGTGTTGCATTTTTCTTCCTCTATTTATGAACACTTTCTAAAAATACTAAAACACAGTATTTCTGCATTGTTGATGTTTTCAAGATGAGTTCAATAGTTAACAATCGCTGCTGACCAGGGCCTGTGTTCACAAAGCGTCATAAAGCTGAAACAGCTCCTAACTCTGTGATCTAGGTAGAAACTCTCAGCCACCTGTAGCTCCATCTATTCAGCAAACACTCCGTCTGTGTGGACCCAGAACCACAGGACAGGCCAGACTGTTTCCTTTAGTTGTTCAGCAGCTACAGAGAAACACAGCAGCTTCATGGTTTCAGCAGATGTTATCAGTGCCAGAGAGGGAACATGTGTGCACCATCACAAGATGACAGGTTGTGTTCAATGTTGCCTGTGCAGTTGTAGTTTTTCTCATTGAATCAAATTAATTGAATGTAAGTTCTGAACCTCTAACATTGTCCTACAGATGCTACAGCTGCATTTTGGCGCCCAGTCCTTTATTATTTCATTTGAATTGGTTTTTGAACTCTTTCTCAGTGTTCGAGTATTACTGCAGGACGCCAGCATAGATGCTCAATCAATTATCAATTAATCAATCAATGAATCAATTAATTTCAGTCTATGTGGTTCCTGTAAGCTCACCCATGAAAACTAAACACTCTTCCCTTAGCAAAAAGTAGTATACTTGAAGTTCATTTTATTAAATATGCTTGAGTATAAGTATAACTATAGCAAGTATACTATAGACCATGTACTTGTAGCATACTAGAAAGTATACTAATTTAATATTTCTTCAGACTAAATTGGAACATTTTAAGTTTATAAAAGTTTATAAAAGTACACTCATCTATATACTCAAGTATATACTTCTAGTCCACATTTTAGTTTATAAAAGTATACTTTAAAGGTCATTTTAAGTTTACAAAAGTACACTTCCAAGTATACTGCCTCAGTTTTAGTATAAAATGAGTATACTTGTAGTACACTTTAATAAACTACTTTTTGCTAAGGGTTAGCTCAGGAGTTCTTACTTTTCCTCAGGAAGAGCATCTCTGTGAAAAGAATGCAGGAGAAAACTGTTTGTTACAAACTCTTAGTGTGAGAGGAGAACTCTGCTTTATGATCATGGGTCCAGGTATTTCTTTGAGTAATAGGAAGATTACTTGAAAATATCTTCATTACAGAAAAGACATGAATCAGTTTCAGTATCTCAGGTGTGCTTCCTAGTTGCTTCCTAGATAAATGGTCCTGACTGTCTGGACGGAGCGTCCAGGGACAGACGGTGACAGTGGAGTGAAGATCATTCCCCTCTCCACACTCACTGTGTCTGTGTGGGCATGGCATTTTCTCATGCTACAGTCAGATTCCCAGTCTGCCCACACACTCACACAAACACACACACACTCTCCCACACGCTCAGACACAAGGCTCAGTCTATACAGTCCATCAGAGGTGGTAAAAAAAAAAGAGTTAGAATTTGATCAACAAAAAAGAGGAATGTAAGAGACAGCTGAATAACATTTATATAATCTGTTAGCTTCACAGCGCTCCCAGAATTTCAGGAAAAACACAGAGTCTAGAAAAGATATATTCCAGACAGGGACACATGAGGAATTTGGGACTGACATCATTGACAAAGCTGGAACAAAGAGCAGTTTGGGGATCTGTGCAGCTGGTCATGGAAAGTCACAGAAATCTTATGTAATTTCCTTCATTAGAAAAATCTTAAAAATGGAAACTGTCATTGCAAGAAAAGAGATTGAGTTAAAGCTTTGGTCACATGTCTAAAGTGAGCGATACATGTTGTATGCATGCATGTCATTTCAAAGCTGAGGTGTTAGAGGTGAAACCGGCCCGTGTGTTTTCATTTCCCCCGAGCAGCCATGTGTGCTGTGGCTCAGCGTTGTGTTCGCTGTGTAACACCTCATCATCCTGCCAAGGCCTTGTGGGCCGTTATTTAAAGAGGCAATGGAAACCTGAACGGCAGAATGAAGGAATGAAAGAATGTCTGACATGTGACGACCGGAGCGCAGCTGATTCTGTTTTCAGCGCCGTCTCTATCTGATTTTTTTTTTTTTCATAATGTCTCCCTTCAAAGATGAACCGCCTCCTTTCACGTGGCTCCAAAGACTATTTCACAACAATACAAAGGAAGTGCAGTCAATGTTTCCTTAGATACATGGGGCTTTCAGGGTCATATTGTGAAAAAGTGAAATTTCCCAGTTTTTTTATGCCTCTGTGCCACTTGACGGCCAGAGCTGGAGGTATTTGAAGGAGGAATTTTACCACATTTTACTTGGGCTGAAGGATGAACTGATTTTCTCAAGTGGTCAGTTCAGGTAGGGGTTTAGGGGAGGGGTGAGGGCAGTGTCAAGTCAAGTCACAGTTTATTTATAAAGCACATTTAAAACAACTTCAGCCGACCAAAGTGCTGTACAGTTGTAAAAATACAATAAAGTTAATCATAGACACTATATAAATAAAAAACAATACAAGGAATAAACTCAATTTAAAACAAATTTAGAATAAAAGAGAAAGTAAAAAAGAAAGTAAAAAACTGTACAAGCTCTGATAAGTAAGGTGGAGCCAAACCATTTACACATTTTTAAACAATTAATAAAACTTTAAAGTGAATCCTAAAATGAGCAGGCAGCCAGTGTAAAGATGCAAGGACAGGATCAATGTGCTCAGGCCTTTTCTTTCCAGTCAGCACGGCTCAGCGCTGTCTGATCGAGGCCAACACACAAAGAATTACAATAGTCTAAATGTGATGAATTACTCTCTCAAAAAAGTTTCTTGGGAGATATGCCTTTGCTTTTGCCAACAGCCTTAGCTGGAAGAAGCTCATTTTGATGATAGAGGATATCTGCTTATCAAACCTAAAGTCACTGTCTAAAATAACACCAAGGTTCCTCGCTGAAGGATGGAAGCAAAAAGAGAGCAGGAAAAGGATGAAGGCCAAAAATAGCACAGTGTAAAATGAATAAATAACCTGCAGTGCTGTGGATCAGTATATTCCAGAAAGCTAACAGGCACATTGTGAAGCAGGAGACTTACAGGAGTGGAGGAGTCAGATGACTGGAGAAGGGAGAGCTGGGGTTACTGCAGGGCACAGACTGATATCACAGACGAGTCACAGTGGAGCAGGAACAAACCTCCACATAATTCTGTATTATAGTATGTGTTTTTTTGGTTTGTTTTTCATAATTTTATTTTCGGCATTTAAAAATAAGCTTGCTTACATACATATACAAACATATCAATTCAGGTTAACATAATCCTGTACTATTACCCTCCCCGTATACCAGTGGTTCCCAAACTTTATGAGACTTGTGACCCCATTTTGACATCACAAATTTCTGGCAACCCATGTGATCGCGCCCATCAGTCGTGCGTCAGCTCAGATATTTTTATATGCTGCATTTTATTTGAACTCGATTTCTAAGTGAAAGCATAGCATACAGTTGTTTAAGATTGTGTGTGGTGTTTTTAATCATAATTTTAAAAAGAATAAGAATTAGTTAAAAGAATATTTTCATCAGTAATTTCTTTATCAATTACTAGACATTTCAGGCGACCCCATTTGAATTCCAGGTGACCCCACGTGGGGTCCGGACCCCAAGGTTGAAAAACACTGCCGTATACCCTCCCTTGGGACCAAGTGTACAAAAAAAAAAAGTAACTATACTACGATATTTTAATGCGTTGTGTAAATCTACTAACACTCTAACACATTTACTTCAGAGACATCTAATAAAGCTGATGTGAACTCTACCTTGATCTTGTGTGTCACACGTTGAGCCCACAACTGAGACGTTTCTCTTGGCTGTTGTGATGTGTGTTTTTTAGGACGTTTCCACGTGTGAGGATTCTCTCCATTCACATCCACACGGTGTGACTAAGAGCCCACAGCACCCGCTTCTCATTTTCCCATCTGATCCTACGTCGCTGCCTGGATACACAGATGAGGAGCTTATAGCCAACAACAACCACCTTAAGGTAAACTCTTCATTTGCCAAACACGGCACACTGCTACATTTACAGCTAGGATGATATTTTTTTCTATAATCACACTACAGTTTTCTGCTGGGGGCTGTAAATGTGTGTGTGTGTGCGTGTAGTTACCCATCCCAGAGGTGAATGAGGAGAAGTGCTGGGAAACAGAGAAGACTGAGCAGAACCCACCTGGACAAACAGCCAGTAACAGGACACGGTCCAATTCAACCAGTACGTATGAAACAGTTTCCACCCAACAGCTCAATCTACCTTCTATACTTTATACTAGATTTTACATTCAGATGCTTTACACTGGTCAAGTGTGGATAGAGAAGAGCACAGACAGGAGCAGTCTGTAGCGACGACAGATAGCAGGAGACAGAGTGGAAAATGCTTTCTAATATGTTTAGGGAGCAAAATTATCCTTTTTGCAAAGAGACGCCACACTGCTTATTGTGGAAAACCTAGCTAACAGTCCGGAGCGACGTTTCCAGAGTGAATTCATAATACTGGTAACAGCAGGTTAGTGTTAACAATGTTGTCTGCTACTGTAGAGCCAGAGGAGTGTTGGCTCCTTTGGTCAGACTGAGTCCTGCTCAGACCGTTCCATAAAAACCACTCTGACCGAACCAGTAAAGACTTTGAAACCTTAATGGAGGTTCTAACAGTCCAGCAGCCTCATGTCCACACAGCCAGTGTCTTCTGATCTATTTGTCTCAGGGTTTTTTTTTTAAGATATTTATTGGGCATTTTTTCCTTTGAATTAATTATAAATAATTATAATAAGAGCTTGGATTTATATAGTGCTTTTTCATGATATGGGAGACCAGGGGTAGTTGTAACACCTTTTGTCTCAGCTCCCATAACTTGTAGAGTGTTTATGGTTCCCAAATGTTTCTGTCCTGAATGGAACAGAGTACTTTTCCCTCACTAAGTTGTAACACAACCTGGGGTAAATTTTAACAGCGAGGTTAAAAATTAAACACTGAGACCAAACCAAAAAAATATGCATCTATGTAAGTTTATTGTGTATGTTCCAACACTAAAGCATCTTCCTTTGGTTCAGTATGAACAAAATCCATCACTGATGGTTAAATGAAGAATATACCAATACTGATATACAAATAATGAATGGTGAACACGTATGAATGGAAACCTTCAGCAGGAGGTCAGAAGTAGCTCATAGTCCATGTAAAATTCCAGGAAAGATAGTGACACTTAATAAAACAACAAAGGTAAAAGGTGTTATAATCATCCCCACCCCTGTCAGCCACTGTTTGACCAGCATGGTGGTTTGAAATGAACATCAATGACTCACATTTTACCTAAGAACCTGCTCTTTCATCTTATACAAGTTACCTAATTCAAACTTCAATGGCATTGATACTAGTCAAAATGTAGGCTTGGTCCAAAATGTTAATTTCTTACCTAAAAAGAATGCTGTAAACCCTACACACTTCTTCACACAGCCATGCAAATTCACATGCAGGGTCAGGGAGGGTATTGATCACATAACTCTAATGTTATCCCTCATTGGTCAAAGTGATGCTGTTACAACCATCCCTGGTCTCTCCTACCCAAAGCTCGTTACAAGTCATTATTCATTCATACCACATTCCTGTAGCCACAGCTGTGGCCAAGCCCCTCCGACCACCACCAAGCATTCATACATATTCACACGAGGCAAGGTGGATCAGGTGTCTTGCCCAAGGACACTACGACAGTGATTGAGATGGAGCGGGATTCAAACCCAACCCTCTGGTTATTGGACGACCCACTACCTCCTGAGCCACCATCGCCCCAATTAACAGGATAGCAGAGAGAGACAAGAAAGTGAGGCGTAGTCGGGTATTGACCCAACGATCACTGGATTGGGCATTTCCAATACTTTTTCTAGGGCCTTTTAATAAAGATAAGAAAATAAAAAAAATATTTTACATTGAAATTCTTGTTTATAACCTTTAAAAGTGTAATGATTGAGGTAGATAAGGCAACACTGGAAAAAAATAAACAGGGCAGTAATCTGGATAAAATATAGGCAGACCTGTAACATGATAATGACAACAGGCATCTTGCATCATGACATCATGTAGGGTGTGAGATCAGGTGAAACTTCACCTTCATCAAATGAAACCAGTTCTCGTACATGTAGCTCAGGCTATCACATTACAATACATATTGTAGCTGTCTATTTACTGGTCACTCTGTACATCACATGTACAGTATATCACAGAAGCTAACTGCACTTGTTTCCCCCTCATAATCTCATATTCCTCTTCATAATGGTCTATATATAGGTGTTCAGCCGTACTGGATTGGGGATTTGGAGAGCATCATCATGAAGACCCCAGAGCTGTACACCAGACATCCCCATGGGAACGGCGGTTTATATGGAAACAGGAAGTCTCTGTCCCAGCAGCTGGAATTTCCTCACACCACCGCTCAGGTATTTGATTTATCTGACAGTCTGAACAGATCAGATTCAACCACATCTGATGATTCAAATCACAGAGTTCTTGTTTTTAGACATGTTAATGTGGAAAAGTTAGAGATTGTGATTGATGATTATAGAGATTGTGAATAATTGTGACTATGAGGTAGAGATCTCACATCTTACAGGAATGGTTGTGGTTTCAAAGTCTAAAGTTATCCAGGGTGGAAGCACATGATCTGCCAGGATAGTGTTTTGTTAAAGGAAAACTAAATCTGCAAAATCTTACCAGACACTGGTTAGTCTTGTGTGTGTGTGTGCTGTTGTGATGATGTGTGTGTCTGGTGCTGCTCCTCTCCAGCCTGTGCACCGTCCCTCCCGTTCTCTGAGCTCCGCCCAGCTGCTGCACTCCTTCAGCAGCGTTCCAGCCTTCATTATCTGTAACATTGTGCTGATGAAGGGCCAAGGCAAGGTGGGAATCACACACTGCTGCAGCCTCACTGAGACACTTCAGCCCCTGCACGTCTTCATTCCTTAGTAGTTCATAAACTCAACTATGCTACCAACAATATACTTGTATGTGGTTTTAAAGAGCATTTCTAGACTTTAACTCAAGGGTTGCAAAATTCCGAGAATTTTCAAAGTTGGAAACTTGGTGTAGAGGCTGATGCACACCTAAAAAATCTTTTAAAAAAACAGGTGCGTTGGCGCATGGGATTGGAGTCAACAAGGAAAAGATTAGATTAGATTAGATTAGATTAGATTAGATTAGATTAGATTAGAAAAAAGGGTCTCACACACACTATCCAATCACTTGCAAAAAACTTTATTATAAAAGAAACAACGTTTCGGTTCTCAGGAGAGATTCTTTTCTCCAAAACGTTGTTTCTTTTATAATAGTTGGGGCAAATGCATTGTAGCATAATTTTGGCAAAAACAACCAGATTTAATGCAAGGAAGCACACTTGTTCTTTATCATTTTGAATAGGACTCTTTTTTTTCTGCTTTTTTGTGGTGGGGAGGGGGGGCAATATGTTTTCTTATTCTTTTTCTTTTTTGCATGGATGTCTGCTTATGACAAAACAACATGTTTATATTTATGTTTGAATATGATACAGTTTGTTTAACTTACACAAACTTTCCAGTTAATTCCATACATTCCCAATATTTCCCACAATGCATGGAAGGTTTTAAATTTGAGATATTCCCCAGCTCATCATATTTACATACATCACATCTTCAGTGTCAGAATGGTCCTTTAGTCATTATTGTGTCGGTGTTAATGTTATTGTCTGTGCTGCTGTTGTCAGGGTCTGGGCTTCAGTATTGTGGGTGGGAGGGACAGCATGTATGGACCCATGGGGATCTATGTGAAGACCATTTTCCCCGGCGGGGCGGCTGCTGCTGATGGAAGACTACAGGAGGGTGAGCACCAACCGAAACACTTAGGCCCAATTCCAATCCGCCCCATAAAAACTCAAGCCCTGAACCCTCACTGACTTAAGTGACGTCAGCTCTAAGTGAGTGTGAGAGTCTGTGAGGGTCCAGATGCTGTAAACATGAATGGAACAGCACTTAACCACTCTCACGACACGTTACCTTGACAACAAAATGTTGTTGACTCCGTTCTTGGACCGATAATTTACCGTACTTTCAACACGCACAAATATGCGTGAGGGGGACGGACTCAAAACAAAATGTTCCTGGATCAGATCTGATCAAATCATCATCAATAATCACAAACTGCACACGTTAATACTGACAGTAAACTTCTTCTTCTTTTTTTTTCTTTCTGTTTTTTGTTGTTGCTCCTGTCCATTAACAATAAAGAGACCGGCGGAGCTCTCTCTGTCTAGGTGTGTTAATTTATTTTCTTTTTTTTTTTTTACACTCGCGTTCCGACGGCATCCCATGTGTTTGACTTCACAACGCTATGAACTGTGGGTAATTTGCTTACCCAAAGTCAGCATTGGTGCTGACTTACGGTAAGGGGGCAGTAAGGGCTCATTCACTGACTCACTGACTTGATGATCTGACAATGGAACAGCCCTCACACACTCACGGACTTCCCGTGAACGCGCCTCTAAGTCAGTGAGTCCGTGAGGGGTCAGATTGGAATTGGGCCTTAACCAATGCTTCAACCTTATTAGTGACAGTCCATTTCCATAATGCTGCTGCATACTAATACTTAATAATTACTGTGACAGTTTAGCTACAGTACCACTCTTTTATCTTTAATCTGCCATGTAGTCACATGATTATGCAATGCTTTATGGTGTTTTAAAATATTTCAATGTAACTGTACATTCAGGCATCTGATCTACTTGTGTGTGTGTGTGTGTGTGTGTGTGTGTGTGTGTGTGTGTGTGTGTGTGTGTGTGTGTGTGTGTGTGTGTGTGTGTGTGTGTGTGTGTGTGTGTGTGTGTGTGTGTGTGTGTGTGTGTGTGTGTAGGTGATGAGATCCTGGAGCTGAATGGAGAGTCTCTACCAGGTCTGACTCATGATGAAGCCTTGCACAGGTTCAAAGTGAGTCACTAGATGATTTGTGTATTCAGGACCATGTCCCACTGATCCATGTTCATTGAGCAATGTGAAAAAGGAGGGGAAGAGTCTGTCATGCAGTCAAAAGATGGCACCACCATTACATTATACAAAAAAAGTATAAAGTATATGTAAACTAATAAATACAAGTTGGCAATTATTCTTGTGGCAATTTTTTTTACCCAAGTCAGACTATTCAATTATGCAAGAACAGTACAACTCCCACTTAATTACACAGTTAACAAAGGACTGAGGTGAGAGAATAACAACAGTAACTAAACAGACAAAGTAGTATACATGATAAAGACAAACAGATAAACAAAACAAATAAATAATAAATATAATAGAATTATAACAGAAAATAAATAAATTTTAAAAAATAGAATAAAAAAAACAACAACATTGTGACACGTGTAACTAAGACATCTTAAACATTGTACCTGGATGCTAATATCGATTTACAGTTGAACCAGTTCAAGGCTGTGTCCACAGCTGTTGGGGTAATATTTCTTTATATCCAATAAAAGGTCTTTAAAAATGTGTCATATCTGTTTTCTATGACATACAGTAGTTCATCATTTATGATATCAATTTTGATATAGAGAGGAAGGATTCTGACTTCCAGGTTAACGTGATACATTTTCTGGAAACAGAGTCCTGGATCTAATGGAATAGGTACTGTATATCCATGATTTTAGTCAGTGTTCCATATATAATACCAAAATGTAATAACTTTAGCACATTACCCTATGCAGTGTAGCATGGTACCCTCAACAATACCACATCTGAAACCAGTGTAATGTTTGAGGGGTGAGGTAAAGTTGATGAATAAAATTGTAGTTGACCAGTTTATAGTGGCAAATAAGCTGTTATGACATAAGTTAGACCACAGGTCCTCATGTAGAATTGATTTGTATTATGAATGATGATGTCTTTGTGCAGCAAATCAAAAAAGGCCTCCTGACTCTGGTGGTGAGGACCAGCCTGCGTGTGGAGGCCCTGTGTGGTCAGGCACAGGTGGCTCAGCTGTGCCGGTCGCGCTCCCTCAGCTCCACCACAGGCATGGCCAGGATCAGCGGCGACATGGGGGACAGCAGCTACCTGACCAGCAGCTGCAGCAACACACTGAGCACCCCCGGGCAGCCCGCCAAACCCAGAGACCGCATCATGATGGAGATCGTCCTGCAGAAAGGTCGGCACGCTCAGGGGGCGGCACTCATTTCCCCAATCTGTTCTTCATGACAAAATATTTTTCCACTTTCAGTGAACCTTTGAGATGTTTGAGGGAGTGAAGTTTGAATTCAATTCAATTAAAAGTGTTTTGATGTGAAACGACAGTCTTGATTGTGGGTTGTCCTTCATTCGTATGCATCATTTCCAGAGGTTGGTGTTGGTCTGGGGATTGGACTATGCTGTGTGCCGTCTGGTGACGGATGCCCTGGGATCTACATCCACACCCTCTCTCCTGGATCTGTAGCACATATGGATGGTAGACTCCGGTAAGGAGCCGCCAAAGACACTCTGGAACAAAACATGGGGCACTGTTTTAGTTTAGTTTATTTGATTTATTTTCTCACTTTGCACCAGATGATCACAATTTGCAAATTTCCATCCGCATCCCTGATCAGGATTTCTTGCTGGAGTTTAAGTTCACACCTGATTTTACATTTTGTTTTTTGTTTTTCCTCTTTTCAATCCAAAAACAGTTCAGTAATAATCACAGTGATAAAAGTATTTCAGTTTATTACTTTTTTTTTTTTTTTTTTACTTTCATGGTTGCATGTGCATTAATGAAACCACAACTGGAACTGAACTATCAATTTGTTTCTTCATAGTTAATTATCATTTATACAAGAGCATATTTCAGTACAGATCAATAAGAAAAATACAATACAATACAATTATATCCTACAACCTACAATTAAAAGAAATCAACACAAACAACTGAAAACGGCATTAAATGAATTGAAAACCCATTATTACAGTTAGATTGTATGGGCAATAAGTAAGGGTCAGTAAGAAGCTGCAAGTTTTTTTTTAAGTGTTTATTTATGCAAAAGCATGCCAGAGAGGACCTTTGCATCATGACTTGAACTCAAAAGTCGCTTAACCTCACTATTCTCCACATAATTATATTTATATACTGGCCAGAGAATTATGGGGTGCCAGATCTAAAAATGTAAGGTCAATGGTACAGTTGATATAGTTTTTAGCTTGCTTTCTTCAGATTTAGCTGATGTAAAATCTACATTTAAATATTCAATCTAAATCTGAATTTTGAGCAAAGTTCAACTTTCCAATTTAGATTTGACATTAGATTTAACTGCACATTTAGATTTAAATTTAGATTTAACACTTTTTTTCCATATACACTGTTAACTTCTTCTCAGATGAGACCCCAATTTACCAGAGCAATGTATATGTATGTGTTAAGCCTTTTGTTTCTTCTCCTCTCACAGTTTTTTTTTTTCCTCTCCAGGTGTGGAGATGAGATAATGGAGATCAACGACACAGTGGTTTATAACATGGCGCTGAATGATGTCTACACGGTCCTGAGCCAGTGCACTCCAGGTCCAGTTCACATCATCATCAGCCGCCATCCAGACCCCAAAGTATGCAAAGCCTCCACCTCATGGATTCTAATCATTGTCAAGCCATGTGTGTTAAAAGGAAACTTGTACTTTATATTTAATATAGAAACTACTGTCAGTTTCAAGTGTAGGTAATCTGAGGTTGTAGATTAGAAAGGTTTCAGTTCCAAATTCCCAGAGAACAGGCCTCGGTGTCCTCAGCCATACCCACCGCCCTGAAACTGAGTCTGACATGTAACAGCAGAAAATACTTTTAATGCACAGTGTGTAACTTCAGCCTGTAGAGGTCTCTCAACTAAAACTATACCAAAGGAAGGAAGGCCAGACACTGTGGGATCATGGGAGTTGTTGTCTTCACCACAACTAGCAGCTACTTCTCTAAGCTCCTCCTAGTGTGGATTCTTCCAGTGTCAGTGGTTCAGGAAATGAAACAGACCTGATGAATATACAGAGTGAAGCAGTTTCACATGAACCCTGTGCACATGTACCCCCCAATTTGTTTTTCATACCCCTTGACTTCAATTGAACCTTTCAGTTTTCTGCTACCATCTCTTGTGTTAGGGTCGGTTTTTACCTGAGTCTTAAATCAGCTATAAAACACACTAAAAACAATTATTTATCATCCCATTTGTCTCTCATCTCTCGGTTACGTTGTTAGGCTTCCTTATCCATGAAAAGGTTGGTTTTGCACTTATGATTTCAGTTTTAACTCACATTATTGTTCTTATCGTTATAACTGGGTCAAAACCGACCCTAACAACACAAATGTCATCATTTTAACCAGAGCATATTAGAATTTTGTGAAAAAACTTTCTTTCTTTTTTTTTTGTTTAAAGCAGAAGTAAGCGATCCGGTCGTTTTGGCTAACTTCTTGTCAGCCGATGGAGTTAGCAGTCCCCGCCCTCGTCCCTACGTCACCACATTCACGCGCATCCCTTGGCTGCACACACAGAGAGGACCGCCCCTTTATGCCGTTCTCTCTCCTCATTGGATAAAGGTTGTAGGATACAAGGAAAGTTTTCTCCTCGGCTTTCAGCAGAGCAGAGTGACTGACAGACCCGTGTTTCAGACCAAACACTCCATAAAAGTGATTGCTGTCGGAAGATATAACTATTTAAGACTTATATTAACACAAAAATTCCGCTTACTTCTGCTTTAAATAAAGGTTCTTGACAAAGTCAAAAAGCCTTGATGCAATAAACAAATTTATGTGGCATTTTTACGCATTAAAAACCTACAAACGGGTCGGTGGCGACCCTAACACAAGAGGAAGGTTAAGGATGACACGGTCATAACAAAGTGGTGGAAACACACATGTCAGCAGCAGATGCTCATACTCTGGTGTCTGTGTTCCAGGTGTCGGAGCAGCAGCTGAATGATGCCATCACTCTGGCAGTGGAGAACAGCAAACTGAGGAAGGATAAGAGCCAGTGGAGTATTGATGGTAAAATCTGTATTTGTTTTTGTTGTTTTCTTCTTCTTTTTTACAGGGACATTCCTTGTAGGGTTAATGGCTGCTCTGGTTCTCATGGAGCTTGTTCTTCCTCTTTTTATGTTTTCATGTGTCTTATGTCACCTTTCATGCAGCCAAGCGTTCTGAAGTTGCTCCAGTGATTTTGTCTCACACTTCCATGGAGTTTTTGCCCACACATAAAACAGATTTATTAAAGAATGGCCCCACATTTTGTAACCATTGCAACTTCTCTTCTAAAATGCTACTAAAGACAACAACAGTAAGTTGACCTTCATTTGTGAAATCAATGGGGGGTTTTAAAAATATTCCCAAAGACATCATCTATCCATCCAGCCATTATCTTCTACTTATGGGTGGCAGCAGGTTAAACAGGGACATCTCTCACCATGGCAACGCTTTCCAGCTCATCTTGGGAGATCCCAGGGCATCAACTGCACTTAAATCTGAGCAAGATGAGAGGCCACATTTTTTATCCTTTTATCTCGAGATACCAGCGCTTTGTTTTGTCCAAATCATAGAATCATATCTATTATCTATCTGGTTATTGAAATATGAATGGAATTTGTATTGTTTACAATCACTGAGATATGTATGGAATCATATCAGCTCTAATATTGTTATCTCTTTATCTCAAGATGATGAAATAATTATCTCTTCATCTTGAGTTAATAGCGAAATAATGAGACAGATTGTTCTGTTGTTATAAATCGACCTTATCTCAAAACAATGCAGCTTTAAATTGTTCACATTACAGATTATTTATCTCACTGTAAGATAACAGAGCTTTATTATCTTAAGATAATGAGACAAAAGAGTGTGGCATTTGTCAGCTTCCCTATATACAGTGTATGTCAGTGATTGTAAACAGTACAAAGTCCATTAATATATCAAAAATACAAATGCACACCGAACAACAGAGATCAACAGAATGATGGAGGGGCCCATTCAGTATAATCTTATACCTTACCAGTATGTAAAACAAACACCACTTAAATTTCAGTGGGCTCAGATGTGTTCTGTGTTTCAGGGCTGCGCAGACTGGAGTCGTGCAGTCACAGCCAGCAGAGATGTGAGCACTGTGTGGAGAGGAGCTTCAGTCAGCTGACGGTCCGACGGCCACAGAAGACCATGACGCGCTCCTGCAGCGACAGCACCAACACCTACCCCTACAACCACTGCCTGGCCCTGCACAACCTCCACAACACACACCACAACCCCCCAGCCCGCGTCCACAGCCTGGACACGCCAAAGGTCAGAAACCACAGGTCACACAAGGCCCACAATACAAGATCTGAACATACAGTGTGTATTGTAATTGTGTAGGCTGTTGATTTATCTCATTTTTTAAATTCCGAATCCCTCTCTCTCTCTCTCTGTCTTGTAGTCTATGACTGACACATGGTCTGAGAACAGACTGTCTGTGCCTGTGTATCCTGATGACAAGTATAAGATCCCATACAACTCTCCTGCTGCCAACCTCTCCAGTCAGCAGGCCCTGGATCTGGCCTTCAGGGGTAACAAGGTACCACCTCCCTCCATCCATCCATCCATCCATCCATCCATCCACGTATTCATAAATTAATTTATTCATTTATTTAAGTGACTTCTCTTTTAAGGATTTAAGGTAGAATGAGCAATTTTTATCCTATGACATCCCTCACCATGGCAGTTCTAATATACACATTCGGTGTAACTTAGACACATCATCAGTGATGTAACCTGAGTTCACTGGGTGTTTCGGGTCTCGCAACATCATACACCCTCGCCCAGGCGACCCAGCCGGTTCTTGATGGCTTTCCTTATTTGCAGTCCCTTCACTCCCAACATCTTGAGTGCCCTGATGAGAGACTGGCCGGCGAATCCTCTGGATCCAACCTCGATGGGGTTGCACCGGGTCCTCCATCCCCTGCTTCGACATTCTCCTGCCAGCTCCTCGTACTTGGCTCTCTTCCTCTCAAAGGCCTCCTCCATCCGGTCTTCCCAGGGAACAGTCAATTCCAGCAGGACCACTTGCCTTGTTGTTACTGACACCAGGACCATGTCTGGCCTAAGTGTGGTCACTGCGATGTTCTCCAGGAATTTCAGCTGTTTCCCTAGGTCGACTTCCAGCTGCCAGTCCCGAGCTGTTGCCAGCAGCCCCCCTGTTTGACTCCGGCACTGCTGTGGCTTCTCCTCAGCCCTAACAAAGGTGATGGACTGCTTTGCTGGTTGTTGGTGTTTGCTGGTGGAGATCCCTGTGCTGATGACCTCTGCGATGACCCGCAGCACTTGGTCATGTCGCCAGCGGTAGCGCCCATCTCCCAGCGCCCTGGGGCAACAGCTCAGGATGTGCTCCAGCGATCCACCTCTCTGGCAGAGAGCACACAGTGGAGTCTCAGCCAAGCCCCAGCGGAAGAGGTTGGATGGGCTCGGGAGGACATCGTACACCGACCGAACAAGCAACTTAATCCGGTGTGGCTCAGCTCTCCATAGCTCTGTCCACGATATCTTCCGTTCAGCTACCCCGTCCCATCGGGTCCACGCCCCCTGCTGCTGCATCCCCACTGTCCTACTGCAGCGGGCTTCCTCCACCCCTGCTCGGACTGCCTCCTGGATCAGCTGGCGTCTTTCCTTTCCCTGGTCCTTGGTATAGCGTGGTCTTGGGTTGCTCCCGAGGCCTGCCCGTCCGGATGCCACTGTTCCCACCAGCTCGCTGTGTCGCAACCGGGACTCAGCTTGGTCGACTGCCTCGTGGGCCTTCCATTTCCTGCCTGTTCTTACTTCTATGCCAGCCGAGGAGACTTTGATGTCACTGGAGTCCCTGTAAAGCAGCACTTCTCTTGCTCGAGTAACCATAAACTCCTCCGTCAGACTACTAAATGGCAGTTTTAGCTTGTTGTTCCTCCCGTACAAGGCGATGCTGCTGAGGCTTCGCGGTAGGCCCAGCCACCTCCGCAGGAAACAGCTGACCTTCCTCTCGAAGCACTCAGTGGTGGTCATTGGCACATCGTAGACCAGTAGCGGCCAGAGGAGACGTGGCAGGATGCCGTGTTGGTAAATCCAAGCTTTAAACTTGCCTGGTAGGCCTGACTTATCCACTGCTGTCAGCCAGGTCCCCAACTCCTCAGATGTTGCTTGGAGTGCTCCGGTGTCCTTCAAGGTGCCGTCGTAGATCTTGCCCAGGCTCTTCACTGGCTTTTCACCCACAGATGGAATCTGGATGCCTCCTAGTGAGAAGCGAAACTGATCTGAAACCTTCCCCTTCTTCACCACCAGGGACCTGGACTTGGCTGGCTTGAAGTCCATCCGGGCCCAGTTGATGAGTCGCTCAAGGCCTTGGAGGATCCATCTACAGCCCGGGACTGATGTTGTAGTCACCGTCAGGTCATCCATAAATGCTCTGATGGGGGGCTGCCGCACACCTGAGTTGGTGAGTGGGCCTCTGCACTCCACCTCTGCTGACTTCACCAACATGTTCATGGCCAAGGCAAACAATATCACGGAGATGGTACATCCAGCGATAATGCCCTTCTCTAGCCGATGAAATGTGGATGTTGATGTTCCGGCAGTGACTCTCAAACTGAAACAGCTGTAATAGTTCAGAATAAGGTCCTTGATCTTTCCTGGAACGTGGTGTCGGTCAAGCGAGGTTTCCACCAGCTTGTGTGGAATGGATCCGTAGGCATTGGCTAGATCTAGCCAAAGGACTGCCAGGTCTCCTTTGCCTGCACGTGCCTCCCGGATCAGCTGGGTGACGACTCCCGTATGCTCGATGCATCCTGGAACCTTTGGGACTCCCCCCTTCTGCACAGAGGTGTCAATGTAGTTGTTTCTCAGAAGGAACTCCGTCATGCGCCGGGCAACCAAGGCCGTAGCTACCATTGAGGACACCGAGGTCATGACCTCGGTATTTTTTTCGGCCTAATGAATGGAAAAAAAAAAAAAAGTGCAAAGTATTAGGGAGGACAGATGGAAGGTGACTGAGTGACTCCTCTCTTGTCCAAACAATTCCGGTAGGCCTATAATGCTCTTGTTTATTGACGCCCTCGCGTACGCTGGTGTTTGTTTACTGGTCGCGGGAAAAAAGGCGATTCATTCGGAAGCGAGTGATACAGCGCGTCGCGGAGCCTGTGTGCATGGAGGAGAAGGCTACTGAGTGAGTTGGCTCTAGATAAACTGCTCTTTCCAACCAGTTGTTACACTGTAAAAGTTTCGTACATACGTGCACTTGAAGCGCTGTATTCGGGACGGAACCTCATGTATGCGGAGAAAACAGCTGTTTAATAGGGTCAATTCAGCGTCGTTTACTGTCTGTGTCCTGCACTATGCACTAGTTGAGCTAAGTGGAGGAGAGCAGAGACCTCTTTCCTGCAGATACTATACTGAGGGGGCATCTGCACTGTCCATTCTTCCATCAACTTTATGTGAAAAGCACAGTGACATGATAAATTTTATGTTTACAGACAGGGGCGTCACTAAGTAAGGACAGGGGGGGCTTAGCCCCTATGCACAAGATGTGAGCATATGTGGTGCACAAGCACAAATATTTCACAAACAAAGACTGTGAAATTGTTTCTAAAAAATTTTGGACAGATTTAACGAAGAGCATACGGTGTAAAGTTTAGGCAACCATTAGTTTTATTTCAGTCTTTTTTATTTATTTATTTAAAGAAAGCTAAGACCGGTGAGATTACTACAGACATGTCTGGAGTAGGCTACAGTAGAAAATGTAAATTTTTCATCTCTGCCTAGTAAGAATACTAACAAAAATCACATTAGAGTAAAATCTACCTTTGAATCATGGGATATCAGGCAAATAAATAAGTAATGTGTAGGCTAACTGTGTAAAAGTAGATGCTAAAAAAATGAACCTGAGCAATTTTGCAGCTGTTTTATTATCAGAGATACGTATGTCCAGGTGGAATTTGACCTTTGGAAAAGTAATTAGGCTATATTTCACTAATAGCCTGTGTCATAATATTCACTCCATCCAAATACAACTGTTTTTGGCTCATTTTGATTTCACCTAGACCTCTTCATATTTTCCCATTCAAAGAAGACCATACAACCGAAATGAAGTTTGACACCAATATTTTACTAATAAAAAATATGCATAGAAATGTGAAATACTACATAGCTAAACAATGTGAATAACCAATTATAACACAAACCAAAATTTGCTGCAACAAGGAGCAGTCAGATGTATGTTTGTGGTAACTATAGGGAAAAGCAAACAAACTTCCTGGGCCTGTTTCAAAGTGAGGAACACAGCTGACGCTCCAGAAGGAAGTCACCCAAAAATAGTAGGCTATAGCTATGGTAAAAAAAGAGTGCACACTTCACCCTAGAAACCTGTTAATCTTTATGTTAACAACCAGGACCTTCACATTGCATTTCAGACTTTTTTTTTTCGAGCTGGAATTAAACTTTATAATATAATATTTTTGCTACTCTGTGGCTGCTACGAATGTGAGGAGCTAGTCTACTGTTTGTAATAGGTGGTGTGTTCTCATCAGAATTCAGTGAAGTTGGGTCTTCTCTGGATGATCACTAATGATGATAATATCATAAAAAATGGCATTAATCTAATATGATGTGTGTAGTTTTTATCTGTCAAAGTGCACCAGATTGAAGCCTTTTAATATAAAATTGCCCCAAATTTCTGACGCCACCCCCCCCCCCGCGCACCACGACTATGACCTCGGTATTTCAAAAATCCTGGCTACGGCCCTGCGGGCAACTATACTAAAGAATATCTTGCCCTCAACACTGAGGAGTGAGATGACCCTGAACTGCACCATGGTACTCGAGTTCTCCTCCTTCGGAATCCAGACTCCTTCTGCATGTCGCCACTGCTGTGCCACCTTCCCCCTCCTCCAGATGACTTTGAGGATCGTCCATAGTCGCGTCAAGAGTTTGGGGCATCTCTTGTAGACAACATATGGCACTCCGCTGGGTCCTGGTGCTGAGCTGGTTCTCGCCGCTTTGACAACCTCCTCAACTTCTTTCAAAGTTGGCTCCTTGGTGTTAAATGCCGAGGTGGGTTCTGGCGGAGTTATCAAGGTCCTGCATGGCCCAAGCTCTCCCTCTCTTGCACTGTCACTGTAGGTGGCACTGAGGTACTTGTTAACCTCGTCTTCAGTACAGGCAAGGTGGCCACTTCTTTTCTGCCCGAGGATCTTCTTGGTGAAGCCAAAGGGATTCGAGATGAGGGCCGCACGCTTCCTGGCTCTCTCCCTACCCTTCCTCCTATGCCACTCGGTTCGACGGAGGGTGGTGAGTTTTTTCCTCAGGATGTTGCGGAGCTCTGCCAGCCCGCCCTTCTCCTCTTCCCTTGCCTGCTTAAACTGCCGCCCAAGCAGTCTAAGCTCCTTCCAAAGCTGGCTGATCTTCACCTCCCGTCTGTTTGGCTCCCCTAGACCTCTGGTTTGCTGTTGTTCCTTTATGCCAAACCTTTCAGCTCCAATGCTGATGATCGTCGCTTCTGGTCTGCATCTCCCCTTGCTGTAGCTTCAAGAACTTGATCCAAATCTTCATCAAACTGGAGCCACTCCCTCTCCTTGTTGGCAGCAGGCCACATGACCCGGCGATGTTCTGAATGCTTGACATAGGATGGGGCTTGTGGAGCGTGGAGGGCCTGGGCACTGTGGGTTGACTCCCGGCCTTGCTCCTCCTGCGTCTCACCAGGTACTAGACCTGTGCGTTGCACCACCTGCTTTCCCGTCAAACATTTCATTTTGGCCTGGTGGATCTTCAGGCCATGCTGGTTCTTGCAGACTTTGCCACATGAACAGACTGCACTCATCGTCGTTTTTTCGTTAGCATGGGTCGATACCTGTTTCTCCGTCCTGTTGGGGTGCTCATCCTCCCCCCCTCTCGGGCACCCCTGGGGGTATAGTCCAGTAGGGTTTTCCGTAGCTTGTTTGTGGGTGCGCCCTCGCTGCCCCGGTTACTGTCTTTCCAGTTGTCAGCTGTCTCTCCAGCAGTCACCATACTTTTCATGGTTGTCATCCGGCCTATTCCCGGAGGTCACTGGCTTGGCCAGATCTTCTCCCCGCTTGAATGGCAACACTTTATTAATGTTTCCCTCAGGCAACAAACCACTTTTTTGGTGCTCACATTGCCCCTTTAAATTTTGTGTTCTTTTTATATACACAATATACTTAGAAAGTAACACGACAAGTCTATGACCAATGAAATGTGGGGATGAAGTGGGTTTTGACTGTTTCTCTGGGGGTAGAGCCGCCCTGACTGGAACTTCACCCAGATGGGACAACATATTAATGAATGAATGAAAGTTTATTTGAACACAGAATAAAACAACAATGAAACTCAATTACATTTTTGTTCCCAAAAACTGTTTCCCCCTAAAATAAAAAGTCATGCCATAGAGGGTTAAGGCAACAGTGAGGAAAAATAATCTGAAATTATGATAATTAGTCATAATTCATCAATTCTAACTTTAAAGCGGCTTAATGATGTAAAATGTTGAGAGAAGGAAATAGGAATTTTTATCACCCCATGGGTGTGATATCACAGCATCACATTTTCAGCCATAACTCACTGATTATACCACAATTTTAAAAATCTTATGGCCAAATGGTCATCTTCACTGTGACATCATAATGTTCTGGCCTTTAATCAACAGCGGTACTTAGAAAGGAGAGTTTGTCGCCATTTTTCCTTTAATTCCAGGATCAGACTTCACAAATTCAGGCCAATTTTAAGACCATTTTGTCGTGACTGGCAAAGACCCAGCGTCAGGCCTGATTATGAACACCGGGAATGATGAATAGACGTGTAAGTGTGACATAACTGAAGAAGGACGCTCCATGACACCCTGAGGAGAATGGGCTCTATGCACAGCTCCACTACTTCCTGAATTTAAGGCGGCTCTTTTATTTCCTGTCTTACATTATTGGACAAACTGATTAATCCAGGTGTGTCTGACCATTGTGACTACTCAGACACAACTGGATTAATCAGTTTGTCCAATAATGTAAGACAGGAAATAAAGGACCTGCCTTAAATTCAGGAAGTAGTGGAGCTGTGCATAGAGCCCATTCTAGCATATTAGATTTTTTTGCATTTCTCTAACTCCTGAACCGTGACGCATTGTTTACACACAATGTTAGTTCGCTTTATCTATGCAATCTAAAATAATAGTTTTGAGGTGCCCACATTCCTTACTGTACAAGTTCTCTCTGAAGAACAGAGTCATACTGTCCTCTTCACCAGACCCAGGAACAGCTGCATGATCATTTTTCTTGTTCTTTTTCATGTCTGAGCAAAAGACCGCTAACATCACACACAGCAGTACGGTAGTCATGGCTGACAGTCTGTTTTGTCTTTTTGATGACCTATGAACTTGCGCCGGGTCGTGATTGATGATTCAATGACATGGCCAGAATTAATTTCTGCCCCTGTTAGTGTTTAATCTGACATGGTGGCCATCATGAAAGACAAAAATAATAGTGTAGTCTGATCTTGGCAAAACGTAGCATCCAACACTCAGCCCTGTCCTCATCTACAAACCTCTGTTCACTCACAGCAGACTGCAGGATGACTACACAGTCAGAGAGCGTTTCATGTCCAGATGCACTGTCATTTCTGTGATTCTCCGTGACACAGCAGCTAAACACTAAACACAGGCTGACACGATGCTTCACATGGTTCACTCAGAGTTTAAGGGCCAGTCTGACGGACATGTGACTTTCATACAGACGTTGTGCAAGGGGATGACTCCAGCCACAGCCCATCAACATGTTCACTTTCAATAGACATTAGTACATTATCTCAGGGTTCCCACACGTCATGGAAAACCTGGAAAATGGAAATTGAGAAAAAAAAAAGTCAAATGTCCTGGAAAAGCTTGAGTTGTCCTGGAAGATTATTAATCACATTGTGACATCAGCTACCAGAGCTCTATCTGACTTTTTCAGACCCCACCAAGGATTTCTTTTCCAAAGAAGTGCCAAGTGAGAAAATTAGAGACTTTGAGTTGATAGTCAGTACGTTTACATGACACTTGAGAAAACCGAATTATTGCCTTAATCCGACTATAACTGGACAACTGAGTGCATGTAAACGCGTTAGTTCGACTAATATCAGAGTTCTCCAACTCCAATTAAGACACCCAGATAATGCAAATGGAATTTGATTTTCTCCGTCATGCCTTAATCAGAGTATAACTGGACAACGCATGTGCTCATGCTCCACACCCCCCACACTGGTGTAAAACCCCGGTACAAAAACATCCAAGAAAGCCGGTCGCATAAGCTATTGTTGTAGTGTTACAGCATTCTTGTCTGCCTCTCAAAATCACCATGACCACGAGGGATAGTGTGCACCTTCTGCCACCTGGCTAATAGGTCAACAGGAAAAGGGGCTGTATTAACCAGCTGAAATGACGCATATCGCCACCTTGTGTTGAGGAAGAGGCCACGTTCCCGTCTTCTTTCTTTCTTTCTTTCTTTCTTTCTTTCTTTCTTTCTTTTTATTTATTCCAACCAAGGCAATTTCATAATTTGACAATATCATCACAACATTTCTTCCATTGGTTGGAAGGGAGCAGGGAGAAGATACATCTTATATTGCCTGCCCCTCACTCAATATCCAATTTTCCAAGTAATCTGTCACTGAGCAACATTCTTGCTATAAAACATACAAAACAAAGGAAACAAAATGACAACAACAACCAATCACCATAAAATAAACAATCACCATAAAATCGATTCGATTTCTCAGTTGCTTGTAAACTGGGACAAGGACAGAAGTCTGACACCAAAATCGAATTTTGAGCATAGCTCGATTAAGCTCTGCCTTACATGCGCTGTAAATGCTATAGCAGAGAGCTGTAGTGGGCATGGTTTTAAAAAACAAAAACAACATGATTGCATTGTTCTATGATAAATTTGTCTTAATTTCTAAGCATGTAAGAGATTATTTCATAAATAAGTTAGAGCCATTGACTGAACACCTTTAAATCAGACTTCTGGGAGAGAGAATGAGACAGAGGGATACACATAGAAACAAACTGGTTCAATGTACAAATAAGGTACAATTTTCAAAAAGACTTCACCAAAGCATGAATGAGACAGGGGATGTATTAGTAGTGGCAAAGTAACATGTCTGTCAGACTGTAGCAGGTGAAAAAGTACTGGGAAATGATTTTAAGAAAAGAGTGGGAACCCTGATACTGTCACTGCCACAATACCCAAACCCTCTGTTGTGGTGATTCCTGCTCCAGCAGCAAGATAGTGGAGTCACTCTGGCTGACTACTGTGTGTGTGTGTGTGTGTGTGTGTGTGTAGTCCATCTGCAGGGTGCGTGCTACTCCACGTTGGTACTGCTGGCCTCATGATGTGACCAGTGAGGAGGGCTACAACGGAGACTCCAGCGGCTCCAGTAGAGAATCCCCGGTCAGAGATGAAGGACTGGAGCCGTCGTCACACACCAGCTGCCAGGTAACTGCAGTCTGAACACAACAACAGCCCAACAACACTGTGAACAGAGTCTGAATTCACTTCTCACATGGAGGATGTTGAAAGTGTCCGACACCCTTAAAAGCTGTGAACTGAGTTTGTTTCACTTCCTATCTGACGACTGTCTCACTTGCTGACTGAGTCGCTCCCTGAACTTTCTTAGTACTGATCATGATGTTTCTCTCTGAACTAATTCTACTTCTCGCTCCTCCCTTTCTACCGCCTGCAGTTCTTCAACAGCATATACAAGGCCTTGCAAAAGATCCTGAGGTTATTCTTAAGGAATGTATGTGGAGTGATGTGGCTCTGAGTGTTTTGCTGGTGGAAGCATGTACTGTATTCATTTTTGCCTTTTTATGATTTTACCTCAAAAACTGTTCTTTGTACTTTCTGGTGCTGCTCTCTAATGAACCATCTGTTGTATGGATTTATAACTGAGGGGTCAGATCTTAATTGTGTTAATATTTCTATTTGTAAACTCATTGTCAAATGTAAAGAGTGATGCTTTTATAGAGTATTTATATAAATTTGTTGCTCTTGTGAATGGCTTTTACATTATCGATGACAGGGGTGGGCAAACTTTTTGGCTCAGGGGCCACAAAGAGTTTAACATTTTGACAGAGCATCAGATGGATGGAGAGTGTTTGTTTGAACTAATATTAATGCAAGTAAAAGCCATTATCTTGAAGTAAAAGAAAACTGATATTCAAATTACATCCAGTTTCAGTGAGAGCAGTGTTGTTGGTTAACCCTTTATTGCCAGTGCATCAAAGTTTGCTGTCTTTGCTGTAATTTGGACTTCTTTTTTTCTTTTTTTGACGATATTATGTTTGTTTGTTTGTTTGTTTGTTTGTTTTTATATGAAACTAATAAGAAAACAACAAAATCATTCAATGTCTGTCATTCAATCATCTTTTGTTGACTCAGTGTTTTTCTGTTCATGTCTCAGTCAGTCAGTCAGACAGACAGACAGACAGACAGACAGACAGACAGAGAGTCAGTTGTTTCAGAATCACCAGTTTTGATTTAGATCATGTTTGGTGATGTTTGCTGCCGTGTCTTTTCCAATTCCTTCTTTCTACAATCTGCATGACTGATACAATACGGTTAAAGGAAGACGGTGCATGTCCAGTGCATGCCCTAATGCATGGCGCTTGTTGCAGGACTGGTTTCTACACAGCCTTGTACTGACTGACTCTCACTGTGAAAGCTGCAGATGAGTGTGGATGGGTGTCTGAACGGAAGCAGCTCTCTGTGGTTGCAGTTAGAGAAGCTGCTGTGACACAATGCTTCCTGTTTGTGTAGCAGGAAGCAGAACAAATAAGAGAAAAGTCAGAGGAGAGCAGAGAAGATCTCACTCATCCAGACTCTCCAGCCTGCACAGACGACACACTGCACACAGGTAGGAACTAAGTTACTGCTGCTTTCTTACATTGAACGCCTGAATGCAACTTAAGAAACAAACAGTTGTTTGTCATAATGTGACAGCAGGTTAAACGTTGGGCCATGCTGCAGTATTTCACTAAAAAGTGACTGATTCTCCATTTCCTGTCTGGGGCAGGGTTTGACCACCTTGAGTTCAGCTGGGGTTGGTGGCAGCGTTGGTGATCGCCAGTTAGAGCTCTGTTAGCAGCAGCGTATGAATCAATCAATGATTTGAAACTAAACTGGTGCAGTCTCTGTTCAGAATGCATTGGTCGCTCACTTCATTAATAAACTCACAAAGTAACATCCTCGTTAGCCTGGCTCCACCCGCCTACATTCTTCCGCTCAGTTTTCATGTCCCTTCACTTCTCCGCCTGGGATTGAAAGGCTTTCACGGCTTTTCTCCCACAGAGAATTCACCAGCCAATCAGGAAAACAGAGGGAGGGGCTCCTCTCTTTTCGCTGCAGGGCGAAGAAAGAAGATCCTTTGTACAGCCATCAGGCTTTTTTATTCTTCTGCAGATGGTAGATGAGTTGACAGACAAATGAATTTCCCTTCGGGGATTAATAAAGTTATTCGTATTTGTATTTGTAAGAACAATGGTGTTCAGGTTATGTGCTAAATTGGAAGTTGTAATTCATACATAAAGGCGGCGGAGACGGTTTTTGCGAAGCCGTTTGTTCTGTTGATGTCGTTGACGGACCCACTGGCTTAGCTTTGTTGTTTACAGCATACAGCAACTACATTGTGCATGATGCCATGCATACAGTACTACATGCATGGTTCCGGTGTCATGACATACGCCACGTCATAAACTGGGTAAATGCAGATAATAGTTTTAAACTTGAACAGAATATCCATGTACCAAGAAGTGAACGTTTCAATGGAGGGAGGCCAGTCTTTTTTTAACAACCATATAGGACATTTTTCAACCTCCTGAAAAACCACACCTACTGTGCCGTTACTCAGTCAACAGTTATGACCTCATTAGGTTTAGGCAATAAAACTACTTGGTTACCATAGTGACAGCCTCTTTACATTTGTTTAACGTTCCTGTGTTTTATTGGCCTATCAGTCCACCACAAACTCCTGTTTCTCTCTCTCTCTTGTCACCACGCTTGTCGTGCTCCTGTCATATTTACCCCAACCACAAGATGTTGCCTGGCAACAAAATGCAACTCAGAGAAGACATCATCCCCTACCAGGACATATTGAACAGGCTTTCTACTGATCTAATCAAGAATCTGAATCTCTGTCAGTCTTGTCTTTTTTTCTCAACAACGTTGTTATCAAACTCTGTGGCTTTATTGCTTAAGACAGAGGAAGTTAGGTGTTGCTCCATCCCAGGTTCTTGGATCAGCAGATGTGGAAATCTTAACATTTATTAACAGTTCACATACACCAGGATATTTACGTTGAAGTGTCTCTGCAGTTGTTGAATAGTTTGTACAGATGTTGATGGTTCCCAGAGAACACATCCTGTGGTCATCTCCAGTGACACCATGACAGTTGCATGTAGGCTACTTCATCATTAATTAAATAGAATTAAATCATTAATTTATTTAATTAATTTTAATGAAGTTTGTAACATGTTGCTCATGTTTCCATCTTGATGAAATGTAATAACTTTGGTCATCCCTTCACTTTTCATTTAACTCCATCATTAGGTCAAAATTTGATTTGTTCAGGACAACTACATTCCTGCAAAACTATCAATCCCATCAGCCTCAGCCTTCCCTTGTGTTTATTAATTATTATCAAGATATGCTGTTTACCACCAACCTGCCAATGGGACTTCAATAATCTCTAATATCATCCCACATATTTATATTCAAATGTCCATTAGTATGTATTGTCCCAATTTTAGAAATAAATGAATCATTTATTTATTTATTAATGTATTCATTTATTCAAGTTTGTTACCAGGCTAATGAGAATGCTAAAGTGCTTTGGTGAACATGTTGACATTTTACCTGCTGAACCATTGCACTCATGCTTATAATAGCATTAAGCACAAAGTACCATGCAGTGGCTGGGTACCTCAGGCTTTATTTGGCCTCCCAGCGTCTAAAATATAACCTGATATTTATATATACACTATAAATGCTTACTTTTTATACTATTCGATCTAGCAGACGAGCAGAAACATCCGTAATCTATCTATCAGTGAGTTTGTGATGTGCAGATCATTGAAGCATACAAAGTGTGGCAGGACGAAGGAGGGCCCGGGCGGGGTTTGAACCCAAGTCTCCCGGGGAAGAGTCATGTGCGCTTGCCATTCGACCAAAGGGACATCCCTGTGGCCAAGTAGCCAGGGTGCATGATCAATTGGAGGCATAGTGACAGGACCCTCAACTGTCACAAAAGCATACTAACCCACGTCTGACATGAATCTGCTGTGCTCTGTGTTGACAGGTCATCCATCAGCATCGTTCCTCTGCTCACAGCCAAAGAGAGCAGCCCTGAGGAGACAGGCCCGCATTGAACAACAAACCCAAGAACAGCTCCAGGATCCCTGGGTCCGCCTCTCAGACAGCTCCCCCGAAGAACCGCCCGAGATCCACCGCCGACACGCAGCGTCTCGTCATCCGCAGCCCGTCCACATCCACATCAAGCCCGCCACCATGAGCGACGAGGAGAGCACCGCCGAGCTCAACGGCTCCGCCACAGACGTGACCTCAGATCCTCCCGCGTGCACGGCCGAAACTGAAGACACGTCCGAAACCGCTCCGGATTCAAAGAGGGGGCCCCCGCCGGTGGCCCCCAAGCCGGCCTGGTTTCGCCAGAGTCTGAGGAAAATCCGAGATGAGCAGGGCCAGAAGAAGCAGGCTAAACCAGCAGAGTCCAAGGCTTCTGTCGGTCTCCAGAGCAGAAACTTTGGTGTCAGATCAGCTTCATCTGCCTCCAACCTGTCCATCAAACAAAAGATCCACTCATTTGAGACTTTTTCCGGTTCTGACGGACCAGAGAAGGGGGGCAACAGGAGGCCGGCGGCCCCCTCCACCTCTCTTCCTCTGATGGAGAAGGAGCCCAGGAGCCACCCTGCCTCATGTGAAGATTTAGGGAACAAGCATGAAGTCCCCAAAGAGGTCCAGTCCAACCCGTCTGAATCCGTCCAGGAAGCAGACGACACGGCCACCTCCTCCTCCGTCTCTGAAGCTTGTAGGCAAACAACAGCAAAAACCAGTGAAGATGAACCTCCTCCCACCGAGACCCCCACAGATCTCCCACCAGCTGACACCATCACCGTCAACCTGGACTCTGGGATCAAAGAGTCGGCTCTGTCCGGTGACGACAGGGACGTCTCACCGTCCGAACGGCAGCCCGAGCCGGACAGAGCTGATCTCACCGAGGTCCCACCACCTGCGACGTCCACCAGATCCAATCAGGATGGAGGGGAATGTCCTCCGGAGGGGGTGGGCGAGGGCGAAGCGCAGAACCAAGGGAAGCCGCTCAGCAGGACTCTGAGTGCTGGTCTGGCTGCAGACAGTAACTCTGTTAGAGGCCTGGACGGAGAGGGCCTGGAGAGAATCCTCACATTCAGTAACCAGGTAATTGGCCACGCATGGTAATATCTTAGTTATTTCTTGTCTGCACCATTTGAGTCCATAATTTTTGGATATAAAAACTAACACTACAATCCCCATATATGAACAAAGTCCAGTTTAGTACTAGTACCATCATTTCTAACTCTGATGAGAGGTCAGATGACGAGACGGATAACTCATCTCATCCACATCACTTCATCTTAGTCAAGACACAGATCTAGTTGAAGAAATTGTATCGTGAATTAATTCTAATTGTTTATTATGACCTGGAATTATCATTATTATTATTAACAATGAGCTGCTGGACGCCTGAGTCCGCCCTAAGGAATACGTAAAGACTGTAGGGCTGCAACTAACGATTATTTTCATTATCGATTACTCTGTCGATTATTTGAACGATTAATCAATTAGTTGTTTGGTCAATAAAATGTTAAAACATTTTGAAAAATGTCAATCAGTGTTTCCCAAAACACCAGATGATGTCCTCAAATGTCTTGTTTTGTCCACAAACCAAAGAGAGACTCAGTTTATTGTCACAAAGGAACAAAGAAACCAGAAATATTCACATTTAAGAAGCTGAAATCTGAGAATTTTGACTTTTTTTCTTTTAAAAAAACTACCCAAACCAAATATTCGATTTTCAAAACAGTTGACGATTAATTTAATAATCGATTATTTTACGATTAATCGTTTAATTGTTGCAGCTCTAAAATACTGGTGTAATAAAGGTCCCTACAGAGGACAGTGGTCCTGGATGTCGCTGTGAGAGACATTCACAGCTAGTTTGGAGAAATCAGAATTGAATTGAATTAGTTCATTAGTTTTCTGTTTTCATCATAAAGTATTGATTCACAGGAAATTCAATGTCTCAGTGACTTGCATTAAATATTGTAGTTTGACGCTCTCACACGGTGTGACATGTAAAATCATCGGTGTGTGGCCTCCAAGTAGTCTACAGCAGGTTAAATCAGGAAGTAGGTATGTAAATTGAGATGTATTCTTAGAGTCTAGTCTGAGTGTCTGGGGTCTGGTTTTAACTTATCTTTTTATTCAGTGTTCCAGGTTAGGTTCTCCATTTCATGCACAAGTTACAGTCAGTCAAGTTAGAAATTACCATGATCCTGACCTTGAATTCAATAGAATAGAATAGAATGCCTTTATTGCCATTGCACCACTACAACAACATGTACAACGAACTTCAGTGCAAGTCCTGAAACAGTATGTAAAATACAGTATCAAAACAGAAATGTGATATAAAATTAAGTGTAATATAAACTGTTCAAAACAAAAGAGCACACACATCACATCAGAGTAGACAACTCAACATAAGAACCTTAGAGCAGCTAATAAATATGTATTTATCTCGCTCATCTGAGCAAAATGTGTTGCACTTGAAGTGAGAACACTTCCTGTTGGCATGATGGCAGCGCGTACGAATGCAGCAGCTTCTCTCTGCTCAAATTCAATGTAACTAGAGAGAAAATAGGATAATCTGATATTTGAGATATACAGGCAAAAGCAAACAGTGCTGCTTTGTGGTGAAGATTAGTAACTGCAGTTTAAAATCTGGAATAGTTACAGGTAAATCTTTGGGGGTCACCTTCATTTCTCTTGTTCGTTGACAACCTGTGAACCTGCTGCTGTGAAGAAGTTATAACCAAAACTGTAGAAGTGAGACGATGAAAACAAACCAGAATTCACATGTTTTTATGATGTTTTTTTTCTCGCAGGTTTCACAGGCGTTGATGCGCTCGCTACCCATGAACTGTGGCCATGGTAACCTGCGGGACCCCTCTGCCGCAGATGCCTCTAACCCTGAGGAGGGTGAACCTGCTGTTGACGGCCCGGACAGAGGATTCTCTGTGAGGTAAAGACTTCAGCAGAGAGGCGCGGGCGGCCACCTTTTACTGTATATTATTTACACAGGGACTCTCTCACAGACGGCCGACTGTAACTGTTTTAGATTCACAAGGAAGTGGGTTCAGGTTAAAAAAAAGAAAGAAAAAAAAAACACTTCCTGTCTAACCAGAAAAATAGTGGCAGCAGGGTGGAAGTTGTCAGAGTGAGGAACACCCAGCAGCTCCCTGTCACTGCCCCATCGTTTCATTTTTTCTCTTCTTTTTTGCATAATTGCAACACAAATCCAAAAACTGTACACACACAAAACACAAAGTGCAACATATCTGCTGCAGAATAATAATCACAAACGCAAGGTGTTTGCAGCAGTTGCTACAAGCATGAAAAAAAAACCAAAATCACACAGTTATCTGCAAACTGGTCCTCTTTCTTCTTCACACAGCCTGGCCACACTGAGGGAGTGCACCATGGAGCGAGGGGAGGGGGGATCTCAGGACGAGGCGCCTGTCACTTCTGCTTCCGCCCACTCCGTCATCTCAGCCATCCCTTCACAGGAAATACAGAGGATGATCCAGGACGTCTCGAATCTGGATGACGACACGCTGAAGGTAGAAAATCCACAGGTTTATAAGCAGTCTCACCAGTGTAACACCTCTGGAAACTTCACAAGAGGAAACATTACATTCATTTTAGGATGGGATAAATTGAATCCCCCAAGGATATGCAAAGTGGTGTAGAGGGTACATGAAAAAAATTAAAACAAAGAACTTAAAGGAGACATATTATGCCCATTTTCCACAAATTAAAGTAGTTCCCAGGTGTCTTAAAGACATGTCTGTGACATGCTTTGGTCAAAATCCCCCAAGGATCAAACATCACAGCTCTTTTCATCCTCTCTAAACAGCCCTGTTCAGAACGGCTAGTTTCAGTGTCTGTCCCTTTAAATGCAAATGAACCACTGTTAGCCCTGCCCCTTCTACCTGTAACTGTAAGCGATATTTTTTTTCATAGGATAGGTCCGGGAAAGTCCTGCCTTTCCCGCCTCTGATTGGCTAGATGGGCTCCATTTTCGACTCTGATTGGCTAGAAGGGCTCTCGCCTGATTGGTTGTTTGTTTTGGCTGTGAAACAGGTGTGAAACAGCTGTGAAACGCAGGCTGTTGGCAAAGTGTGATAAGTGCCTAGATCTACCTGGACTCTCTCTACTTATCTGGCCTGTCTACACTCTACCTGGTCTTTTTACTAAACTTAACCAACTCCTTTCTTCATTGCCTAAACCTAACCAATGGCACAATTACACTTCTCACTCAAATTCAAAATGTAAACTTGGACTCTCTCTACTTATCTGGCCTGTCTAGCCTCTACCTGGTCTTTTTACTAAACTTAACCAACTCCTTTCTTCATTGCCTAAACCTAACCAATGGCACAATTACACTTCTCTCAAACTCAAAATGTAAACTTGGAATATAAATTTTAACACTAAATTTTTCGGAATGTGAAACCAGCAGGGATCGAACTCGGATACACCACACCGCAGGCGAAAATGCAAACCTCTATCTGATTAACTAATTAGCTAATTAATTTGCTAACTGTAAGGATGGTATTTTGCAACTAATGACATCATTGTCAGAGAGCAGCTCATTAAACCACATGGATTTCAACCTCAGGCCTAAAAATTACAGATTAATTTGTCAATTCTCACATTTTAGGGCTGGAAGGCAAGACAAACACCCAAATACATATTAAAGAACCTTCAAAAAGTGATATTTCCATAATATATCCCCTTCTCAGATTACAGGGTGTAGTATATGTAAGGGATAATGTATAGTTCGGAGGTTGTTATGGAGAAATAAACCCCGACAGGTTGTATGGAACCCCGACGCGAAGCGGAGGGGTTTCATTCAACATGAAGGGGTTTATTTCTCCATAACAACCTCCGAACTATACATTATCCCTTACATATTAACCACAATATTTTAAGTTAATATAACAACCACTTGTATACGCCCTGCCTGCACTACATAAAATAGTACCATTACAACACACATGGGGGTTCACGCAACTATATTCAATTTGCAGGATAAAGTCAAGGCCACGTTAAAAGAGTTGAACGCCTGCTTCAACTGCATGGACCACAAAAAAACAGAGATCTGTCCGTCAGTGCATTACTTGTTGTGCTCAAATAAAGTGTGAGACGTGACATACTGTAGCCACACACCTCTGTGTGGTGGCTGCACAGCTGTGCAGGTATTTCCCTGAAACTGACGGGTCAGACAGCTACGGGGGGACAGGACTTTGAAAAGTTTGAGAACCACTGAATTAATTCAAATGTAACAACGTGAAGTGTTGCTAAGTGTATTTTTGAACAGGCCGTTTCTCCTCCTCCTCCTTCTCAAGTCTGTGTGCTGCAGGTTACTTGTGTTTGGTTCAGGCTCCATTTTAAGATGATTGTTTATTGTGATCATGCCGACTGAGTCTTCGATGTCAAAAGTTATTGTGAGATATAACATTTTCAGGATGATAAATGACAATGAAGTTTGTGTTTATGAGGTTTATAAAATGTAATCTCAGATGATCATGTAAAAGATGAACACACTGCTTCTTTTTCATCACAGCAACTGGTGGACATCCATGTGGTGATTCTGCATAAAGACGAGGGAGCTGGACTGGGCTTCAGCATCGCCGGAGGGTCCGACCTGGAGAGCAAGGCTCTGACAGTAAGCAGCATTGAATTAAAAAAGTTTAACCGTTACCAGTTTACTGTTACCAGCTTCTTTCTAATGAGACCAAACAAAACAAAACAAAAAAATAAGAACTGGAGGGGCACATCTGTCAGGCTCAGTGAAACACATGATCATGACACATCAACCTCTCACCTCTCACTGTAAACATTACTGGTTTGACTTTATGATGATCTAGTTTTATTAGCAGTCAGTCAGACGAAAAATGTATTTGCTAAATGATATAGTGCATTTTCAAGTCATTGTTAGAGTGTCTACATGACTGTTTCAGTTTAATCAACCAGTGACATCACATGACAGCAGGGTGGCTGTGTTAACATGAATGGAGCACCTGTTGGTTCAGATGTCAGTGCTGTATGGAGATGACTTTAACAGTTTTATGCCTCTGTGTCGGCCACTGACACAACCGACATGTTTTCAGGTTGACTGACTGATCAAAATTTCTCAGTAACACTTTGATGAACCCTCTTCATGTATGACAAACGTACAGCTGCACCTCAGTAAATGAGGATAGCATGGGAACGTTGATTTATTTCAGTAGTTCAATTCAGATAATGAAACTCATATTATATAGATTAATTACACAAAGACTACAGTATTTCACGTCTTTATTTGTTTGAATTGTAATGATTATGGCTTATATTTAATGAAAACCCAAAAGTCTGTATATCAAACAATCAGAACATAGTGGAAAAGTTCACTCTAATCAGCCTCCATCATATCCTACTTTACTGAGATGAACCTATATTCACTAGGGCCAGATTAGACTGTGGGGGTCAAAGGTCAAGGTTGTGGTGACTTCACAAAACACGTTTTAGTCATTACTCACGCAGCAAGTATGACAAAATTGCACTCAATGGTTTATGTGACTCTGGGTCATCTAAGTACAGTAGCAGTGGCAGGAAAAGGGTGCAAATTTGAAAGGTTCAATTTGATTGGAGGATCTGGTTTATAACGTAAGGTTTTTGTAGTATGTATAATTTGTGCAGAATTCAGAGTCAGTGTGATTAGATTAGATAAAATTAGATAAAATTAGATTAGATTAGATACCTTTTTGATCCCAAGGGAAATTAAAGCATTCATTAGTACTAGAAGACATACAATTAGAAATATACAAACATAAAAAAGCAATATAACACAGAGCTCAAATTTGAGCATCCTCTGAACAGTAGGATAAAGAAAAATGTGGATCCAAATGTTTAATATAAGATAATATCATGTTTATTATTAGAATAAATAGAAGAGGCAATTGAGATGGAAACAAATCTGTGTGAATATAAGTGCCAGTGTTTTCCAAATCCAAAGTGATCCTTCAATAGGATATAAAAGATAAGACTTGGCAGCCCTTTAATTCACAGGCCGTTAATTACGTGGTTATGTCAAGAAATAGCTAAGAAATAACAATTAATTGTTTAGTAATGTCAAGAAATAGCCAAGAAAGTTTCATAGTAATGTCATGTTATTCATAAAGGCAAAAGATTACACATGCTTTTCATGCTTTGAATTTTTTGGGAAAGGCCAGAATTTTTCTCCAGCAAGCCTTTGCAATTGACTCGACATATGAAAATTACATTAACACGTAATTAACTCCCGGTAAATTAAAGGGTTACCGACTGAATTTCCATCGGGATAAATAAAGTATTTATCTCCTCTACTCTGCATTTCACTCTGTGCCACAGTCTATGAATCTGTGTGTGTGTGTGTATGACGCTGGTTGTCTTCTGTCCAGGTCCACAAAGTGTTCCCCAGCGGCCTGGCGGCTCAGGAGGGAACCATCCAGAAAGGAGACGAGGTGCTGTCCATAAACGGACAAACGCTGCGCGGCGTCACACACGCCGACGCCACAGCCACTCTGCGTCAGGCCCGCAGCCTGAAGCTGGCCGTGGTGGTCGTCTGCAAGAAGGCGGGGGAGGAGGGGAGAGAGGGGGGAGGCTGCAAGAGCGAGGAGCCCCACCCTGCAGGTGAGTCGGTAAGACACACCTACGATCAGGTCAGGTCATGCAACAGACATCCTGACGCTGTGTGTGTGTGTGTTGCAGTGGACGAGCAGGGCACCGTGGTGAGTCTGGAGAAAGGAGCTGGAGGAGTGGGTTTCACTCTGGAGGGAGGGAAAGGCTCCATCCAAGGAGACAGGCCACTGGTCATCAACAGGATCTTTACAGGTACAGTACACAATGAAGTCTTACTAATAATAATGGCTTAGATTTATATAGCGCTTTTCATGGCACCCAAAGTCAGCACTTATCAACAACCTGGGTTTAATTAGGGCCACGGGCCATCGCACCGGGCACTACTGTTATTGGGCCTCATTCACGAACCGTTCTTAAGAACAAATTTGTTCTTAAGTCCTACTTACGAAGTTTTTACGAAGATTGTGGCATTCATGAATGTTTTCTTATCCAGAATTTGTTCTTAACTAAGAACAAAATCTAAGAACAGTCAGGAGTATACTTACGCACTTTTAAGTGCTGAGACTTCTGCAAAAATAACCGATTTTAGCGTTTTCTTTTGTTCTGCAGTTGTATGATATTATATGATTTGAATAAGAATTATTTTCTTATCTTTTATGATGTTTTTAATAATCATATATATTAATAATAATAATTGACGAATCATTTCAGTCTCTTAAAAAACATTATAGACACTTAATTCATATAATTTTTTCCCCCCCTTTTCTTTGGGGGCGGGGGGGGGGGGGGGCATACAGCTGCCGATATGATTTTTTTTCCCCTAATTGCGGGCTGCAACAGTGCACCTACTGTAAGTGTTCACACTACACACAACAGTTTTTTTTTTTTCATATGTGATAATATGATGATATTTATGGTGGCACATGTGAGAGTGTGGTCTCTGATAACAACCGAAGAGCTGCATCCACTGCTGACGCTACTAAATATAAATATAAAATATAAACTAAATATAACCCTTTTGTTTGTTTCTTTGTTTCATTCCTGCCGCAGTAGCTCCACTTCACTACTTAAGTTCTTTTTACGTTTGGAGTCTGGTGCTCCCTCCCAGATTTTCATTTGCGCATTTCAACTTTCTTTCTCACTTCACCTTCTCTGCTCAGTGCCTGTGGTCTCTGTGTGCACACGGCCCTGCAGTCTCATGCCCTTTTACGGGCATTGATGGGGCTGTTACCTATGCTAATCCTATGTTAATTAGACTCACCTGGCACACGCCCTCAACTTACGAGGAGATGGCATTCATCAAGTAGGAACACAGCTGCGAACAATTCTGAGGCTTACGAACGCGTTGATGAATCTGACGTAGGGTTTTCTTAAGGAACTTCTTAAGAACAACTTAAGAAAGAATCTAAGAAGGTTCTTAAGAAGATATTGGTGAATGAGGCCCATTGTGTGGATTTTTTCCTACTTATTATTATTTTTCCACTTCCGGCCGACTTTCGGTTCGCTACTAGTCCTGCAACTCGAAGACGTGCGGCTTGATCGGGATCGGTGTGGTATCGAGCTCCGGACCCCACGTGACCTCCAGCGTTCGAGCGGCCATTTTGGCAGGAAACTAACCAGCGTGGAAGCATTGACTGTAAGCGCGAAGCCGTCTGAGTTCACATGATCTCACTTTAATTCCAACACATTGGACTTAATATAAAAAAAACTAAATGGATTAAATATTACCGACCCTTATAATGCCCCCGGGGTGCTTTTCAAAAATATTTTCGCCGAAACAGGGACCGTCTAGACCTGCAGTATCCGGACACAGCTACCTGATCAACTACTGTACAAGCATACAAAAGCCGGCTTTATGCTCTTTGTGCTCCACAAAATGACACAAGCAGGAAAGACGGTGACAAAAAAGAAAAGAAAGAGGCAAACACATATAAGCCGTGAGTCTCCTTCGCCTCCAGCCATTCCAAGCTGACTCAGAGCCGGTCGCAGCAGCGCCGTAACGTAACCGTGCGGGGCCCCCCCGCGGCCGTTCACCGCGGATGACGGCAGTGATGACGGGCGGGGGGGGGGGGGGGGGGGGGCGAGGCGATGGCCGCGGTGACGGGGGGGCTAAGAGCTAACCATTGGTTAGTTAACCAAAAGTACTCTTGAAATATCAAACAAAGAGAAAACTATGGACTGTGGAAGCTTGAATGGCCAAAATACAGAAGTTATCATGACGTGAAACAAATGTTGCAGTGTAAAAAAAAAAAAAAAAAAAAAAAAAAAAAAAACCGTTGATTCGGTGGAAACTCGGCTTAACGGGCGGGGGCGGGGCCCCCACGGCATGCGGGGCCCCCCCGCCTCGCGGGGGCTGCGGGGGTATACTTTACGGCCCAGGGTCGCAGCACACCGCCGCATCCGCCGCGGGCTGATCAGCACCGGGGAGAGCTCCCGGCCGGCACCCCGATAGCACCCCGGACAGCTACTAGCTAACGTTAGCCATGCTACACTGCATTAACTGGGATGATACGACACTTACCCTTCAAGTGAGGATACAGCAGGTTTTTGCTGGTAGATTTCACAGCTGGACGTTCATCACAAAGCCAGACTGTGTCCATGTGTAACCCTCCAGGCTTTTGTATGCTTTTAGAGCAGCGCGATGCAAAGTTGATCAGGTAGCCTAACTTAGCTGTGTCCTCATACTGCAGGTCTGGGACGTCCGCCGGCGGCCGGAGATACTTTTGAAAGCACCCCTGAGCATTATATAAGGTCGGTAATATTTTATCTCGATATTTAGTTTTTATATATATTAAGTCCAATGTGTTGGAATTAAAGTGAGATCATGTGAACAGACGGCTTAAAATCTTCCGTTTTACTGCCAAAATGTTATGCAGCTGTTCTCCTGGTCCACCGATCCACGTCTGCCCTCTTCCCGCACTATCTACATGTATAGTCACATTGTTTACGTTACGTTGTGTGTTTTAATTAATCCTGTAACACACACAGTGTGATCGCGGTACCGACAGAGTGACAGGCAGGCTCATTTGTCAATGTGCAGAGGGATGAAATGACAGCTGTTACTCCCCACAGTGACTCCCGACACTTAAACCTAGTTGCTTCTATACTGAAAAACCCTGACATGTCAAGCTTTAGGGTGTGTTAGAGGACTAATTTATCCGTCTAACATAACTATGACACCTGAAACGGTAAACACAGCTGATCGATCGAAAAAAAATTACTCCAGAGTGAATTTTTTCTGTCACTGAAAACGGCTGGTTCTTGAACGTAACTCGGTCACAGTAGACGTATCCTCAATATGTTTTGCAGTTCTGTTAGGTCATACTACATGCTGACAAAGTTATACATGTAAAACTTGTATGGGCTTGGAGAAAATCGCTTTGTTACTCTCGTTCCGCACCCGGCTCTCCCCTGTATCTCTCCCCATGTATGTCAGCGTGACGTCAGCTCCCGGAGCTCTAATTACTTTTCTCAACAGTTTACGAAAACTGCGCAAAATTTTGCATTGAAGTCAATGGGACGGGCGAAAAAAAAAGAGCGAAAAAGACCAATCATTGGAGTTTAACAAACGTCTACTGCTCAGGCATACTTTCACCTAGAGACTTCATTTAAACTTTAAACAGTAGACACAAGTCTTGTGTATTGTCATATTACTCCACGTTTTGATAGGTCATATAGTTTTTGATCAATCCCTGATCAATGACCATGATCATTTTTGGAGAAATTATGAGATTATAAAGCGGCGTTCACACCGAACGCGATAGACGCGAATGGAGCGGCAACTCTACATTGAAAATCAATGTAAATGGCACGATGACACGCGATTCAGGCGGAGGCGGCGCGAATGGAGCGTCTGGTGCGATGAGACGCGGCGCGAATGAAGCGGCGCGTTTGAAGCGTCTAGAGCGGCGCGAATAAAGTTGAAAATATTGAACTTTTCAGGCGGCATCGCGCCGTGACATCCAATCAGCGAGGAGTTCAAGCCGACGACGTCACTTCTCTGTACGGTTGTTTACACTCAGAACAACATGAAGGAGAAGCTGATTGTATTTGAGCTGTGTGTGGGCACCGCTGCCGTCTTCTACACAGAGTGGACAAAAAAAAAAACACACACACACACAGTGAACCCAGACACGACGGCGGGTGGTTTTCTGGTGTTTCTGAGACTTGTACAGCAGTAGTACAGTGCAGCAACGGTGGTGATATCAGCCACGATTGACGTGGAAAGAGAGCAGGTTGAGATCACCGGTTTTCAAATGAACGGGCGGAGCGTCTAGCGCGAATGACGCGATGGACGCGAATGATCCAAAATGACCAAGCGGTGCGAATGAAGCGTCTGGCGCGATTATATTCGCGTCTATCGCGTTCGGTGTGAACGCCGCTTAATGGTTGTGTATTGCACGGAATGTTCGTGTCAGAGTGCGTGACATCATCGGTTAGAGTGGGAGAGAGTGAAAAAACATTCTTTATTTTTTCTGGATAAACTGTCAGCACGGCCACAATTTACACTCTACACACATGATTTTTTCGGAATTTGTAAGACAAACTTGTTATCTCTCATATCATGTGCTCAAAATATCAGAGAGACTTACAGAATTTACAGAATAAGCCTCTGAGTGCAGCCACGTCTGTCTCTGCTCCTCATTGACTCCAATACAAATATTTTCTGAGAGAAGCAGAACGGACCGATGTTTTAAAACTGCCAGCATCTCCAAAATATTTACTGTAGAAACACCAAATCGTACCACATTTTTCAGGAAGTCCTTAGAGCAACGTTGATCTGTGTTTTGTTCTGATAGGAGCTACCGTTTTGTCACGCTAAGCCTTTTGCGAGACCAGTGCAGAGGCAGAAAATCGCTCTTTTTCTCCACGTTTCTGTCTGCCTCAGCCTGGGGGGCCCCTATCGCCGTGGTAACCACCTCGAGTTGCCGTGGTAATGTCTGATTCTCAGGCCAGAGCTCGTTAACTTCATAAACAATCCACCTGGCGCTCGTTTAAATGTTTATAAACACAGACACAGCTAAATCAGACTGACACAGGATGCAGCTCATAACATGTGTCAAGTCAGTCACACACACACACACACACACACACACACACACACACACACACACACACACACACACACACACAGACTCTTCATGTGATTACAGTTACAGACACACACACACATCAAAACACACAGGTAACATACAAATGCGCGCGGAAGCGCGCACTCCTCTCCCACACTCTAACACACACAGGTAACTTCATGTGATTACACACACACACACACACACGCACACACGCACACACACTCACACAGTTAACCTAATGTGGTTACAGCTCCTCCATATCAGTGCTTATAGAAAGATGATCATGTGTCTGTCTGATCAGCTCTGTCTTGACCTTAAGATCGTGGGTTTGATTCCCATGTTGACAGAGATGGCAAAACCGGCAGTAGCCCCGTGGCCCATTCAAAATTTCCCCAGAGGAAATTTTCTAGTTTAAACTGTTATTTGTACTGAAATGAAGACAGCCTAATTCTGATTCGAAAATGTCAGATTCAGTGCGTCTTGTGCAGTTCACACTGTCAAAAGCAAATCAGATATGGGTCACATATGAGCGAAAAAATCGGATTCAGGTCACTTGTAACTGCAGTGTGAACGTAGCCTTAGGTCGCTTTCACACCTGAAAGGGAGGGAAGAAATGATTCATTGTTGCAATTAAGTTTTGGTCCGGTCTGTGTTCACACTGTCCGTTGTCAAAATGCACCTTTTTTGTAAACAAATGACACGTGGTGTACAGGCCATTCAGCTATTGGTCAGAAAATTTGTGAGGGAAAATCACTTTCTGTCATTTTCAATATTTTCTTACATCGTTGCTACTTACTTACTCTTTTATTTACGTAGGTAACATGTTTACATTTATAGAGATATTGAGAGCCAGGGGCATGTCCAGACATTTTTGATAGGGGTGGCCCAAGTGGGGCACTGACTTATGGTGGGGTGGCATGAAGCGTGAGCATGAGCACCTGCGTGCACACATTACATACTCATGTATGCACACGCAAACCCACACAGATTTTGGCCATACAGAGGTTTGTCTGCAAAACCCATATCTACTTCGATTTCTAATAGGGCTGGGTAAAAATATCGATTCAGCAATGCATTGCAATTCTTTTCTCTGCAATTCAATATCGATTCAGCAATCTTCTGAATCGATTCAAGCCCCTCGCCAGTGGGGGCGCTGCGAGCAACACCCTCGTGTGATTCGCGCTGTACGGACGGGGGCCGCACTAGACCAAAACCATAACAATAGGAGTGAGTAGTAGCAGGAGCTGCGGGATCGATCGGTCGGGGAGGCGACGCACCTGCGCCGTGCCGTATTAACTTTCGCTTTCAACACGCGCTGCTGTTATGCATGCGTGCTTCTCTGTGGTGTGTATGTGTGTGAGAGGATGCGGCCATCGTCCGGGGGGGGGTGAGGCGGCGGCGGCGGCGAATATCGCTACTTTTTTTTTTTTTTAAGACGTTAGTTTAGGCGGCAGCTCTTTGTTGTTAAGGCGGCCGCCTTAACAGGAAAAGCGCTGCGGGAAACCTGACAGCTGCTTTCTCACTTCTTCCTCTGCTCCTCTCTCACTCACTCACCTACACACAGACAGGGACTCTGTCTTCCTCACACTCACCCCAGCCCCTCAGTTTCTCATCCCACCTGCCCGTACCATACACATTGACAGTCAACAGAAATCACAGAACTTAAACATCATAACAAGAACCATTACTGCGGGGTTCGCTACAATATTTTGACAGTTGTGCAGTCAACTATTTATTAATAATATTTGTTTTGTATTGTTTTATTACTCAAAGCCTGTTATGAGTTATTTTCCAAGAGGAAAGTATCACATAGCCTAATTTAAATTTAGCTGCCCTGTAGTTCAGTGTTAAAGCAGTGTCATATTTTGTTATGCTATGAGTTATACTATGGCTGTTCATAAGGCATGAAACTAAACAAATAATTATTAAAAAAAAAAAAATCTGGTACTCTTATTTGTGTATTTCTGCTTGATACTGAATCGATATCGAAGCATTTCAATCAATATCGAATCGAATCGATATCGAATCGAATCGTGACCTAATGAATCGAAATCGAATCGAATCGTGAGATTCTCAACAATACCCAGCCCTAATTTCTAACAAGACCTACTAGTCAAAATACAGGTGTGGCAACATACAATTGTGATTTTTCTTGGAGAAGAAAACCTTGAGTATAAAACAATGTATAAAATGCCTCTGACTGGGCATCATATTTTGGGGTGGCCAATCAGATTTCAGGGGTGGCCTGTGCCACCCAAGGCCACTCCCTTAACACACCACTGTTGAGAGCAGCTGTCATGTATGAGAAACCCTGGGATGTAACCATGAGGGCTTGTGTGTGTGTCAGGTGGAGCTGCGGAGCAGAGCGGTCTGCAGTGTGGCGACGAGCTGCTGCAGGTCCAGGGAGTCAGCGTGCAGGACATGACCCGCTACGAGGCCCGGAACATGATCAAGGCTCTACCTGAAGGACCGATCACCCTGGTGATGAGGAGGAGGCAGGGGGGGGCGGAGTGAGGACAGAGGCTGCTCAGAGCTGGAGAGGGAAACTAAACTAAAGACTTGAGGTCCAGCGGTGTTGGTCCTCCAACACTCTGGTGTTCACTGTTGCCAGTCAGTGTGGTCCATGTTTGACATGACGGGTCAGACACTTTCTGGAAATATTTCTATTAGGCTATTTCTATTATAGAGTGTATTTCTATATTATTTATTGTTCTGTCACATGGCCAGATTTGTATTAGAGCTCAGCCAAACACCCCTAAACTCCACACCAGACTTCATACAAAGGCTCCAGTGTTATGTCCACTTGTATTACAGCATATTGAAACATCATCCAGTATAGCATCACAACGAAAAATTCTGACAGGTTTCATGTAATAAAAATGACAATATAGCTCTCACATGTCAATCACAGCCTGTTACTGAGTCACTTGAAGTAGAATCTTTCAAGTTTTGTTCAGCAAGATAATCTTCACATATGAATACCTTTATACTGTATCTGAAGCTTAAATGTGATCGCCAGAAGTAAAAAAAACAAAACATAAAAAACATTGTCTAATGGGGGCGGTGCGTGGCGCAGTGGTTAAAGCGGCCGCCCCATGTAGAGGGTACAGTCCTCAACGCAGGCGTCCCCGGTTCGAGTCCCGCGTCGGGCAGACCTTTCCTGCATGTCATTCCCCCTCTCTCTGCCTCCCCCTTTCCTGTCTATCTCTACTATGGGTATCAAATAAAGGCATAAAAGCCAAAAAATATACTTAAAAAAACAAACAAAAAAACATTGTCTAATGGGGAAATGGGATGGTTTTTACTTGCTGAAGACCCATAAATAAGATAAACTAACATCCATAAGAACACTCTGGTCTGTTGGGGGTGATGACGTTTAATGTCCCCGACAGGGTTTGTAGTCGTATTGAGCAACTTGTTAGCAACCACCTTTTCTACGACACGTAAGAGCTTCAAAATTCACAAATAGGGTATTTACTGACGTGTTTTCTGCCGTAGAACAAAACCTGAAACTCGCTTAAGCTTTTGTTAACCACAGACCTAATTTGAGGTATTTTACCAAGATCCCATTCAAAAAACGCGTTGACTTTTAGAGGAGGGAACCGGAAGTGCTTAAAGTGCTAACAGAGTTCTGGGTTTACTGGCAGACTCTATTGGCGATGAGTCGGTCCATGGACGATACATGCACTTGAGCTGTTTTGTCTCTAACATCCCCTCAAACATATGTGAAATCATTCAAGAACATGAAAGAAGTAATATATGTGGTTTATTGTGTTTGTGTCGGCCAAAGGTACGGCAATGAGAGCAGACCAGGGTCAGCTGTTAAGTTTAATCTGCCTTTACATCAGTTCCATACATTCAATCAATCATTCACAGTAAACATACAGAATTAGTCATCTTACCCACAGGCTAACTCAGGCCTGTGACCAGTGCTGCTATGGTCACATTCAGAGGAAAAAGAAAAACATGTCCTTCTGCAGCTGAACGGTTGGATGTGACTGATCAGTCAGACATTTTTTTCTTTTTCTTTTACATTTTGAAAAAATTTGAATGATTTACCCAGAACTCATTGCACAGCAGTCTGGATTCAGAATCAAGTACTAGACTGTCTGTGCAGCTGTGTCAGTCACTCTCAGCTCCTCTTCTGTGCTCACACACTGTTACCTTCATGTGTCTTAATGCAGCTGCAGCTACACACGACAATGTCCTCGCTTACACTGTTGTTCAGACTCTGTTGGCAGTGGCACCAAATCATCAAGAGCAACAACCAATCAGGAGAGACCAGGATTCAATCAGTCAGACAGTAAGAGACGTTGGTCTGGCTACAAACACTGCAGTTACTTAACATGTTATCAGCTGGGGTGGGTTCAAAATATCAGTAAAAAACTGGAGTAATATGATTTTCTATTTTGTAAATTCAAGAAAATATAAAAGTCCTACAACAAGTGCTGTTGTACTCGATTAAAAATGTGATGTGTTCATTTTTTTGTTTTGTTTTTTTGCAAACATTTTAATTCAAGTTTGGGGAGAAATGATCACTCCACTTGTTTTCAGTGAATGTCATTTGTGTGCACAATAACAACACTGACATCACACACGTGTCAGAGGTGTTGAGTGCATAGAGCAGGGAATTTGATTGACAGCAAATGTGCATATCAACACTGAAACAAACACAGCAGGTTTCTGATATAACAAATATATAATTTCTCTATGAATTATAATGTCTGTTATGATTATGTTATATCTTGTGTAGTCAGGATTAATGCAGTCAGACAATGTCTTCGCATGAAACTCTGAAATGTTTTCTAATGAGGTACGCTTAAAAAACACACACAATTTCAAGTTCAGTCTGCTGGAAGACTTCAAAGTGTCTTGTATAAAACTGTTCAAATGTGTCAAAATCTGAGTAATGTTTAATTTTATATACGTTTGTACAGTCGCTGGGTTTACAGTTACAGAAAAGCATAAGAAATACTTCTTACTATTGCAAGAAAGACCAGTGGTGGACAACAAGAGGCTTGTATTGATCATTTTTAATGCTGGTGAAATACAAAACTAATTGGGTGCAGTACAGTACATGATAAACAGTTGTATGTCAAACTCAATGTTATGAGCAGCAGCAGCTGCTCTCAGTAAAGGAAGTAACATAACTGACGAACGTTAACATTTAGCCTAGGTGTGTGCAGAAACCCTGACAAAACATGTTGTTAGATTGACAGAAGCAGAGAGGAGGGAGGTCAAGCAGCAGTCAGGTGTCTGAATCTACAATCACGGATGAGGAGAGAGAGAGGGGGTGGTCAGTGTAACGATGAGCGGAGCGCAGAGTGGCTACAGGTGACAGAGAAGAGAGGGTTTCCAGTGTCATGGTGGAGTGGAGCGGCAGGCTACTAACCCTTTACCGTGAACCAAGAGAGAGAGAGAGGGGGTGTGTCACGGTGGTGAAGCGGAGCGGCGGAGTGAGGCTACAGGTGACAGAGCAGGAGGAGAGGAAGGAAAGGAGCCGGAGGAAAGGAGGCGAGATGGAGAGGGGGGCAGGGCCCATCTAACATTATCTTGTCCCGGGCCCAGCCAAGACTGTCAGCTGGCCTGATACTACCCATGAATATATTTGTATAAGTGTATAATCGCTAAAAAATTACAAATTGTTTGGTTGTCGTAGCCTTTTATATATACAGTGTCGCCATCTTGCGCCGCCATGTTTGTATGGCAGCCTGAATGGAAAATCCAGCCAACCAGAGAGCATGTTTCAAGAGTTTTGCGTTCATAAATAAACAACAGGTGGAAGGAAAGAAGATCTTCACCCCATCACTCCTTGCTGAAAATACTCCCAATCGTCCTAGTTGGGGTAAACAAGGTTTTTTGTCCTCGTAGGCCACCGTCTCTTTGCCAACGGGAGGGGTGAGTGCGAGCGAGCGAGTAAACGCTGCAATCTAGAATCTGAACGCTGGATATCACGGTTTTACCCACATTTTACACACTGCACCTTTAAAGTTTAGTTCAGCTACATAGCTTCGACTATACTTGCATTGATTACATGGCAGTTAGACAAACGTAATAAGATACTGATAACATCTGTGTATATCTTTATAAATGGTCTGAGACGTAATCGGTTATTGGATCTCGGCCAGCCAGGAGTTGGTGCTCGTCTACAACCAGTTTTGAGAGCCAGGATCTGGTGTTCAGGCGGTTGAAAGGCAAAGAACTGGTGCTAAGCCAGGCTCTGGCTCCAAACTAGCACTGGAACCAGGCGGCTTGGTGGAAAAGGGGGAATTGATGGAACAGAACTCGGTCTCACATAAGCCAGACTTGGTCATTTAAGCCTGGATTTTCCATTAGCCTGCTTGATTGAATACCCCCTCTTTGTGTTCAGTTTAACTAGAGCTGGTTCTACTCTTTGACCAGTGTGTCATCAGGACACAGTGAGATGTTCTCTGGTCAAAGATCAGAGGATGTCAATCAGTACAGAATCCACCATCATCTGAAATAAACCTAATAGATATATATAGAGAGATATATAAATAAAAGGGACTTAAACAGTTTCAAAGTGAACAGGTGAGGATGGTAAAAGCTGCTGGTGACTGCAGCTTCTTGGAGGCAGTTCAAACATGTTTCCTGTGCAAAAAGACATTCCCATTCCCCATGTCCTACTAACATGTGACCTGTGTCTGGGGTATATCACCTGTATGTGTTATGCATGCTGAATGCAGTGCAAGTGGATCAGTCTGACCACACACAGACATGTCAGGCTGGTCCGGAGTATCGGCCCAATCTGAGGTTCTCTCATGGATCAGTCTTGGGCCTGGAGGTTTTGTTCTTCAGAAATAAAGAGTGAGGGGCGAGCCCACCCACTGGAAAGAGTCCATACGGCAGCTGCGACGTGAAACACGAGGGTCACGTGACCGTCATGCAGAGAATCACTTCTCTTTTGAATCTGTGACACTCTGTACCATGTTAATAGGTCATAATTGAGGCAGAGGAGATAATAAAACTCTTGTTAATATGTTAAGTGCAGGTCACAGATCACATGTGAACACCAGGTGGATTCGAGGAGTCAAAGGAGATTCCGGCTCGATTCACTCCTCGTTTCCATTTCCTTTGAAATCCTCATGTGATTATATGTTTCCTCGACTACAGCTGCTACCTCTATATGTACACAGAGATAATCTTACCTAAAAATGAAAATAAAAAATAAACCCTCTGGCTCAATTTAAACAACATACACATGAAATCTTTAGAGCCATATGAAAGCAATTACATCTCAAGCACACACTGTTTTTGGAATGGTGGAACACAAGAGGTCTTGCATTGAGATTACTGGCTACACTGTGAGGTAAAAAGACACGACAGGTCAAGTAGAAAAAACATTTCTCAAGGAATCTTAATACTAAAACAAGTCTAGTTAAAACATGTCACCATATATGGCTTATGATACACATGAAGGCTGTGGAGGAAGTGGGTACGCCAGCACAATAAACTCTCTCATCCAGTGTCCACCGCCTCAGATGCTCATCTTCACTCTGACACATACTTTTTGAATAAAGTGCTGATTACGTTTAAGAAATATATTAGATCCAATTATTACAGTGAGAAAATGTCCAGGGATAGGTCATTTTTTTTGAGGCGGGGTTGCATCAACTGGTCGGGAAAAAAAGCAGTTTATCTGGAACCAACCAACCCACTCAGTGTTCCTGTACCACTCCACCAATCAGCTGTTTGGGTCAGACTCTTAAAACTGAAGCCCCATAATACGAGACAATATGGCAGAAAGCTGATCCCCGGCGCAGAGATGGAGGGGCACGGTACTTTTGCGTTTCCCTCATCAAACTAAATACACAATCCAAATACTCAGAACTACTTGCGCTTTTGAAGTCACTCTGCCCAGCAGCCATGTCTGGAATGTAGTTCCGGCTACGCATTTGCCTCGAAAACAACTCAGTCTCGTGATGCTCCATGATTATCTCATAGCGTGGTGAATGTGCAGGTCACAACTTGTCCACCAGAGTGTTTTGAAGTTGTTGGATTGTGTATTTGATGAGTTTGATGAGGTAAAGTCGAAAGTAGTGTGCCCCGTGCAGAGCTCACGTCTCTGCCCTGCCAATCTAAAAATAGCTTGCACCGACAATTAAAAGGTAATGAACCTACTCCTATGACTATAAGGATTATGGCAATGGAAGAATTTGCCAAAATGTTGAACTACCCCTTTAAACAGGTGTATTATTTTGAGATGGGCAGCAAACATACGCTGTTAGTTTGTGCCAGTTCACAGCTGTTGATCTCCTGTGTCTCTGTCCAGCACTATGAGCTGGTATGATAGTAGAGAGCCGTCTACTGCACGTATTATACTGAGGGGCCATTTGTACCTCATACAACCCCACTTCAAAGAAACTGAACTATCCCTTTAAGGAACAGTTTACTTCAGCCTTACTGCAGAGGAAATGAAGGAAGAGCTCAGACTGCGTCTCGCAGCATTTGCTCCTCTCTCTCCACAAAAATGTATGAAGATTCCACAATGATACAGTGTAGTACTGTACATCTCTCTGGCAGTTGTGGAATAACTTCCATTTGTATTGTTTGTACATAAAAACGAAGTATAGGATTACTGTCAAGATAAAAACAAATTGAATTTAAAAATATATTTTTTTGTGTGTGCTTTTCTTTTTCTTTACCTTAATGACAGCACAATATAAATAAAGCAAATTGTCAGCGTGGATGGACCTCTGTTTGATTCTTATTGTCCATGTGTCTTTAAGTCCTCAATACTCTTGTTAGAATGCCCACTACAAGTTTATTGCCCAGTGTTTTTCACCAGACAGAACCACAGTATGCAGACCTTCTGTTTCATTTCAAAAGAGGAAAAACAAAGAGCTTCAAAGCTGCTCCTGCATGATGCTGTGTTATTTATAGTAAATTTGATTTTTTAGTTATTTAGTAATAGCATTAAAATGAATGGAAGTATTAGATGGTGCAGGGTGAATGCTACTGCAGCTGTTTTCAAACATGATATAATATAATAATATATAAAATATAATAATGTTTCCATCAAGTCTCAAACATGAGAACTTTTTAATCATGGTAACGCTCTCAGTGATCTCATATCCTCTATGATCATGTGTCAGTCAGTGTTTGTCTGACTAGAGCTCAGCATCGACTCACATCAAGTTTGTCAGAGAAATAATCAGTAAATGTAAAACGCTGCAGCTCATTGGGCTGTGATCTTCAACCTGCATGAGGACCGTGCGTGGTGAAAAACAAAGGGAAACGCACTTTTCATTACAAATGGCACAAAGGAGGGTGAAGAAGACACTTGTCAGTTAAAATGGAGCAGCATCGAACGTGTGTGGCCTATAAACAGCTGTCGACGCACCTGTGCTTGGGTGATTCAGTGGAGCTGAGACGCTCGCGGCTTCCAGGTGAGCGGACATGAGCAGAAACTGTGACACTTCAAGTACACAAACGACTATTATGAGGTATGAGGGGACGACTCCAAACCAACAATCTGATACCAGCATAGGGTAAATAAGGTCCATGCAACATGCATGTTTAGTGCACATGTTGAGTGTGCAATTAGTAAAAGAGGAATGTCTGGTGTCACGTCACTCTGGTAGAAAGCGCAGATATTCTGCACCTTTAACCACACGTACAATTATAGATTTGACATCTACTGGAATTATTAAGATTAGGACACATAGATCCCTTTGACAGTATGATGTGGACTGGGTTCAGGACCGGACTGGTTTTTTGAATGGAAGCCCTCTGTGTTTTCTCAGTGTGTAGGTTACTAGGTTCCTCCTGCGGTGACACAGGAGGTTAGGGAAGTACATTAACATTAAATGTGGATTAGATCTATCTGGATTAAATGGTTGTTTGATAATCTCTGTGTGCTGACTGCTATTGAGTTTGTTACTGTGTCGAATGGGATGAACTTTTGGCCTGACCTGTCTGTAGGCCTCAGGTTTTTTTTCAATCTGGTGTTGAATTAGTCTCAAAACTTGCACATGTAAAAACCACACATGTGCATGTCTGAGGGCGGGAGCTCTTATCTCTCAGTGTCAAAGGTCCTTCAGGGATTTGACAGCCTTGGCCAGGTTGCTGTAGAACTCGGCCATGCTGGACGGGAAGAAGGAGTCGACCACGGAGCGAGGGAGGAAGCCGCCCAGGTCGGTCTGGAAGAAGCTGAACACCTGGGTTTTGTTGGCCTCTCTGGAGACAAAGCACATCAAAAACACACACACGCTGTGACAAACAGAAAAAGGAGCTTCACCAGATTTGGCACAAACACTTATGGTAAACAAGGACAAACTTATTGATTTGGTGGCTCAAAGGATCACTGTGACCTCAAAATCCCAAGAACTCCCCGAATTGCATTAGACTTTGGAGGTTAAAGGATGCTGTGACCTCACAAGATAATATATAATATATATATATATATAATCACTATAAAATAAAAGTGTTTGGTTTTCGTAGCCTTATAATTCTTCTTTTATATCTACATATAGGTCTACAAGGGTCTTGTGTTAGGGAGAGTCGCCATATTTGTACGGCAGCACGAACGGAAAATCCAACCAGTCAGAGAGCACGTTTCATGAGTTTCGTGTTAAATCAACGAAGAAGAAGGCGGAAGGACAGAAAAAGGAGGAGGAAACAGCAGACATATGGTAAAATAGTTTAGATCTTCACCTCATCGCTCCATGCTCCTGAAATGCTCCCAGTCCTGGTAAACAAGTTTTTTTGTCCTCGGAGGGGAGGGGTGAGTGCGAGCGAGTGAGTGAGTGCTGTGAACTGGAATCTGAACGCTGGATGTCACGGTTTCCTACCATTTTACACACTGGACCTTTAAAGCCCCAGTGTGAAACTTATTTGGCTTTTTATTAGCAAAAATCAGATATTGCTTTCATAAATACGTATTTCACTGAAGTCAAATCACACCCGCATACTAATGAAAGCTTTCTCGTACCTTAGAATGAGTTGTTACAAGTCGTTACAAATACGACGAAGTGGGCGACACACCGAACCGAGGCGGCCATGTTGCATCGCCATTTTTTACGTTGAGTGGCAGCGTGACCGTAGGTAACCACAGAAACTCACCGGAGCTGTCGGCTCGGGGAGAAAGTTTTCCAGGTAGCGCCTGTTAAAACTGTCACCACTGTGTAGTGTGAGGAAGGACGGAGGCACTGATGTTGCATTCAGGTGCAGTCAGGCAGACGGCCGTCGGCAAACCAACCGGATGTCATTTTACTCGACGAGAGAAAGACGGTAAAACGTGGGTCAGGTAAACAACACGATATCACCATGACAACATATTGTCAGGCCTGTATTGTTTTGCCTCGTGCTGGCGGACCACTTGTTTACATAGACGCTTGTTTATCCTGTTACATGCAGTGTCTGTTGTCTGTCTGACATCTGCCCGATTTCACGTGAATGCAACATCAAGAATACGTTCCGACATGCAACCGCACCGCTAGATGGGGGGAATTCCTACATATTATACCTTTAAGTCTTTTTTTTTTAGCTTTTTATGCCATTATTTTGACAAAGATATGGGGAGAGAGAGGGAACGACATGCAGCAAAGGGGTGGAATCGAACCTGAGGTCGCTGCAGCAAGGACTATAGACTCTGTTTACGGGGGCACCTGCTCCGGGTGAGCTATACGACGCCCACACAGGATTCTTTTTTACCACGACTCCAGACTTTTATTATGAGTAAATTTCATACGAATGGTTAATTTCTTCCTCTGACTCTGGATGAACAGATGTGTAACCTGAACCCAGGCTGAGTAGAGGAAGCAGACGACCATCAGGGGGAGAGTCTAGATTCATCTGTGGTTTTGGATGTCAGTTTCATCAACAGTACTGTTAGAACTTAATTTAAAACTCCTCAGTAATGTGCACAGGCTCAGGTCCGGTCAGGCTAGATTTTCTGGGCCTGTTCAGTGTGATACTAAACAGACTGTTCCATTAGCAGGCGCCAGAATACAAATGTCAGAAATAACTTTTTATTATCAGAGAAACAAATTATTTGATTTTTTCTAATTAAATAACTTTTCAGAGGGGGGGTGCACTCACCCTGAGATGGGGACACAGATGCAGCCACATGCATGGTTGAATCCTCTCACGTAGCCAGACTGGGGGGGGCAGCCCGGGTGACTCACGTTGGTGGCTGTTTGACACGACACAAAACAAACACACGTGCACTTTTGTCAACATCATGTTGATCTCATGAAGACTCACACGGGTCACACACTAAACCAAGAGCCTTCAGTTAAATACACTTGGTTAAAGGTAGGCCTTAAAGGGATAGTTCAACATTTTGGCAAATTGGCCCATTGCCATAATCACTATACTGTAGTCATAGCAGTAGGTTTGTTACCTTTAATTGTCGGTGCAAGCTATTTTTCTTGGTTTCCCTCATCAAACTCATACACAATCCAACAACTCCAAAACGCTTTGGTGGACAAGCTGTGACCTGCACATTCACCACGCTATGAGATAATAACAGAACGTTACGAGATGGAGTTGTTTTAGAGGTAAATTCATGCAAAACCGCTGATGTGCGTTGCCTTCAGGGACAGTTTTTCAGGAAGCAGTCCCTGTATTTACCTCGAAAACAACTCAGTTTCGTTATTATCTCATAGCGTGGTGAATGTGCAGTGAATGTTTTGGAGTTGTTGGATTGTGTATTTGATGAGTTTATAGCTTACACCGACAATTAAAGGTAACGAACCTACTGCTATGACTGTAACGATTATGGCAATGGGCCAATTTGCCAAAATGTTGAACTATTCCTTTAATGATCTGACAGGTCCTCTCCAATTAGGGTTGCAAAATTATGGGAATTTTCAAAGTTGGAGACTTTCCATGGGAATTAACGGGAATATATGGGAATAAACTGGAAATTTACTAAATTGAAGGTTGGATTAGGGTTTTACATTTTGAATGGGCGGAGGCGGGGTGTGAGTAATATTTTACTCATTCATGTTTTTGAAAGAATTGATTGTTTAATACAAGAATTAAAGATTTAAAGTTCTACTCAACAAGTAATCTGTTGACATGTCATGGATTTTAATTGTTTTATTTTGCAAGAATGTCTGCACATGACAAACCAAAATGTTTAAATTATTTCCATTTATTTCCTATAAATTCCCATAAGTTCCCCAAAATTCCCATGGAAAGTTTCCAATTTGGAGTATCTTCCAAATTCCCCATCTTAACTTCCCATTGAAAGTTTCTGAACATGTTCCACCCATCTGCAACCCTATCTCCAATTCACTAAGATTATGACAATAAACCTATTAGAGGCTTTTACAGCCATGACATCATCATTTGATATCAATTTTCCAGCTGTTGTGATACTGTGAAATATATAGAGAAATGATCTGTCTCCAAACAACTGCTAGAAGTTACTTGTCTAAACTACAGTTAGCTTCTTTATAGGGAGCTTTAATCACTTCAGTCTGTGTGTGTGTGTGTGTGTGTGTGTGTGTGTGTGTGTGTGTGTGTGTGTGTGTGTGTGTGTGTGTGTGTGTGTGTGTGTGTGTGTGTGTGTGTGTGTGTGTGTGTGTTAGTTTTCATAGGTCTGGCCATCGCTTCCATCAGCAGTGATATTTGTAAGTTAATGGCTGAGATACAGGAACACAATGACATCACTGCAACAAAGTCCTGTATACCGGGACTCAACTTACACTTCACTTACGCTCTCTTTAATGAATCTGTTTGGGCCACTTTATGACTGGATGTGGCGACATCATCAAGTCATATGGGAAAATATATTTTCTCTTCCTGAACTCCCTCTCTTCAGTGCAGAATTTATACATTATACTGTACAAAATCAGACCTATTGGTTAATAATTACCATCTATTATAGTAATGACATAACTTCATTGGCAGTTACTGAATGTTACTGCTCTGTGATGTTAATGTTGGTCTGATCTCTGTGTGATTAAAGCTCAGTTTCAGCTTCTATTTCCCTGTATACACCATATTAACTGTAGTTCTTCAGGTGTTTGCCTACAGAAGCAGAGGAAATACTCACAAATATTCCTCATCTTACTGAAAGAGCTTTGCTTTCTTGAGCTCTCAGGATAGCTATCCTGTGATCTGTAGATGAAGGAGCTTTGTTACATCCAGATACTGGAATAATTAACAATTTAGCTGGAGATAACGCTAACTGAAAACTTTGTTATGGAGCTGTGTTTTCTCAAGATAACAGCATGATTCTGTGATTCTCGACATAGCAAAGCTGCTAATTGAGAGAATGGGATTTTTTTTTTTTTTTAGTGCATGCATGGCCTTTCTTAGCTTCTGTATCTGTACTATCTGTATGTTGATGTCTTGGTGAGTACAATGGTGGATAAACTTGCATGGGCAAGAGCAAGGTTGTTAAAAAAAAAGGATCATCCTTTAAATTACTGTTTAACCTACAGTAACAGGTTAGTCTGCCTATAAAAGAGCACACAGTTTGCACACAGTGACAACCACAGCACTGTGTGACAGAGGACACACTGCAGGTCTGTGCTGGAGCCAATCACAGCCACAGTCTCACCACAGTCAGTTTGAAGGAAATCAGAGAAGTAAACACAGAGGTTTAGTGTTCATACTGAGATTTATCAACACTTTCACTTGACTTGATGTTTGAATATGCTACTGCTTTATGTTCAAACAGCCACAAGCTGTGTTTAAACACTGTCAGTCCATAGGTCTAATCTACAGCAGATCCTTATCTCCTGGGCCATGTGAAACATCCTGTTTGACACACTGGAGTCTATTCTGTAACCTTTTTATGAGGCATGTGACTGAAATCAATGTGATGTAATGTAATGTAATGTTTTAGACCTGTAGTGTGTCCTCAGTACGGTAAAAACAAAACAAACAGCCTTGCATCAAAGTAAAAACGGTCCAGTGAATCTTAAAAAGTACAAAGAACAAGTACAAGAAGAAGAAGAAGAAGAAGAAGAAGAGATAAGAATGGGTCATTACGCACCATTTGATGAAATGGTGCCATCTTCGTATTGCTTAACTAAAATAACATCTACAAAGTCTCGTGGAGCTATGATACCCATAGCTGCTGAGGGCGTGACTGTTCGGCAGATAGAGATGTCCTGTGCAAGAGTGGGAGACAAGGGAACGTACTCAAACATGGCTAAAGCAAAAATGGATATCACCTCTAGTATAACATGTAGTGTATGTATTTAAAGCTGCACCGGGTCAGATTTATGCTTTATAGAAACATGCGTGGATTTGTCCAAACTTCACAAACTGAGCAGGTTGGGATGAGACAAGAGGTGTAAAGCCTCAGGGATGAGTTTCGTATTTAACCCTCTGGCTTTGTTCAAAATCCCCCTGCACTCACTCTGTCATTTCTTCAATTTTCTTTTGTCATTTGCTTCTTTTACTGCATAAAGTTTTTGACTAGTCATAAGTATCAAATATTCATTCCTTTTTTCATATTTTAACCCTTCAAGTGCCAGTGTGTTTGCACAATGCATTTGTTTGTTAAACAACTTAAAATATGTGTAGTTTCTTGGAAACTAAGAATATTATATGAAATTCCAAAAATGGACCAATTACATAATCTGGTAGAAAACTTTAAAAAATACAATTTTCAAGTGTTGAGTATAAAATGAAAGATATTTTACATACAATTGTTTGATTTAATACTGTAAATAACAAGGAACACAAAAATGTAGTTTTCATGGGTTTCAATTGGCCACAATAGAGTGAGAAAAGTATTACAACTGAATGTATACTGAGTATATTATTGATATATTTAAAGAGCTGAAAATAAAAAAAAAACAAAAAACAAAAACAAAAACTGATCCTTGGGAATTTTCATTCCATCTGCATTACCACGGCTAAAATGGTAAAAAAAACAATAACAAAGCAAACTGGACTCAAATGTCCGGCCCAGAGCCCAGAGGGTTGAGCCATGAGGCATACAGTATCTGCAGATTGGTGACATAAAACATCACAGAGTTACAGTTTCCCAACATCTTATCTGCATTATGATGAGACGCCGAGTGCAGCTTTAAAACAATCCACACAACCTTCGATGGAAATCCACAGAAATGTGCCAAGTAACCGTTACGGTGCGACGACTGGGTTAAAGACAGGGAGAGATAAGACTGGAACACACCTCTGTGATTTGTTCTAACAGCTCAAACTTTTTCACGTTGTTGTCCCACTTGACTCTGTGTCCGTTGGGAACCGGCTTCAGGCACTCCCACACCTTCTCCAGGCTGCCGCTGACGACCCCCTCGCCCCTGTAACTGCAGAGGTCAGGCAACAGGACACAGTCAGGACAGGACAGGACAGCGCTGTAGATTACTGAGGCATGACTCCACTCTAAATTAGATGTTCATTATTGGACAAGCTAATTATTGAAAGCCTGTTCACAGATAAACAGTGCAGACCTACACACCATGCATTTAAAAACCTTTGGTCAATTATTAAACCATATTTTCTTTAAACATGATACACATTATAAGGATAGGAAATAAAAGTCTCTCCTTCTGCAGTGAACTGAGGTGGCTTCTTACATTGCAAGAGACTGAGGTCATGTGATTTGTACATATGTGTGTCCATAATAATAAATAACTGAATTATTAAACATGATTTGGTCTGATGCCATTAAATGGAGGAGCAATGGGGGTTAAAAGCTTTCTGAATGTCATTTAGCTTCATGTCAGAAACACTACATTCAAAATCACCAAGTGATCTACATTTGTGACATGGTCAACCAACCAGCCTGTGTTCAACTAGCAACTCATAACAGCTAATAATATTTTAATGATCACAAAAATGCCAGCACTCAGTGTTCTCAGTGTGCGCATTCTGCCTCTAGGGGCCTGTCAATCAAACCAATAACAGAAGACAGGAGTTGGATGACGTCATGTGGTCTGTAGTGTGGGACCATGGGAGGTGTTAGCATAAGCTCCTCCCAGTTTGGATTCCTTCAGTGTTTCATATTTCATATTTAAACTCAGTTTTTGACAGCTCAGCTGAAAAATAATGTATAACTAGAAAATGCATTTCCTGAAGGAAATACGGGTGAATGCTGAAAGCTGAATAAATTGTTGAAACAATGCTGAATTAATTGAAGAAACTGCTGAAGCAATCTTGAAGAGATTAAACAAAATATGAAGAGTATGAAATGGTTGGAAATTACTTGAATTGTTGAAGATCAGTATGAAGAACTTGAAAGGCTAAAGTCTACTCAGATTTATTTAAAACTGACAGCTGGAAAACATTTTTGAAATTAAATTTTATTAATAAGACTATTAGACTACTCATCTCCAGCTCAGGATGTGGAGCTGTGTGCGTTGACAGGCTCACTACAAACTCACCACGAGTTGATTCCTGAGATATTTAGCTTTTAATTTCATCAGTACAGTTTGTTACCATGGTGTGCAGGACAGGTAGTACGACAGAAACGAGGTCACAGGTGGAGGTGCGAGGCCTTATCCTTCTTGTTCAGACTTACTGTACACCAAAGCAACATGTCTTCTCAAGTTTACTACATGTACGTCACCAATGTTCAATAACGGTAAAAAGAAAAAAAAAAAAAAAAAGAAAAAGAGAGAAAAAAAGTTGCGGTTTCTCACACATTCCCCGGGAACTCCGACGATGGACGCCAAGACACCACCACGTCGTTCTGCCAAAGAAAACAACATGTTAATGTAACAGGGTTGTTTAAAAAATGTGAAGTTCATCAACATTAATTCATTTATTCTTTAAATTCATTTTATTTTAGTCAGCAAGTTATTTTGCTGCCGGCTTTTATTCTATTTTTTTATCGTCCCCTTTTCCATTTGTCAGCTGTGTGTGTGGTACGTATTGAGAACAGCTCTGTGTTTGTTTTTATTAATTATCATTATCATATTAACTTGAGAAAAAATCTAAAATGTATATAGAGTTTTGTGTGTAATTTTGCCATGTTTTGTAATGGTTATTAAGTGCTGTCATGTGTTTTAACCTGTCCTAATGGTCAGCTGTTCATGTAAACAGTAACCATTCTGATATAGTTTAAGTTTCTTTAGGTTTATTTATTGTAGGAGCTGAGCCCGACACCATCTTCAACCACCAACTATTACTTTTCTGTCTCATCAGGTACGTTTTCATTTTTGATACAAAGAAACATTTCAGTTAGCCTTTGCATGTCGTATAAATGTGTATACATATTTTATTTTCTCTGTAAAAAAAAATAATAATAACAATAGGTTCATGGTTGTTTATGTTAGAAGATAGCCCAAGATTCACAGATCAATGTTTTTTAATCACTGTAACCGCTATATGATCACACTAGGCTTGTCACCTTTTCCATTTGTCGACTGTGTGTGTCAATCAATAACTGTGAACCTGAGAGTGTGTGTTGTTGTCGAGACGAGCAAACATGAGCAACATTTGCCTGTGTGACACACTACACATTTCAAAACAACACGACAGGTCATCCAAGTCATATTTCTGAGCTTTTACATGTGTGTGGGAGAGACACTTTATCAGATGGTGGACCGATGGGTGGGTCAGGACAAGCAAGGTGAGCAGCTCTTGACCAGTTGAAGCTAAAATAGAAATCACATCGAATCATATAGAAGTTATGGTTGGGCAGTAATACAGTAATTCTTTTATATTATGTATGCTGCTGTGACAAATGAATTTCCCCTCGGCGATGAATAAAGTTTAACCTAAGCTACCCATAAGGTATCCTGCAGCATCTTAAAAATAGCACCCCGGTATCAGTTTCATTACCGCCATTAGAAGAAAATTGCAATGCATTCATATAGGGGCCTGATATAATAATGAGTGTATGTTCAGCACCTACATGTGTGTGGTTGAGTTTTCCATTTTCCACCAATAGTATGTTTTCCTTTCGGGAGACATTTGATAAAGTTGATGTTCATGTGACAGCTCAGAGAAAACAAGATCCTGGTCCCCAAGAAAAACACAACTTCTGCAAAAACCTTGACTAGATCTGAAGCACTTTGTTGCCGTAGTTATCATGTGTGTCTTGCTTGTGCCGATCAGCAATTCGATCCTCTATCAGCGATTGAGAGGACGATTGCCCATGTTCTTTTTTCCTTGCCGATGTTATAAAACACATACACACGCTGCTACAGCTGTGCAGAGCCTCATCCACTGTGATCTGGCTCAGCTGATCTGCACTCAGATGGCGGTTAGATCTTCACATTTCAACTCTTTTTTTATACAAAGTGTAAGCTGCAGGTGAGCTGGCTGGAGAGCGCAGCGCCTTTTGTTTTTTTTGCAGTTCCAACCACATGCTCTTTTTTAGAAGTTATGTGCATAAAAGCGGTTAAGTTGTACATGTTTTGTTATTGTTTCAGTCTCTGTATGTGGTGTTTGGTATTCCGATGTAGGCGCAAGCCAACATTTTGGTGACTCCATCGGAGCTGTACAATGTGATTTTTTATTGGTCACAGTAATACTGTATACCCTGGGAACATGTGGAGGAGGTCTAACAGTATTAACATTTGGATACCACCCAACCCTGACAGAAGGTGAAGCAGACTAGGAGAGCACTCTGTCCCTTTAAGAAGCTCATATTTACATTACATTGTAGCAAGCTCAATTCCATGACCTCAAACATTGTCATTGCGATTGAAGCCATCACATCTATCACTGTCATGGGCGTGGCCCATTAACAAAGGCTCGGGTTTGTCAAGAGCAAGTAACAAGTAAATAAACACGTTTCACTATCACCTTAAACTGGTGAACATAGTCTGAAACAGTTGGTCTATTGGTGTAAGGACTAATGGTTGGTTCTTTGGACGGACGGACATATTGAAATGTTGAATTCTGAATAATGAACTTTACACCATATCAACACTGGATAATTCCACAAGGTGCTGAAAACAGGTCCTGCTTTGTGTTGACATGATGAATACGTCAGCCGCACATTTACGCTGTCAGCTTCCTGTTTGACCACATCCCTAAGGTGTGCTACTGGATCCTGGTCTGGAGACTGGGCTCACGGTCATAAAACCAGTTTGAGACTGAAGCTTGGTGACTTGAAGCATCCTCCTGTTGAAGCTATTACACGTTTAAAAAGAAAAGCCATGAAGGGATAAACATGGTCAGCAACAAAACTCAGACAGACTGTGGCATTCAGACCATGATTATCTGGCACTGATGCTGCCTCAGCACTGATGCAGATGGATCAGACCAGAGGTAGTGTGAGGAAACTTGAACACACTTGTAGTTGTCTGGGTTGACTGAACATAATGTTCACCATCCTGGATAACCTGTAGTACAACAGTGATTATCAGTCGGCTCAGTCGACTCTCCGGCTACAAGCTCATTCATGTGGAAAAGGTGGAGTTCATGGAAAACCATGAATCAAGTACTTAACAGGATATGGAGAAGAAACACTGATGCCTGCAGGCAGGGCCGTTGCTAGGAGTTCTGGGCCCCCTGTAAGAATACTGAAATGGGCCCCCAGCCCCCTGACATTTCATCACCACTTTTTTCTTAGACTATGCATTATCATTTTAAATTTATTTTTCGGGCACTCTATGTTCTTGACAGTGCCTGATGAAATACAACCAATTAAATTATTTTTCCATTTAACCACTCAATAGAATAACTGGGTATTATTATGTAAATTATGTATTACACACATGGAATTTTCATTGTGCATAACAACCATAACCAGATTTATGTGTAGGCATTCTCTGTTCTTTCTGCTAGCACTAGTAACCTGTCTGTGCTACGTTAGCTAACAATTCCCTCACGAGTTTGCAAGGGGCTACTGTTGCTCCAGCGTGGACTAAACCATTTTTTTTTTAAAAAGAAAAGGAAGGTTATTGCTTGGAAAATAAAACGTATTTCATGAATACTGCATGTTTTGTGGCTTTGCTTTGATGCTGATGCACCATTAGTATGAATATTAGTCTGGGTTATATGTAGAATAAATTAGTCATAGAAAGATTAGGCTAATGGGCTGTGGGGCTCTAGAACTGTCATCACCTTTCTCCCCTATGCAGCTGACCTTAGTCACAGTCGTGGTAAGAAGTGATGTTCAACAACAGAAAATGTAAATGATGTGAATTTAAAAAAATAACACACAAAGTCAGACCAGTGTTAGATTGTAAATAAGAGCATTTCTGCGTGGTTTCTCTCTTTTTTCTGATGACGAACAGGCTGTTGAATGTTTCATAAGACAAAAAGCTTAAGTTAGACTGTTTCTGCTACAGGGAGGAGGAAAAACAGATGTTTGAGATGTCTGATTTATAATCATGGAATAATGATCAGTGTGTGGATCATTGTTCTACACATCAGAGATTTAGATTTATTTCCAGTTCTTGTCAGGGAGTTTACTCTGTTTTTTGAGTTTTATTCTGAGTTGAGGTGATGAAGAAGACTTAAAATCACCATCATTGTTGGGTTAAAGAATCTTGGTTCTAATAAAATGAAGGAATGAGATTAACTTAGTGAGAAAAACTCTTAATGTAGCTTGAGCTGCAGTGGACACGTGAGATCTAGACCAGTAAAACAACTTTTTAATATTTTATACTGACTGAATTATATAAATGTACTGATCGTTATTGTTCATAATGTAAAGTATTTTGTTCTCATCAGGACTGACTCCTTTTTTCCACGGTTCTGATTGGTCAGTAGTTTGGCTGTTTATAGTCTGAAGTTGACTTGCTCTGAAGCAGTTTAGGACAGAAGCATAGTGATTTACCCTGGTAACATGTGAGTAACCGTTGTGTAGGACTGAAGACTCAGAGTTAAACCTGAAGTTACCTTCATAACCTCAAATCCTGCTTTGTAGTTCAAAGCATCGCTGTCTCCTCTGACCTCACTACCAACAACAACCTGTATCTGCTTGATTTCATGCAGACCACTGCTGCTGCCACATAATTGGCTGATTGGATAAATGCATGAATAAGCAGCTGATTCTAATAAAGTGCTCAGCGACTGTATGTTCAAGACTAGAAAATTTCCTCTCGGGAAATTTTGAAAGGCCCACGGGGCTACTGCCGGTTTTGCCATCTCTGTCAACATGGGAATCAAACCCACGATCTTAAGGTCAAGACAGAGCTGATCAGACAGACACATGATCATCTCTCTATAAGCACTGATATGGAGGAGCTGTAACCACATTAGGTTAAGTGTGTGTGTGTGTGTGTGTGTGTGTGTGTGTGTGTGTGTGTGTGTGTGTGTGTGTGTGTATAATCACATGAAGTTACCTGTGTGTGTTAGAGTGTGGGAGAGGAGTGCGCACTTCCGTGCACATTTGTATGTTACCTGTGTGTTTTGATGTGTGTGTGTGTGTCTGTCACTGTAATCACATGAAGCTGGTTCTAGAGTCTTTGTGTGTGTCTGTGTGACTATGAGCTGCATCCTGTGTCAGTCTGATTTAGCTGTGTCTGTGTTTATAAACATTTAAGCGAGCGCCAGGTGGATTGTTTATGAAGTTAATGAGCTCTGGCCTGAGAATCAGACATTACCACGGCAACTCGAGGTGGTTACCATGGCGATAGGGGCCCCCCATGCTGAGGCAGACAGAAACGTGGAGAAAAAGAGCGTTTTTCTGCCTCTGCACTGGTCTCGCAAAAGTCTTAGGGTGACAAAACGGTAACTCCTATCAGAACAAAACACAGATCAACGTTGCTCTAAGGACTTCCTGAAAAATGTGGTACGATTTGGTGTTTCTACAGTAAATATTTTGGCGACGCTGGCAGTTTTAAAACATCGGTCCGTTCTGCTTCTCTCAGAAAATATTTGTATTGGAGTCAATGAGGAGCAGAGACAGACATGGCCGCACTCAGAGGCTTATTCTGTAAGTTCTGTAAGTCTCTCTGATATTTTGAGCACATGAATTGATAGATAACAAGTTTGTCTTACAAATTCTGAAAAAATCATGTGTGTAGAGTGTAAATTGTGGCCGTGCATCCAGAAAAAATACAAAATGTTTCTTCACTCTCTCCCACTCTAACCGATGATGTCACGTGCTCTGACACGAACATTCCGTGCAATACACAACCATTATAATCTCATAATTTCTCCAAAAATGACCATGGTCATTGATCAGGGATTGATCAAAAACTATATGACCTATCAAAACGTGGAGTAATACGACAATACACAAGACTTGTGTCTACTGTTTAAAGTTTAAATGAAGTCTCTAGGTGAAGGTATGCCTGAGCAGTAGACGTTTGTTAAACTCCAATGATTGGTCTTTTTCGCTCTTTTTTTTCCGCCCGTCCCATTGACTTCAATGCAAAATTTTTGCGCAAAATTCGTACACTGTTGAGAAAAGTAATAGCACACCGATCCCAATCAAGCCGCACGTTTTGATATATAATTTGGCCTGCAACTCTTCGAGTCTAGTAGCGAACCGAAAGTCGGCCGGAAGTGGAAAAATAACTAGAAAAAACATTTCCAAGAATGGAAATGGTGTGAATGCTGAAAGCAATGCTGAATGAGCTGAAGAAATTGTTGAAACAATGCTGAATGAGCTGAAGAAAGAAAGAAAGAAAGAAAGAACAAAAGGACAGAAGGAAAGAAAGAAAATGGGAAGGGTAGATGGAGAAAGAAAGAAAGAACAAAAGGACAGAAAGAAAGAAGACACAGAGAGAAGGGTAGATAGAGAAAGAAAAAGGTAAGAAAAACAGAATAATAGAAGATAAAGAGAATAGAGAATGAATGAAAGAGACAGAGGAGTAGTAAGAAAGAAGGAAAGATATTGGGGTGGATAAATGAAAGAGAGAGATATACAGAGAGCAGTAGAAAGAAAGAAAGAAATGGGGTAGAAACATAGAAAGAGAAAAGGAGTAGAAAGAAAAACAGAAAGAAACAAAGAAGTAAAAAGAAATGGGGTGAAAGAAAGAAAGAAAGACAAGAAAGAAGAAAAAGAGAGAGGGGGATGATAGATAGAAAGAGGTAGATGGATGGATGGATAGGGAGGGAAAGATAGAAAGAAGTTATGTAAAATACAAATGAAGGAGTAAAAGAAAGAAAAAGAGAGAAAAAAAGAGACAAAGGGTTTATAGATAGATAGATAGATAGATAGATAGATAGATAGATAGATAGATAGATAGATAGATAGATAGATAGATAGATAGATAGATAGATAGATAGATAGATAGATAGATAGATAGATAGATAGATAGATAGATAGATGTTAAAAGCTGAGTCCTATGTCCCAGGCTCCACCTGTAATTGTACTACTATTAATAGAGTTGGAAAGACTAAACGTCTGGACTTAAATTCATGAGAAAAATATAAATTGTTGGAGATGTTTACATCAAAAGTATAAAATAATTGAGAGGTTGATGAATGTGAGCTGAAAACCTGTGTGTGTGTGTGTGTGTGTGTGTGTCTGACGGTCTCTCTGTCTGCGTGTACATGTGCAGAAAGCCACAGAACTCCTCTCTCCCTAATGATCTGATTGATTAGACCTGCGTGGCAGCCTGCCCTCAGAAGTTACCATGGCGACTCAACTAACTGCTTACATTTTACTGTATGGCACAGTGTTGTGTTTGTGTGTTTGTGTATGTGTGCATGTGTGACTGTGTGTGAGTGTCTGTCTGTGTGAGTGTGATGCCTGTGTTTGTGCGTGGACATCCTCTGTCAGTCTGGTTTATCATGTGTCTGTGTGGGGCTGTGTTTAAAAACATCTTAACGAGCGGCCAGGCTGCACCTGCACTGTTCTATTTATAGACATGATAACGAGCTGGCCGCTACAGCTGGACCAACTGCACACAGAGCAGAGCAGAGAGATTTGAGCTCTGTGCAGCTTCCCAAAACAGCCCAGAAAAAGAGAACCGTACCTCTTATCAGAATGTGGCCATGACTACTGGGGCAAGGAGACCTTCCTGAGCACATTGATGTGCATTAAATGTTTGTAGGGCAAAAACTTTTCTCAGGGTCGCAAGGTAGAAAAGGGGGGCATTTCTGTTTTTCTAAAAAAATCAGCTCCTACTTTTATATTGAAGTGGATGAGCCACTGGAGCGGGTCTAGCTGCACAATTAGGCTCATAGAGACAATTCTGTAAGTCTGTCTGCTGTTTTGAGCACATTAAATGAGACACGACAAGTGTGGCTACAAACCAGTGAGGGAATTATGTGTCTAGAGTTTAATTTGTGGCCGTGCTGGCAATTTATCCAGAAAAAATCCTGAATGTTTTTTCGATCCCTCTCACTCTAGCGATGATGTCACTCACTCTAAGCCCTGCTCGTTAGACGCAACACACACCCATTATAAAGCTGGATTTTGTCAAAAAACTTAATGATTTTAAAGCGGCCAAATATCAGAAACTGTTGAAGATATCAATAAGCTGAGTCATAGAGGAACACTTAAAAAGTTTGTCTACAGCTCAGAATTTGAATGAAGTCTCTAACTGAAAGTATGTGGACACTTTAAAGGCTGAAAGAAGTAAGAAGATTTGAAGAGTTTCAAGACTGTTCCAATGCATTCTCTATGGGGAAAAAAAAAATCAGAAATAGTTGAATATTGCAAAAAGTATTAATAGTTGAAAAGAGAAAAGACATAGCACACCTGTCCCGAAAAGGCTGAACATTTTGATATTTGAATTGTTGAAATAGCACAAAGTATGAAGGACTAGTTACATGACGAAGAAAGGCAGAAAATGGCCGAACCGAATAACAATAGTGTGAATGCTGGAAAGTAGCATTTCCTGATGGAAATGCGTGTGAATGCTGAAAGCAGCTGAACGCTGTTGCAGAATTAGCAAATGGTGCAAGCAGTGATCACCATTCAAATGGTTGACCAAGGTAGGTATCGAACCCACAACCTCATGGTCAGCAGACTTTCACTCTGCCTCTAGGCCACAGTGTACACACAGTTGCAGAGACTGTTGTCTGTTGATGAACTGCACTCTGTCTCACTCTGAAGTTAACGAGCCCAAAGCTGTAGTTCCAGTGCAAATCAATCTTAGTGCAGTGGTATAAACAAGAAACATGTTAACACAAACCAAGATTGAAAGAGGTAAAGAGAATAGGTGGGGGCGCATTATCAAGTTTGATCATGTGACCAGACCAAGTGGTATTGGTTAAAGTTCAAAGTGGCTGACACACTAACAAGACTGCTCAGGTGGGATTTGAACCTGTGACCTTGTGGTTGGATGGCAGGAACCTTATCCACTAGGCCATTCCAAGACTTCCGATGAAGTAGAGGCAGGGCTCCAGCGTGCGACCTATTAGGTCGCATATGCGACCTAATTTCTGAAGGTGCGAGTTAAAATTTAATGAGGTCGCTCCGGTGCTACTTGCAGGAGGACGAGTGAAAAAAAAAAAGTTTTATTTTTTCATTTTAAGTAGCTTCCGTTACAAAGTAAAACAAATAAATAGATGAACTTGCACTGCATCTGCATGGGTTGTCAGTCAAAAATACGCCGCCTCCTCTCTCTCTCTCTCCCTTCACACACGCACACAGCAGCAGGCAGGTAGCCTACACACCCTCCTCCTCTCCGCTACGTGAGTTAGTGCATAACAGCGCTAGTCGCTACCAGTGTTGTGCAAGTTAGTGAAAAATAGTAACTAGTTACAGTTACTAGTTACTTCATTTAAAAAGTAACTCAGTTAGTAACTGAGTTACTTAAACCAAAAAGTAATGCGTTACTGAGAAAGTAACTTTTTCGTTACTTTAAAACGTTTTTTTTTTCCAATGCTCCCACTAAATAAAGGTTGAATAGGCTTTATGCACAGCTCCCCTACTTCCTGAACTTAAACCAGCTTCTTTATTTCCTGTCTTGCATTACTGGACAAACTGATTATGGTGTGTCTGTGACTCTGACCTCAGTAGTCACAACAATGGTCAGACACTTGGATTCAGGAGCAGTGGAGCAGTGGAGCTGTGCATAAAGCCTTTCCCCCTCTATCCGTCATTTCTACTGATGCTGATGAAAAAACACTTGTCTTTATCTGTGAATTTTACCATCATCATCATCATCATCATCATCATGCTGCATGATGTCAGCAGCACTGCAAAAAAAGTCTTGAGGATACGTCTTGACCGAGTTACATTCAAGAACCTGTTTCAGTGACGGAAAGTAAATTCACTCCAGCGGTAATTTTTTATTTCGATCGATCAGCTGTGTTTACCCAGAGCGATTGCTCTGTGTTTAGCGTTTCAGCTGTCATAATTGGAGTCCGTCTGTTGGACTCAGACCGCTGCTGCTCGGGTGGAGTGGGTACTGGTGTGTGCTCGCTGTGACTCTCGAGCTGTGTCCCAGGGGCTGCACTGGCACACAGCTGATCGGTCTGGGATGCTGCGTTACCTTAGCTCGCCGACATGCAGCTGTCCTGAGGTAGCTGACGTGTGGCCGAAACCACCTTGCGTTTCATTCAACCGAACTGTAGTAACGCGCCACTTCACATTCTCAGTAACGGCAACGGCGTTGTAACGATGGGAAAAGTAATTAATTAGATTACTCGTTACTGAAAAATATAACGCCGTTAGTAACGCCGTTATACTCTAATGCCGTTATTACCAACACTGGTCGCTACAATGTTGTCGTCTTATTATTAGACATTAGCAGCAGCTAGCTCAGCTGACGTTAACTTTATCATCCATCTATTAGGCTACGTTTACGGTGACCAAACGTCCTGTTTTGCCCAGACATGTCCACATTTCACGTCCTGTCCGGGGCGTCCGGTTTTTTTTCTTTTTTCTAAATGAAATCATGAACATGTCCGGCGGTGTTCACTGTTTTTAACGGGACCGCTGACCGGCGCGGTCCGACTTCATTCTCGGTTCCGGACCATTGAGTAGTTAAATGTAGGAGCATCTAGGAGCTCAGAGGAACAGACAAGAAGCTCACTGCTTCAGAGCAGTTACAGTAAAGAAGCAGGTGTGTGTGAGAGTGAGGGAGGGAGAGAGAGAGAGAGAGAGAGAACCTACAGTAAAATACCCCCCCTCCTTGAGAGCAGACAGGAAAGACAGTAAAGAAGCATGTGTGTGTGAGTGAGGGAGGGAGAGAGATTTTTTATTTTATTATATTTTTATCCCTGTGGTATCGAAAATGGTATTGAGTATTGAATATTTTCCTGAATATCGATATTGAGTTGAAAATTTTAGTATCGTGACCATGATCGTGACAACCTTAGTGCCAGTAACTGTCCATCTGATTATCTGGACAACTGTAGTAGCCTATCAGAAGGTCAGAATAGAGAAGTTGGTGCCACGAGCTAAAAGATGATGGAGACCAGTGTATCGATGGAGAAGGGATGGATTTGGTACACAGAGGCATGCATGGAGAATGTGATTTTTACACCAGTACTTTTACTTGAGTAAAATTTCATCAAGGTAACAGTACTTTTACTTGAGTAGATTTTTTTGGTTGGCTACTCTTTCCATCCCTGTGGTCTAGTTGATTATTTTAGCATTCTTACCTCATCAACAGCCCACTCTATTGCAGCCTCTTTAAACATGCTGCTCTGTGTATTAGGTCACGTATTAATAACACGCTATACAAAGAAAAATATGGTGCTACCTAATTTGTTTTGGTGCTACTAAATGAAAAACTAGGTGGCACCAGTGCTACCTGTGAAAAAGTTAGTCTGGAGCCCTGAGTAGAGGTTGAGACTTTGATGAATGTGAGATTTTTCAATGATGCTTAAAAAAGCATCATAAATGAGCCATTAGAAGTTTGTCTACAAATCAGAATTTGAATGAAGTCTCTAGCAGAAAGTACGACATGAATGAGGCAGGAATCGAACCCATGACCTCATGATCAATAAACCTTTACTCTGCCACTTCGCCACAGAGAGCACAGACATAAGCATGTTGCCATTGTAATGTGATGATGTGCTGCAAACGGTGGCAGAAGCAGTTAATGCGTCTCTTAACGAAAACCTGTAACCAATTGAGGGTGGGGGAGGGGAGCAGAATTCAACATCACATAACAAGATTGCTCAGCCTGGATTCGAACTAGTGACCTTGGGGTTGGCAAGCGGCCACCTTACCAACTGGACTACAGACAGAGTTGTGGAGAGCTCTCAGCATTGGGCTGAATGAGAGCAGAGAGCTCCCTGGCTGCATTTAAAAAATAGGTATTTTAAATTATTATCTAAGTCTCTTTGCATTTTTGACCAGAATTTTAGCCAGAAGACAAGCGTGGCTACAAAACTGGAGAAAATAATTTGTCTAGAGTTTAATTTGCAGAAAAAGTTAAATATTTTAAAAAGTATAAATAGTTAAAAAGAGAAAAGTAATGCCGATAAAGTTCAAAAAAAGCTGCACGTTTTGATATATGAATTGTTGAAATAGCACAAAGTATGAAGGACTAGAAGAAGACCGTAAAAAGGTGGAAGAAAATGGCCGAACAGAAGAACCAGAGGCGGATTAAGGTAGTCATGGGCCCCTAGGCTATTCTTTCTGTGGGGCCCCCTTATGCAGCAGCAGCGGCATATAAAGCTAATAAAGGCACGTCCGGGGGGGGGGTTGGGGGGTATGATCAGGAAGGTACCAAATCCATACAAATACCAAATACATCTGCAAATACCTTAACCTAGAAGGTTTGCCAAAGTCGCAGCATTCCTGGTTAAAACAGCCCATATCTTTAAATCTACTGCCGTATATTGTTACTGCTTGGTACCATTAGTTGGCGAACACACTCAGTTTCAATCCTGACGTCATTTGTGGGTATGTTTTTAAGCAAAATATCTGAGAAAAGAAGAGTTTCACTGGAGCGCAGCCACTCCTCTTTCAGGGGCTCCCGCAGCTCGAAGCTGAACAGGAAGGGATCTTCAGGTGTTGAGAAACACTGTGTGTGTCCGTGTGGCAGACTGTAAATGTACAGAAAGAAATATTTACACAGAAATATTTTTTCTGTGTAAATATGTTTCAAATTCAGTTTTACTGAAAGTCACGTAATCCAATGTGGCTGCCACCTGGTGACGTTACAATGCAAATTAGATGAGTAAATTTACTCCTATCACAAACTTTAGGTCATTATGAATATTTTTCTCATTTACACCATAGATGTATCCCTCACCACTTGCAAGCTACAGCCTTGTGAAATCTTGAAATCCAAACTTAATATTTTCCTAAATAAACTCTGGGGCCTAGAGGGTTAAAAAGATGAATTTAAGAAAATAAGTAAAAGTCAAGAAATTGGTCTCAGACCTCAGAGGATGTCTGTGTGTGTCTGTTCATTCAGTTGTAAGCAGTGTGTGTGATTTGGTGTTTGCACTAGAGTGTTTTGGGGGCCACAAACAAGATCATGTTTAGGGCCACCAAAATCCTAGGGCCGGCCCTGTAGGAAGGACTCGTGTGTGAATAACTGAATCAATAGCCTAATAGGACTAGAGAACAAGGAGGCACTGCAAACGGATTTGATTTGGATACGTTTCTCTAAGAGACTTTCTATTCTTGCATATTTGTCTTCCCTATTGTTTAGAGACAGTAGGGTTAAAAAAAAAAAAAAAACATGACGTGACGGTAGGATTTAAACATTAGCGCGAGTAAGGACGGCAGCTGAAAAAAAAGGACGGCAGCGGGAGCAGCGCTACAAGAAAGGTAGAACACGTTCTCTGGGAACATGAGGAGCAAAAACACATCCTTCACATCATAACACTGAGGTGCACAGTGTTTCTGCCCCCCCGCCCTGCCGAATGAACGGGCAATTGAAAAAAAAAAAAAAAAAAGGCATGTAGCCTAACCAGCTCTTTACTACAACAACAACAATATCCTTCTACAAATGAACGATCGCCCCCGTATAACCGTGTAACTTCGGCTAATCATGATTTAACTCACTCTCAGTGGCCATCAGAGACAGGTGATTGATCCCAGTCCGTTTTGGCCCATATGGATCTCAGTTTATAGGCTAGTTGTTGGTCTCTTTTTTTCTTTCTCCCACCTTGCGCTCTGCTGTCGGGGCTCGCTGTTTTTTCTATAACATTGCGGCTCCGTGACCACATAATCTGACCAATCCCGGGGCCCCTCCACACGTGGGGCCCCTAGGCTGCAGCCTAGGTCAGCCTGTGCATTAATCCGCGCCTGAGAAGAACAATAGAAACAGCATTTCCTAACGGAACATGCGTGTGAATGCTGAAACCCAATGCTGAACCATGCTGAATTAGCAGAATAAATTGACAAAGACATGCGGAATGGCATACAAGAAACATGTCCATGGAAGGAATTGAACCCACAACTTCATGAGTGGTAACCTAACACACTAAACATATGGCCACAGAGAACCTGAGTTACAATGAGCTTTATACTATGAGGAATCAAAGACTGTCCAATGACAGCTGAATAATTGGAATCAAAAGTCAAGCAATGATGTGAAATGACTGAGGCAGGAATCGAACCCATGACCTTATGATCATTAAGCCTTTACTCTGCCACTCGGCTACAGAGAGCACACTGCTTTCAAGACTGTTGTCATTCATTGTAATGTGATGATGTGCTGCAAACTGGTATGAGTAATCAAGGAGATAACAAACACCTGTAACCAATTGAAGGCGGGGGAGGAGAGCAGAATTCAACATAACATAACAAGAGTTCTTCCCTTGGATACGAACCAGTAACCTTGGGGTTGGCACAGGGCTTGAAATTAGCGGTCGCCACTCGCCATTTGCGACCCAGATTTCTCTGTGGCGAGACAGATTTTTAACTGTCTCGCCACTTGGCGAGCTAGAAAAAAAGAGACTCCCAATCTGTTTCCAGGGTTTCCCCCAGTGTATTATAAGTTTATAGTCACCTGACAATGTCACAACTTAGTCGCGCATAACGGGACACGTGACGGACATCATGCTTATCAGACCGCTGCTGCTTCACAGCTGACCGAGAGGAACGCACCGAGCCCAGTTAACGTGAGCCGAGCCGCGGCTCCAGAGGTTCAGTCAGCTGCTGTAGCACAGCTGGTAGCTGTTAGCTGGTAGCTGTTAGCTGTTAGCACGCCGGGGTCGGTGGTCGGACTATCCGACGGACGGATGGGGGGGTGGGGGGTGGTATTTGAACACTGTACAATCAGCGCGATATAGCGCATTTAACGTTTACGAGCGGCAAAGTGCCAACTGTCCATGCGCCCGTGTCTGTGTGTGTATGTGCGTGCGCGCGCGTGTGTGTGTGTGTGTGTGCGTGCGTGCGAGAGAGACGGCAGGTGGACTGACTGGCAGAGATGAGAGTTGGTGAAGCGCTGTTTAAAAATTATTATTATACTGTTCTTCTTTGAGTGGGGTGGGATTGTGGGAGGGATAAAAAACTGGGGAAAAAACGGAAGAATGGAAGTCTCTATGTCACGTTGTACTGTCATGTTGCTACCTGTGAAATTGCTTCCATTAAAGAAAGTCATCAAAAAATAAATAAAATAAATATATATATATATATATATATATATATATATATTTTTTTTTTTCTTCTGTGAGAGCCTGTGGCAGGCCGCCACACATAAACTACTGTTATTCCAGAAAAGTTGAAAGGTCATTGTCTACAGAGCACAATTGATTGAGAAGAACAGGATGACTGTTATATGGTACAACTATGACTGCTATATAACTTGATGTCGAAATACAATAGTGAAGCAACTTGTTGGTTTTGGCTAGTAAAAAATCTGTCTGGCGAGTAACTTTTTTGACCTACTAGCCACTTGGCTAGTAGGTCAAAAAGTTAATTTCAAACCCTGGGTTGGCAAGCGGCCACCCTACTCCCTACACTACAGTGGAGTTGTGGCGAAGAGGTTGAGACTTTGATGAATGTGAGATTTTTCAATGATGCTTAAAAAAAAAGTAAGGAAAGTGCAGAAATTAGCCACACCAAGCAAGAAGAGGACTTTTTTGTGACCTGTGACTATTTTTTGGTGAATTAAAATGAACTAGAAAAAGCATTTCCAAGAATGGAAATGGTGTGACTGCTGAAAGCAGCTGAACGCTGTTGCAGAATTAGCAAATAGTGCTAGCAGTGATCACCATACAAATGTTTGACCAAGGTCGGAATCGAACCCACAACCTCATGGTCAGTAGACTTTCACTCTGCCTCTAGGCCACAGTGCACACACAGTTGCAGAGACTGTTGTCTGTTAATCATCTGCACTCTTGAATGACTTAGAATTAAAATTTCTGTGAATTTCAGGCTGAGAGCAGCAGTTTCAACATGAAGCAAGTTATCAGAAGTCAACAGAGGACGACTGGGAAAATAATTCACTATAATTGTTGTTGAGGCAAGATTTGAACCAGCAACCTTCAGGTCTCCAGACCAGCAAGCTAACCTCTAGGCTACAGACAGAGACAGTATGTGAGGGTTAAAGAAAACCTTTGATAAGAGGATCACTGGCTTCTGCTTAAAAAAAAAGTAAGGAATTGAACCCATGACCTCATGATCAATAAACCTTTACTCTGCCACTTCGCCACAGAGAGCACAGACATAAGCATGTTGCCATTGTAATGTGATGATGTGCTGCAAACGGTGGCAGAAGCAATTAATGCGTCTCTTAACGAACACCTGTAACCAATTGAGGGTGGGGGAGGGGAGCAGAATTCAACATCACATAACAAGATCTGTCCAATGACAGCTGAATAATTGGAATCAAAAGTCAAGCAATGATGTGAAATGACTGAGGGAGGAATCGAACCCATGACCATATGATCACTAAGCCTTTACTCTGCCACTCGGCTACAGAGAGCACACTGCTTTCAAGACTGTTGTCATTCATTGTAATGTGATGATGTGCTGCAAACTGGTACGAGTAATCAAGGAGATAACAAACACCTGTAACCAATTGAAGGCGGGGGAGGAGAGCAGAATTCAACATAACATAACAAGAGTTCTTCCCTTGGATTCGAACCAGTGACCTCAGGGTTGGCAAACAGCCACCCTACCCCCTACACTACAGTGGAGTTGTGGAGAAGAGAGGTTGAGACTTTGATGAATGTGAGATTTTTCAATGATGCTTAAAATAAAAAGAAATTAGTATAAATTAGCCACACCAAGTAAGAAGAGGACTTTTTTGTGACCTGTGACTATTTTTTGGTGAATTAAAATGAATTAAAAAGCACTTAACAGCAAGTTACAAAGTTGAGCTCCTTCTCCTGCTGCTATGAAAAAAATGCATTGGGCTGAATGAGAGCAGAGAGCTCCCTGGCTGCATTTAAAAAATATTTTAAATTATTATCTAAGTCTCTTTGCATTTTTGACCAGAATTTTAGCCAGAAGACAAGTGTGGCTACAAAACTGGAGAAAATAATTTGTCTAGAGTTTAATTTGTGGCCATGCTGACAGTTTAGCCAGAAAAACTCTAGAATGTTTTTGTGCCTCTCTCCACTCTGACACCACTCTAGCTCTGCTCGTTAGACGCAATACACACACATTATAAAGCTGAAAAAAATCAGAAAAAGTTAAATAATTGAAAAAGTATAAATAGTTAAAAAGAGAAAAGTAATGCCGATAAAGTTCAAAAAAAGCTGCATGTTTTGATATATGAATTGTTGAAATAGCACAAAGTATGAAGGACTAGAAGAAGACCGTAAAAAGGCGGAAGAAAATGGCCAAACAGAAGAACAATAGTGTGACTGCTTCCAGCAGTCACACTAATTAAAAAGCACTTAACAGCAAGTTACAAAGTTGAGCTCCTTCTCCTGCTGCTGTGAAAAAAATGCATTGGGCTGAATGAGAGCAGAGAGCTCCCTGGCTGCATTTAAAAAATATTTTAAATTATTATCTAAGTCTCTTTGCATTTTTGACCAGAATTTTAGCCAGAAGACAAGCGTGGCTACAAAACTGGAGAAAATAATTTGTCTAGAGTTTAATTTGTAGAAAAAGTTAAATATTTTAAAAAGTATAAATAGTTAAAAAGAGAAAAGTAATGCCGATAAAGTTCAAAAAAAGCTGCACGTTTTGATATATGAATTGTTGAAATAGCACAAAGTATGAAGGACTAGAAGAAGACCGTAAAAAGGCGGAAGAAAATGGCCGAACAGAAGAACAATAGTGTGACTGCTTTGGTCCCTGCAGCTATTTCATAGCTGTTGGGACCAGTGCCCGGTGCGATTGCCCGTGGCCCTAATAATGGTCAAAGGGACAGACTTTCATGCTACTTTCAGATTACAACAACTTCCCAGTGGAAAATTGAGATTATAAAATTTTGTTCTAGTTTGATATTTGTACAACACTGAACAAGAAACCTCAACTAGAAAAAGCATTTCCAAGAATGGAAATGGTGTGACTGCTGAAAGCAGCTGATCGCTGTTGCAGAATTAGCAAATAGTGCAAGCAGTGATCACCATACAAATGTTTGACCAAGGTCGGTATCGAACCCACAACCTCATGGTCAGTAGACTTCAACTCTGCCTCTAGGCCACAGTGCACACACAGTTGCAGAGACTGTTGTCTGTTAATGAACTGCACTCTGTCTCACTCTGAAGTTAACGAGCTCAAAGCTGTAGTTCCAGTGCAAATCAATCTTAGTGCAGTGGTATAAACAAGAAACATGTTAACACAAACCAAGATTGAAAGAGGTAAAGAGAATAGGTGGGGGCGCATATGCATTATCAAGTTTGATCATGTGACCAGACCAAGTGGTATTGGTTAAAGTTCAAAGTGGCTGACACACTAACAAGACTGCTCAGGTGGGATTTGAACCTGTGACCTTGTGGTTGGATGGCAGGAACCTTATCCAATAGGCCATTCCAACACTTCTGATGAAGTAGAGGTTGAGGCTTTGATGAATGTGAGATTTTTCAATGATGCTTAAAAAAGCATCATAAATGAGCCATTTGAAGTTTGTCTACAAATCAGAATTTGAATGAAGTCTCTAGCAGAAAGTACGACATGAATGAGACAGGAATCGAACCCATGACCTCATGATCAATAAACCTTTACTCTGCCACTTCGCCACAGAGAGCACAGATGTGCTGCAAACGGTGGCAGAAGCAATTAATGCGTCTCTTAACGAAAACCTGTAACCAATTGAGGGTGGGGGAGGGGAGCAGAATTCAACATCACATAACAAGATTGCTCAGCCTGGATTCGAACTAGTGACCTTGGGGTTGGCAAGCGGCCACCTTACCAACTGGACTACAGACAGAGTTGTGGAGAGCTCTCAGCATTGGGCTGAATGAGAGCAGAGAGCTCCCTGGCTGCATTTAAAAAATATTTAAAATTATTATCTAAGTCTCTTTGCATTTTTGACCAGAATTTTAGCCAGAAGACAAGTGTGGCTACAAAACTGGAGAAAATAATTTGTCTAGAGTTTAATTTGCAGAAAAAGTTAAATATTTTAAAAAGTATAAATAGTTAAAAAGAGAAAAGTAATGCCGATAAAGTTCAAAAAAAGCTGCACGTTTTGATATATGAATTGTTGAAATAGCACAACACCTAACACACTAACCATATGGCCACAGAGAACCTGAGTTACAATGAGCTTTATACTATGAGGAATCAAAGACTGTCCAATGACAGCTGAATAATTGGAATCAAAAGTCAAGCAATGAAGTGAAATGACTGAGGCAGGAATCGAACCCATGACCTTATGATCATTAAGTCTTTACTCTGCCACTGGGCTACAGAGAGCACATTGCTTTCAAGACTGTTGTCATTCATTGTAATGTGATGATGTGCTGCAAACTGGTACGAGTAATCAAGGAGATAACAAACACCTGTAACCAATTGAAGGCGGGGGAGGAGAGCAGAATTCAACATAACATAACAAGAGTTCTTCCGTTGGATTCGAACCGGCGACCTTAGGATTGGTAAGCAGCCACCCTACCCCCTACACTACAGTGGAGTTGTAGAGAAGAGAGGTTGAGACTTTGATGAATGTGAGATTTTTCAATGATGCTTAAAATAAAAAGAAATTAGTATAAATTAGCCACACCAAGTAAGAAGAGGACTTTTTTGTGACCTGTGACTATTTTTTGGTGAATTAAAATGAATTAAAAAGCACTTAACAGCAAGTTACAAAGTTGAGCTCCTTCTCCTGCTGCTATGAAAAAAATGCATTGGGCTGAATGAGAGCAGAGAGCTCCCTGGCTGCATTTAAAAAATATTCTAAACTAGAAAAAGCATTTCCAAGAATGGAAATGGTGTGACTGCTGACAGCAACTGAACGCTGTTGCAGAATTAGCAAATAGTGCAAGCTGTGATCACCATACAAATGTTTGACCAAGGTCAGAATCGAACCCACATCCTCATGGTCATTAGACTTCCACTCTGCCTCTAGGCCACAGTGCACACACAGTTGCAGAGACTGTTGTCTGTTAATGATCTTCACACTGTCAACATCAAGAAAGCTTGAGAGTCAAGCTTGAATGACTTAGAATGAAAATGTCTGTGAATTTCAGGCTGAGCACTAACCATATGGCCACAGAGAACCTGAGTTACAATGAGCTTTATACTATGAGGAATCAAAGACTGTCCAATGACAGCTGAATAATTGGAATCAAAAGTCAAGCAATGAAGTGAAAAGACTGAGGCAGGAATCGAACCCATGACCATATGATCACTAAACCTTTACTCTGCCACTCGGCTACAGAGAGCACACTGCTTTCAAAACTGTTGTCATTCATTGTAATGTGATGATGTGCTGCAAACTGGTATGAGTAATCAAGGAGATAACAAACACCTGTAACCAATTGAAGGCGGGGGAGGAGAGCAGAATTCAACATAACATAACAAGAGTTCTTCCCTTGGATTCGAACCAGTGACCTTAGGGTTGGCAAACGGCCACCCTACCCCCTACACTACAGTGGAGTTGTGAAGAAGAGAGGTTGAGACTTTGATGAATGTGAGATTTTTTGTGAAAAAGTTAAATATTTTAAAAAGTATAAATAGTTAAAAAGAGAAAAGTAATGCCGATAAAGTTCAAAAAAAGCTGCACGTTTTGATATATGAATTGTTGAAATAGCACAAAGTATGAAGGACTAGAAGAAGACCGTAAAAAGGCGGAAGAAAATGGCCAAACAGAAGAACAATAGTGTGACTGCTTCAGCAGTCACACTAATTATTATCTAAGTCTCTTTGCATTTTTGACCAGAATTTTAGCCAGAAGACAAGTGTGGCTACAAAACTGGAGAAAATAATTTGTCTAGAGTTTAATTTGTGGCCGTGCTGACAGTTTAGCCAGAAAAACTCTAGAATGTTTTTTTGTCTCTCTCCACTCTAGCACCACTCTAGCTCTGCTCGTTAGACGCAATACACACACATTATAAAGCTGAAAAAAATCAGAAAAAGTTAAATATTTGAAAAAGTATAAATAGTTAAAAAGAGAAAAGTAATGCCGATAAAGTTCAAAAAAAGCTGCACGTTTTGATATATGAATTGTTGAAATAGAGAGACCCTCGAAAATCTTGAAAAACAGATATCATTACTTGAAGCCCAGCAGAAAATTAACTTCACAGAAGCCACTCAAAGGCTTCTAACTTCAGCTAGGCTGGAACATAGGTGTCTTACTACTGCACATGCTGAGTTCCTGCATTTGAAAACCAGACAAAAATACTATGAATATTCTGAAAGGCCAAGCAAGCTCCTGGCATTGAAATTAAAACAATCAGAACATACAGCCTCTATTAATTGTATTAAAAATGACGCTGGTGAATTGTGCACACTTCCCTCTGATATTAATCATGTTTTTACACGTTATTACTCTAGATTATATACATCAGAAGCTCCAGACGATCACCAAGAAATGGAGTCCTTTTTAGACTCTTTAAATTTTCCTACTCTCTCTGATTCACATTTCTCTCTATTAGAAGCTCCGATTACTTTAAAAGAGATTGAAAATGCCTTGGCCTCAATGCCAAAAGGAAAGTCTCCAGGCTTAGATGGAATACCCCCCGAATTACTTTCAGCCTTGTGGCAGTTGATCGGCCCCATCGTTTTTGACTCGTTTAACTTCTCTTTAGATGTTGGCTCTTTCCACCGAGACCAAAAGAATGCACTCATCTCGTTACTGTTGAAAAAAGGTAAGGACCCAGCCGAATGCGCTAGCTACCGCCCCCTATCTATCTTGAATGCAGATTTCAAATTGTTTGCCAAGGTTTTATCACGAAGGTTAGACTCTGTTGTTTCTTTTTTGCTCCACCCTGACCAAACTGGTTTTGTGAAGGGTCGGATGGCCTCAGACAATATTCGTCGTTTATTACATGTAATAGATACAGCTTCTGAGAAACATCCTTCAGCAATTTTGTCATTAGATGCGGAGAAGGCTTTTGACCGTGTGGAGTGGAGTTTTTTATTGGCAGTGTTGAAACGCTTTGGCTTCGGCCCCTATTTTATTCATATGGTCCAAACACTATACACAGACCCATCTGCACGTGTCCAGACTGGTCACCCTGGTGTTTGTGACTTCTTCTTGACAAGAGGGACCAGACAGGGCTGCCCATTATCTCCTGCTCTATTTGCCCTCTCGCTGGAACCATTAGCCCTTGCATTGAGACAAAACAATGTCATCACACCTGTCCAAATTATGAATACATCTCATTACATTTCTTTGTATGCAGATGACATTCTTTTGTATCTAACTGACATCGCCAACTCCTTACCCAACGTTCTCAACCTTTTCCAAACGTTTGGCTTCTTTTCCGGCTATAAAATCAATTGGTCAAAGTCCATCCTTATGCCCCTCCACTTCACACCTACAAATCTTAATCTGTCAAATTTTCCAGTATCCATACAACCTCAGGGTTTTACATATCTTGGTATCACTATAAGGCCAACAATCTCTCAAATAATAAAAGACAATTTTAACTCTGCTTTAATAAAAGTAAAGAAAGATTTTGATACCTGGTCATCCCTGAACTGTGGCCTGTTTGGCCGTATCTCTACTATAAAAATGAATATTCTGCCTAGAATTACTTTTTTATTTTCCATGCTCCCTCTTCCTCCACTAACCAACTTTTTTAAAGACCTGGAGTCTTTATGTAGAAACTTTATCTGGAAGGGGAAACGAGCTAGGATAAGTCTTTCTACTCTTTCCCGTCCCAAAGTACTTGGCGGTCTTGCTCTACCAAACTTTAAACATTACTTTTGGTCTTTTCAACTTAGAGCTCTTAAAGTCTGGTTGGATCCCACTTCAGAAGTACCCTGGCGAGCTATAGAAAACGCTATGACATATCCAATCAGAATCCAGGACTTGCCTTTTTCGTTTGTTAAACTTAAAACTGCTAAATCACATATGGGTTCTATCGTATCTAACACATTATCTATCTGGTACTGCATTGAAAAGCACTTGTCTATTGCGTGTAAATTTCACTCTTCCTCTCCCATCTGGCACAATAATGCTTTATTAACCGGGTCAATGCCCTTTACCTGTCACGAGTGGTCTAAACAGGGGATCAAGGTATTAGGTGACATCTTTGATGACCAAGGCCTCCGATCCTTTCAAGACCTTAAAAATTCTTTTTCCATCCCAGGTTCCTCATGGTTTTTTTACCTCCAACTCCGCACTGCCTTAAAAACTTATGGGGTTCCTTGGGATGTCTTTCTCGGCTCTCATCCAATAATAGCACTGCTCTCCTCAAACTCCAAACTAGTTTCCCGAATCTATACCAAACTTGTTTCAACTGGTTTGAAACCCCTTCCTGTTTTATATGGCTGGGAACAATTTTTACAATCTCTTGATCTGGTCTGTGACTGGCATACAATATGGTTTAATTTATTTTCATCATCAAAGAATTTAGCCCATCAGTTAATCCATTTCAAATTCATTCACAAATTTTATTTTACCCCTGAACGCAGATTTAAATTGAATTTGATAGATAATGATGCTTGCACCAACTGTTCCAACTCGTTGAAAGGGGATTACCTCCATATGTTTTGGCACTGTCCCCTGATTAATTCTTTTTGGAAATATGTAAATAATATTGTTAGCAAAATCATTGGTAAATCTCTTCCTACCTGTCCTGCTCTTTATTTACTGGGTTATAACCCCAATGTGTATGTTTCTTTTCAGGAGAAGCGGATCTTAATGGCAGCCTCAACTGCAACTAAAAAATCTATTATTAAAAATTGGTTTGAACCCGCTATCTCTCTAAATAAACTTTGGATTAACTTATTTTTTGATATTTGTTTACTAGAAAGATCTACTGCCAGAATCAATGGAGCAAAATCTGAGTCTCTTCTGACCTGGTCTAAGGCCATCGAGCATATTCAGAAAATTAACGCGTCATAGCTTCTATGATAATTATTATTATTAATTTATTTAATATTTATCCCTTTTTTTTTTCTTCTCTCTCTCTCTTCCTCTAAATTCTAGGGTTGTCTAACCCTACAGGCCCTGTTTGTCTTGTTTGTCTGTGGTTGTCTTTGTTCTTGTGTATGTGAGTCTTGTCTGTGAAGTATTTGTTATTGCTGGTATCAGAGCATCTTTTTACAATTTTGCTCTGGTTCTGTTCCCCTTTTTTATTTTTATTTTTTTTTTACTGTGGTCTTGTTTGTTAGTACTGTTTATCGTTTATCTATCACACTCCCTTGTGCCCTGTATTATTCACTATGTTTTTTGTTTTCTTTCCTAATGTTTTGAGGAATTAAATAAAATTTTGATCAAAAAAAAAAAAAAAAAAATGAATTGTTGAAATAGCACAAAGTATGAAGGACTAGAAGAAGACCGTAAAAAGGCGGAAGAAAATGGCCAAACAGAAGAACAATAGTGTGAATATGAAAACTCTCAGAGGTCACCAGGCCATAAACTGAAAAAGTCCAGGGAAACTCTGGACTCAGTTCAAGATTTTTTGTTTCTGTTTCTATGATTCTGTCTGAGAGCATTTTACTGCTCTGGTAGATCTGATAATGATGAAGTGTTTCTCTACAACAGGTAGCTCATGAGCTACAACCAACTCACACAGAAAATGATTCTAACTTAGGTTTCAACCTGATTTTTTAGCCCATGTTTATTTTCATTATGGGAAAAAAAGTGAACCAAATTATCTATTTTAAGTTTGTGTTTTTTATGATGTAGTGGTAACTGTCAAAAAGGTCACTTCCCTTTGTGGTCAGATCTATGACCGTGTAACTACAGCGTGGTGTTATCAAGCCTGTGCTCATATCATCAGTTCTGTCTGATGTGGATGTTTAACATTTAATCTCAATCAACTCATTTAGTTTGAGTGTTTTGATAGCATGTATAACTGTACATTGGAATATAAGACCTGATGCTGTCAGTCACTTTGATTTTGGTTTCTCAGGTAAAAATCATAATCCTGCTGATTTCATGTCATTATGGAACCTTGAGCATATCCTTGTAAAAACCATCTCTTCTTGCTGCAGGTGTCAGGTTTCAGGTGTGCTCTGCAGGTGGGAGGGCCACGGCCACACGTCGCGTGGCACGATCATCAGAGAGCCTGCCTGTCAACTCGCTGTCCACACCACAGTGTTAAAGGTCGAGTGGATGAAGAGCACACAGTTTCACATCACACAACAGCAGCAGAGACAGTTACCGATTTCTTGCAGACTTTCCATCCGGACTCATCCCTCTTGTAGCCCTGCAGGCAGTCGGCCACTGTTTTCGCTTTGTGTTCATAATCCATGACAGTTGGTGAAAGTTAACGTCACCTTAGCTAACCTAATTTTCCACTTTGCGGACTGACTGACTGACTGACGCTACAGCGGCTAAGTGGTGGACACACGTCGCTTCTGTTCCTCAGTTCAACGGAGACTTAAAGCCACACTGTAGATGACTTGTGTCACGAAACTTCATGTAGTAACCTGGTGTTATCGAGTCGACCGAGCCCCGGTCAGGTGAGCGTGAGCCGCCGAAGCTAGCGTTAGCCAAAATGAATGAAATGTGCTATGCGAAGACGCATCGTTTACCAACAGGCAGCTAGCTCCCTTCGAGGTTACGTAGCCTCCGCGGACAAAGAAAACCGGCGCCCACGCCTGTCAAGCGCTGAGAGCTGAAAATAATTTAAACCGGCCTGAGACTACACGACGGCCCCCATCTGCCTCATAGGTACCACCGGAGCTTGTAGTATCTGAATGAATTCCCAGAACGAGAGGAATTGCCTGCACAAGACACACAGACGTCAAATCAACCAGAAAAAACGCGCCTCCGCTTTTAGCCTTCAAAATAAAACGCGTAGTCGCAGACGTGTGTGTTTATGGTGATGCACCTATTCCGTAATGACGTTCCATGTGAATTTTCAACACCATTTAGACATTTAATCGAATATCATCTGATAATTTGAGCACAATGCGGCGTTTTTAACTTAGTGCCGAGTCCCATGTATTTTATTTTGAAAGCCAGACCGCCCGGTTTGTTCTTTGATCCGTGCTTGCTGCAGCAAAGCCAGCTGGGAAGTGTAGTAGCTACAGTTACTACAATCCAGATGTTTATTCACAGTGCAGGACTGATTCATTATTTTACAGAGATGCTTTTTATTGTGTTTGGTAGTGTGATTATCTAAGCTATATAACATTTAATAGCTTATGTTACACTGTCAGTGTTTATGTTTTATCGTAGGCTATTACACATTGCAACAATAACTTATAAGCTGACACTACTGATTCAAAATCATACAAGACAATGACCACACACAGGACACACACGTATGATAATATACTTTCTGTGCTTTCAATGCAATGTATCAACACATACATATTGATATGATATTTTGAGAAATATTTTAACAGCATATAACATTTTAGCAAAGATGTCATACGTTGGAACAGACCAGGTCATTTGACTCAGTGACATTTAGATCGAAGCTGGTCTTGGACTTCTTTTTGGCCAGCTTTCCTTGTTTGGCGTCAGACTTGAGATACCGCTCCTTGTTGTGAATAACCTGAATGTACTGGTCAGTGCTGCTGTTCTGCTGGTCACTGCTGGAGGCCAGGGAGGCAGAGTCCGACTCGGTCAGCGGGGCGTCCAGCTTCGGTCTCGTCTTGGGCTTCACGTGAGATTCCATGTGTCTGGTCCTAGCCGGGGACTGAAAGTGTCTTCCTGGAGAATGGATGCGATGTCTGGTTCGCACAAGAAGAGGGTCCGCCCCTCTCACACTGGCCTGGGACCGGGAACGTGACTCTAAATCCCCCCAGTCTATTTCTCCTTCACCATCGTCCTCTCTGTCGTCTTCTGGTGCTTCATACCTCCCTCGGGCCGAGTGGCCGTCTTTAGCCATGGACGCCTGGCTCTCCACGCGGTCACCGATGTAGAAGTGCGCCGACTGGTGGAGGTCCGAGAGGGACCGGGGCCGATGAGTCTTCCCCAGTGACGTCCTTCTCCTGCCTTTTTCTTCTTCCTGCTCCTCCTCCTCTTCACTCAGATGCTGCTGTGACGGGTGTGACCGGTGAGGGTGTGGGTGGGGGTGTGGGTGTGGTTGGTGGTGGGCGGTGCGGGACGTGTAGCGTTTGATATTGCACGGGTACAGCTCCAGGATCTCCGCGGGCTCCTCCATGAGGTAATGCCGCGGGATCCGAGTGGCCGAGCGCAGTAGCTTCTTCCTGGGCTCGTGCTCATTAACAATCACGTAGCGGGTGGTATGGCCGCGCCGTCCTCCGTAATTCTGTGCGGCGATGAACCCGGCAGGTTCCACGGGATGTATGGAGCGTATGGTCTTCCTGTACAGGGGGTCAGAGTGGATGTTGTCAGAATAACGAGCTGGGGGATTGTACGCCATGTGATGGTAGGACTTGGACCTGCAGGATCCGCTAGGGCCACTAAGAAATGGTGGGGGCCTGTATAAGAAAGAACAACATATAAGAATCAGCTTATAACATTATTGTTGGTTTGTTATTGCATCAAGCTGTTAAAAAGCATGGACAGATTTGAAATGTCTCTTAATTTTGACTGCAGTAGGTACTGAAATTAAAGGTCCAGGGCCCTAGTTTCTTGGCGCAGCGCAGGTGGCGCAAGGTAACGCAGCTGGTCTAATGCAAGTTTCGACCAGCGCAGCCTAGCGCAAAGTCAGATTGGAAGATTGGTAGATCGCGCTGTGGTGAGATAGGCGTGGCCGCGCAGCAGGGGGAGGCGTCACAGATTCAGCTTGGTGCAGTGGAAGTTTTGTGCGAAAATGTCCCGCCGAGGTTGCGCTGAAAGCTCGCCACCTCCAACCAGGTCTACTCTCAGCGCAGGGTGAAGTGCAGCAGGTGCAGTGGAAGTTTGGCTGACTGACCTGCAGTGCACACACGTCACCAAGACCTCACAGGCAGATCTCCACAGTTCCAGGCACATTTCAATGCAATAAATATCCACAATAACCACTATTTAATGCAACTAATGGAATCAACAGTGAATTTATATCTATATAGATTGTCCCGTCACATCTGACGTCAGATCAAAGCAGAGATCAAAGGCTGTGGCACGCGTAATGGAAACTCCACCTGAATTAACACAGCAGGGACGAACTGGCACTGAAAAGCAGCTGTGGATGTCCCAAGCAGGACTGAGGGTGGATGACTGCATGTCGCTGCCGTGTTGAGATACCACTCTGCCCTTGTGATGATCGCTTTATTTATTTATTTACTTATTAATTCATTAGCGTGAGCAACCGCATCACGCAGCCGTAATGAAAAACAAAACACAAATCTTCATCTCTCTTAGTCCACCACAACAGCCTCGGTATCAGATAGTCAGTATATAGCCTAATACAGTATACTCAGCATCTCTATCACAGGAAAAAAAGAGAAAAAAAGAGACGGACAGAGAGAGAGAGAGAGAGAGAGCGCGTCCTTTACGCTGATTTCATGGTGTTTGTTTATGTTGTGATTAGTGTAGCCTACACCTCTCATCTTGCTTACACAGGGTTTGAATAAATGTGAGTTTCTTTATTAGTTTATTAGTTGTTGTTTCTTACACTGAGCACCGGTTCTCAGTGTATCAGATCAATCCTGGTTAAGTATATTAGTAAACTCATTATTGGTCACTCTGAGCTCGGACCTCCGGACCAAAACAGCTGTTTCCTCCTGGGAGAGGTTCGGCCTCTGGCGTCGCTGTTTCCTCCGTCCATGTCCAAGTATAAAATGACAAACTTGCAGCGCGCATCACCCGCCGCGCAGTTAAAGGTGAGGAGAGGAGCTCATTTGATTGGTGAAGATCTGACTCGGCTGTGTCAAACCCACTCCAGGCCTTTCTCTCCTCCTCCTGTCTCCCTCCCGCCCTGTCTCCTCCCTCTTCACCGTTTGCGCCGGTGGGAGGGACGAGGGGAGGGCTTGCGCTGGTCTAAGTCTGACTGCGCGGCCCACCAATCTTGCGAAATGGACCTGGGCCACACCCCGTTGACGTGGCGAAGCTGCGCTGAGGTTAGACTTCGCCCGGTCTACGAGACTAGGGCCCCCAGTGTGTAATATTTGTTTATTGGCAAAATCTGGATATACTACCCATGACTATATTTGTATAAGTGTATAATGGCTGTAAAATAAAATTTGTTTGGTTTTCGTAGCCTTATAATTCTTCTTTTATATATACATATAGCAAGGGTCTTGCTTTAGAGAGTGTCGCCGTCTTGCAACGCCATGTTTGTAAGGCAGCCCGAAAGGAAAATCTAGCCAACCAGAGAGCGTGTTTCACAAGTTTTTTTGTCCTCGGAGGCCACCGTCACTTTGCCGGCGGGAGGGGTGAGTATGAGCGAGCGAATGAGCGGCGCGATCTAGAATCTGATCGCTAAATGTCACGGTTTTCCTCCCATTTTACACACTGGACCTTTAATCAACAATGGCTGCAAAGAAAGAAAGGGAAAAAAAACTTGTATAATGTCAGTGATGATATAATGCATAATGCCATTTGAACAAAAACATGCAAAACTACTGGTATGGTCCCCAGCCAATCAGAAGCATGTTTGAATTTGACCTTCACATGCCAAAAAGACATTCCCATAACTTACAAGTACTCAGAGCTTCCTAAAGAATCTAATTCTTGTGAAGGTGAAAAGAAAGTGAGTCAACTCTGAAATCAGGTTAGTGCTAAAGTAGGCACAGAGTAGGGTCACAACATTTTAGGAGTGCAATTTTAATATTATGATTGCCACATTTTTTTTATAACTTTGATAAACAATATTAAAAGTGTTAAGCTGTGAGAAGGCCCCTGTTACGACTGTCACCTATTCACTATCAGTCAAAAGTTTGGACACGCCTTCTCATGCAATGGTTTTTCTTTACTTATAAAGTTTTTTTCTTTTCTGCATAATTTATGTGTGTATTTTTACCTTGTTCACTCATACAAGCCACACTTATACGTGTTCTTCATGACCACCCACACTGTGCAATATCTTTGACCAAACATGTATATAGTTTTCTACTAATTACTAACATAGTATGTCTTTGTTTTTTATATTTGTGTAAAGCTGCCATCAAAGCAAAAGGTGGATACTTCAAAGAATCTAATGTAAATCTAAAATATATTCTGCTTTGTTGAACACTTTTTTTTACTACATAATTCCATATGTGTTGCTTCATAGTGTTGATGTCCTCAGTTTGAACCTACAATGTAGAAACTAATGAAAATAAAGAAAAAACACTGTCCAAACTTTTGACTGGTAGCGTTGACTTATTAAACTATGTATTTGCTTAAAAATTGTCCTGTAAGAGATCATCACTTGTTCACAGTCAACCCTGCCTGGCTTGATCAATATATTAGTATTGTATGGGAGACCTGTTAGGTATGTGCTCCAGCCGGTGTTTGGGCAGTATGGTCACTGTGGGACTCCTGACAGATCCAGCTGCGCTCCCTCTGTTCAGGTCCGCCCTGGATGCTGACCGGGTGATGGTGCGGATGCTGTTTCCGCGGCGAACGGGAGACTGAAAGTTTGTGACGCTGCCGTTACGCCGAGGAGACGGAGTGTGGATCGAGGCCTCCTGGCTCGTGATGTCACTCTCCTGCTGATCCAGCTTTTTGTTCGCTGCAGCTTCTGGGGTCTGCAATCGCGCTGAGGGAGAGAGGTAACACGTGTTAGTGTCCAGTTCTACTATAAGAAGCCTTGTTACTTTTAAACTAGTCCATCATGCATTACTTTTAGAATGGACTACTTTACTGGAATACAACTCAAAGTGCAACCTCGTATTGTCTCTACTACTCAACTCTCAATGGCTCCCAAGAAATTCATCTTCATGGTTCTCTTGTTGTGTCATATATAGGTACCATTATACATAGGACCTGAGAGAGACTGCAAAAATCCCTACATCCCTCTTCCAGCCTTCCATCCATCCTCTAGCTGTCAGGTCAACATAGACAGTTCCTTTTCTTTCCTCCTCCATGAGGTCTTTCCAGGGGACAAACAGCGCTACATCAAGCCTTTGCATCAAGGGCTACAACCGCATCAGCACCACTCACACTCTTTAAAGGGGACAAATTACGGAAATATCACTTTTTGAAGGCTCTTTAACATACATTCAGGTGTTTTTCTTACCTTCCGGCCACCTAAAATGTGAGAATTTAAAAAAAATCTGTAATTTTCAGGCTCCCTAGGTTGAAATCCATGTTTTATGAGCTGTTCCCTCAATTGTCTGGCAATGATGTAACTAGTTTTTGAATTTGCATAATACCACCTCTACCTAGGACCGGTAGAAGGGGCGGGGCAAGCAGCGGTTCATTTGCATTTAAAGGGACAGACACTGAAGCCGTTCTGAACAGTGTTGTTTTGAATGGATGAAAGAAGTGTTGTGATGTTTGATCCTTGGGGTATTTTGACCAAAGCATGCCACAGACATGTCTTTAAGACACCTGGGAACTATTTTAATTTGTGGAAAAGGGACAGAATATGTCTCCTTTAAAGGGTGTTGTGGTAATTAGAGGTTCTTTTGTTCTCTCCCTGCTCTCTGCACCTGCAGGATCTAGATCTGACACTACTGCTTGTTATCAGGCCTAAATACACACCCATTTTCAATTGAATGGAAAACACAAAGGAAACCTAAAATACCTGCAGCCATCTGGAAAACTTTCTTCTTGTCCTCAGTCCGCTCCTAAAGAGATTAAAGGAAAGTTCCACATTTAAAAACACCAGACATTGGTATCTGTCATCGGTTCAGAACTGAAACTGGATATTATCCAGCAGAGCAGAAAAGAGGGAGAGAGAGAGGCCATTACTGAAGTAACAAGCAGATCTGAAGAACATGTAAACAGAGACAGCAGCAACTAGACAGGTTACTTGATGAAACCCTGTGGAGATATAAAGGCCCTGCCAACTGAAACATTTGAGGATAACTTGAAAACAAGGTTTTATACTAAGATCAACTCCAATGAAGACCTGCCTCTAATAGAATTGAACTGAAAAGAATAAGAGTTGAAGTTGAATTGAAGTGTGCATGTGCATGAGAGACTGAATATGAGAGCAAATCTCTCTTCTACAGTTATTCTGAGTGATCAAGTTAGACTAAATACAACTGATATCAAAGCTCAGCATTTTGTCAGATGACATCACAGTTTTTAAACAGTAATTTAACCATTATGTGATCCAGACATGTTTTGTGCCCAAAAATATCTCAGCTGCTAAGTTGGACTGCTTTTTTCCATAGTATACTCTTACTGTTATAGTTCTCAACGGGTGGGGCCGTAACAACCCCAAAAATATACAAATGATTCAGGTTGGATCGGGCCTTGGCTCCCATGTGTTGTTTTGTTTTGTTGTTTTTTTGTGTGTTTTTTTTTGGGGGGGGGCTTCTACATGGTTCTCAAACCTGTCTTCAATATTACTGTGTATGTCTGGTCCAATTTGGTATTTCTTTCAAATTTCATCACGTCACTAATTCTAACATGGACGGTGGAGTAGAAACATGATTTTACAGGATTCTCACACGACATTTGTGTGATCCATAGGTAAAAGTCGGTGTTAATAGATCCATAAGAGCAAAACCGGCTTCTGTTTTTGATGTTCGGAAACTTGTGGATAGTCATGAAAGCTGGGAAAAGTAAATGGGCTGTAACTGAGAGACGTTGACATGTTTTGATACAGTCCTAACAGACCCATTAGTAGAGAACAAGACTTGAGTGATTCATCAGAAACTCACAGTCTGGAGCTGCATCCTCAGCTGGTTGTTGGTGAATTTGAGGGATCTGGCAATGGCCTGGAGATAGTATATCAGCATACTGAAACACACACAGGGGCAATTCAAAAGTCAAGGTGGCGTGTTGATTTGTGGATGTGTGCATATACGTGTGTGTGTTCTTACAACAGCAGCAGCAGTGCCGGTAGCACAACGACAGGGCTGGTAATGTAACTCATCACTTTACTGAACCACAGGGGGAAGTCACTGGCCACCGTCTCAGAGATGATGTCATAAATCTTCTCTTGACCACTGAAACACACATTGAAGTTCTGTATCAGGCTGCAGCTGGTCGCTCCACTGGTTAATGTGATGAATGCTAAACAAACACATTGTCTTAAAGGTACATTGTGTAGGAATTACTCCCATCTAGCGTTGTGGTTGTAAATCGCAAGCAACTCAATTGTATTTTTCATGCTGCATTCACATGAAATTGGGCAGACGGCAGACGGACGACAGCCGCTGCAGGTAACGGCATAAACAAGCCTCTATGTAAACAAGTGGCCCGTCAGCACGAGGCAAAACAATACATGTGACAATATGTTGTCACGGCGATGTCGTATTTTTTACCTGACCCACGTTTTACCGTCTTTCTCTCGACTTCTGTGACTAAAATGACATCTGGTTTGTTACAGACGGCATCACCAACCTGTCACATTACTGTGACCGCCATATACACACAAGAGACCTACAGTCATATCCAAGCTGAGAGACCACATCATCTAAAGGCTGGTACCTTTTAAACAAGTGAGAAATACCTTCCTAAGAACTGCCTCATCAACAAAAACACAGCACACACACACACCTCTATTAAACTCTTATTAATAATACAACAGTCTGTATAAAAACCACAAAACAACATGGGCTTTCTAACAGTTTTGTACACATAATGATTTGTTGAGTTACAAAATATCCATGTGAATAATATAGGCAATGATACACTCTTTGGAAAATGCAAAGAAAGACTGAAAGGAAAACACACACACCCTGAGCTTCATGCATAATATCTAAAAATATGGGGGCTACTTTAACCAAATCAATAATAATCCAATCCATTTGCACAATTTAAATAAACACAAAGGTGTCCAAAGTGCTGTACAGTAAAATACAGCACTTTAACAGTAAAATACCTAAAACCATAAAACATACTAAACAGGCAATAATACTTAGGATAAAAAAACACTATGAAATATAATAAATAAATAGACGTGGAAGTAATAAGTGGAAGAACATTTGGAAATTGCCTGGTACATTCCAAGTCATGCTAACCAAGGTGCAGTATTCCTGTTACGAACCATGTATAGGCTACTTAATAATACGATAATACTTATTCATAATTTGATACAACAGAATGTTACAATCTTGTCCTCCAGTAAGGATAATACTTGATCTGGTAGGCCCATTGGGTTTCGTGTGGGACAAAAATCTCTGTCTTTACCTGAACGGTCCACAGTGCTGTGACGGTCTGTATCTCACGATGGCAAAGATGGTGGGCAGCATGCACAGAAACAGCATGAAGAGCAGCATGGCCAGGTAGAAATTGTTTGATCTGAAAAAAAAGGATAAAGCAAAGACAACTGTTAGTGTCCGTCCTCTGTCCATCTCTGGACTATGAACCATTTGACATGGTGTGCACTGGCGCAGCATAAAATCACAATCACAGAACTTTGTAAAATCATTCACATTATTCATCTAGCTCAGAAAACCTCCCAGCTGTCAAGCTTCCTGTCATTCTGTCCATCCCTCCCCCTCTCTTTTTACTTTCCTCCCCGTCTCCTCACCCGTCTCTCATTCTGTGATTGCTCAGTCCTCACCTCCATGTCCACATCACCTGCTTCCCATTCAAATTTACACCAGCTGTCTATGCCCAGTCATTAACCAGATTGTGTTGATGTCTCATCTAATACCCACTTCCTGTCCTGATCCACTGAATCACTGTATGAACCAAATCATCCATTCTTGGTGTAAAACTACATTTGTTTTAAATGACTTTTTTTCGGAGGTAGGACATCCAGATTCCCTGCTGTTGTAAATCATATCAGATGTCCATGTATCGGACACGGTAGGCTATTGTCCATACACAAATGGACTCCACTGCGTTCTAGCATGTCAACACTGCACTGGCCTCCTGGGTTAAAATCCTACTACCTGATTTTGTTGTGTATTACTGTCTATCTGTTGTTTTTGTTTTAGTAGTGTCATATTAATTGTCTCTTATTTAGTGTCATTTGTCTGCTGGTTTCTGTTTGGATAGGTTATATACTCGTGCTAATTTTTATGTTTCCTGGGTCCCTGTTTTTCTGTATTATGTTCCTTGTGTTCCTGTTGTATATTTTCATGCCTTTTAACATCTTGCCGGAGGACTACAGTTGAAAACTAGCCTCTGGCTAACACTGGTAATGTGTGTTGGCTGACACAATTAATGTGTAATGATGCATAAGTTTAGGTTGTTAGGGTTAGACCAGGCTTGGGTAAACTTCACATGTTGGCCATACGTTGGGCTTTATAATCCGACCCGTCAAATATTAGTAAAATCATCCAAATTATAGCAAAGACCTCAAATTTTAAAATTCACCGTGGCCCCTGAGACAGGTCCCCAAATTAGAAGGAAGCAGGTGAAAGTCTCAGCTCATTTTAATCGTGTTGTGAACATTATTCAGCTTTGACCTGTGTCTTCCTGTCTGTCAGCTAGCTAGCTCAAACATTTCTCAGCTCTACTTCAGTGATGCTGAAACACAGTCCAGATTATCATCAGGTAAAATATACTGTCGGTATAAAATACATTCAAATGTCTCAGCACTCTTTAATCGCGAGTAGGAGATTTTTATGATCATTATTATTAGAGGTATCTCTCTCCTCTACTGCAGAAGAACTGCATTTAATGACTCACACAATGTATGTGTATATGTGTGTGTGTGTGTGTGTACGATTATGTAGCTGCTTAGATTTTCCAGCACATCTGGGAGTGACTGATAAGGACTGAAAGAGGCAATGACAGGCTTGTTACATAAATCAGAGTGGGCTGGATGCCTCAGGCCTGTGTGTGTGTGTGTGTGTGTGTGTGTGTGTGTGTGTGTGTGTGTGTGTGGGAGACTGTGGGGACTATTCACTGATTTGTCACTATCACAGAGCAGAGCAATGAAAACTTACAAAACTACTATTGATATGTTTATAAGTAAAAAGAGCAGTGACGATGCAGTTTGATCTTTGTCGGAGGGAGGATCACATACACAGGGAAAATGTGGAAGTAAAATCATGTGTCCTTTTGTCCTGAGTGTGTGTGAGTGTGTGTGTGTGAGAGAGAGAGAGATCAGAGACTTCTATCCTCCTGTGTGTGTAATTATGCTTCAGAGCGTGTTCACACCCCTTCAGTCTTTTAGCATTCATGTTACAATCCAATGCAAATAAATATGACATTGACAGATTGACTGAGTTTTGACTCAGCCTAGATTTTTCCTAGAGATGGTCCTCTGTCCAACGCAAACATTATCCTCTGAAGCTGAAGGACCAACCTGCAGTTCCTCTAATAACCACTAGAGTCTGTCCCCAAATGTGAGTATGTACTGTATTATAGATAGATAGACTCACCCTCATGTCGACTAAGGGCTGTGAGAATTTTCAGAGTCCTCCGTTCCTTCTCGGAGTTACAGGGGGGTCCGCGCAGCAGTATTTGTAAGGGATAATGTATAGTTCGGAGGTTGTTATTTCTCCATAACAACCGACCAACTATACATTATCCCGCTTAGAACACGGCCTACAACTAAATCATTCAATAATGTAACACAAAATAATGATAAAAAGAGATTTTATTCATGTAAAATTAGACCGTTGCTCGGGACGCCGCTCTGACCAGCGCAGCACAGAAAAGAGAAAGTATGCAGGATATTTACTTTATGTTTCATTTTTACCGTCATTAAATAGCTTCGGACTAATTGTGATGTTAGATAAACGACTTGTAACCTGTTACAGGGAGAGTGGAGGCTCCTTATTTCCACATCGTGGCTGAAAAGTAAACTTGCATCAGAACTTCTGACCGTGTCGCAGCTCCTCTCCTCTCTGTAGCTCCGCGACACAAACGCACCCCATAATCTCTTGTTTATGACAGGTACGACTACACAAAATACATCGTAACGTGTATGGTAATCCATTGATCCACTGATTGATTATCAAAGGCTTCAAATGCACGAACGGGAGGAGGCTCAGCAAAACAGCGGCCGTGACCGGACATGCAGAGTCGGCCGTTGCTATGGAGTCCCTAGCAACGGTCCGCTCAGCAGTGGTCTATCGAGAAATAGAGAGCCTAAGCGGAAGCAGGAAGTAACGGCGCCATGGGACCTCAACTCTGGAAAAACTCGCCATTCAAATGAATGAGACTGAAAATTTTATTTCGTGATCCGATTGAATTGTGCCATGAGAAAAAAATATGTCCTCTACCTGTTTAAAACATCACGTTTCATGCCGAGAAATCAGCCGTTTATCATAAAACAGCAACAGAAGAATGTATTTTGTGTAAAGACCGCTCTACGGACTACAGATCTGTGTCCCACAGAAAATACGTCACCATCTGACACGGGAAAGGGCGGCATTTGGTGTGTGACGTCACCTACGCGACTTGTAGTCTTTCTGCTTACAGATTCTTCTGAATGTTATTCTACAATAGCTTTACAACAAACGGCTGATTTCTCGGGATGAAACGTGATGTTTTAAACAGGTAGAGGACATATTTTTTTCTCATGGCACAATTCAAACGGATCACGAAATAAAATTTTCAGTCCCGTTCATTTGAATGGCGAGTTTTTCAGAGTTGAGGTCCCATGGTGACCGTTACTTCCTGCTTCCGCTTAGGCTCTCTATAAACACCGCAGAATATTGGTGATTGACCAATCAGAATCGAGTATTCAAGAGAGCCGTGTTCTAAGTCCATATAATGGTTGTTTTCTTCGTCCAAAAAGACACACAAAAAAAAACATCCAAATACCTCCATGCTGCTCGTCTGTAATATCCCTCTTGTATTGAAGCCCCGACATAAAAATTGTTCCGAAAAAAATTAAATAGCCTAAGTCTATGTTTTAAGCTTGTTTGTAGCGGAAGCTCCCAGTGTCTCAGTTCACTGCTCTTCCTGTGAGAAATTTGCACTGACCGGCGGAACAATTTCTCATGTCAGGGCCCGTAACTCAGAGAAGGCACAGAGGACTCTGAAACTTCTCCCAGCCCTTAGTCGACATGAGGGTGAGTAGATAATGAGTGAAATTTGAATTTTGGGTGAACTATCCCTTTAAAAAGGTAATTAGTTATAGTTACTTTCCCCAAAAAGTAACTGAATTACATTTTAAAAGTAACTAATTACCAGGAAATGTAACTGTTGTGTTACTTTTAAAAAAGCTCACCCCCTAACCCCCTAACCATGACCCTAACCTCCAGTTTATCTGGAACTACAGTAGCAGCATCATGGAGTCTGCCTGTGCGGAGGAATACTGAGTGAGTTGGTTAGTTCCAGATAAACAGTTTTTTTCCGACTAGGTGATGGACTGAAAAACAACCCTAACCCCCTGTGTGTAAAACGTACACTTTAACAGGTGTATGATTCTGTGACAGGACTTCTTGAGTCAAGTAATGGCACATTTTATTGTCAGTAATGGTAACAGCGTTATAACAGGGGAAACTGTTACTGTTAACTGTTGAAACACCGTTATTCTCATTGGATGGAATGGAAACCTGTGTAGTGTCACAGAGTACGTCCATCTTTATTTATAGTCTGTGATCCAACCTGAGCAATCAGGGAGAGGAGCAATCAGTTCTCAGCATCACGTCTGGTTCCACCCAGATACTGAGGCCAAACAGTTTGGTCCAGGTTTCATCAGACCAGAGGAATCGTCCTGCTGCTTTCCTGCAACCTGTGAGCCTGAAGTGGAACCGCTCCCATCTGGCATTTCAGAAGGCCGGGGTACACCCTGACCAGGTCACCACCAGTTTATCACGGGGCTGACACATAGAGATGAACAGCCTCACACACTCACATTTGGAGACACCAATTAACCCGTCTGAATTTGAACAGTGGCAGGAAGTTGGAGAATCCACATGGACACAAGGAGAACATGCTAACGCTGCACAGCGGAGGTCAGTGAGGCTACCCACTGGACCACTCTGCCATCCCATACCAAAGCAGACAGGCTGCCAGTGTCTCACTGGCAAATCAATTTGCTGATTTGATTTTATTTATTTATTTTCTCACTTAGAATGCCAAGTGTGCAAAGCAAAGCAAAGTGAAGCAACATGTGGGCACAGAAATTGAAATATGAAATATTTTTGCTTTGTTTACTACACAATTCCATAGGTATTCATTATATTTCTGTTGTCTGGAATAAGTCTACAGTGTAGAAAATAATATATTAAAAAATCTATTAGAAGGTGTGTTCAGACTAGTATTGGTGTGTAAACCAGTGTGTGTGTGCATGTGTGTGTTTTTCATCATACCTGGATGCTCGGAACACCTGCTGATGAGGAACGTTACAGGTGAGGACGGCCCAGCTCCTCAGGTACATCAGACCAATCAGCTTCAACACATTGAAGGCAGGAAGACAAGGAGAGAAGAACGCTCCCATCCTACAGGAAAGAATGGGCAGAAGACAGATTGTGTAACTATATTATTTTACCCTAAATAGCTGTCACACACCAACTTAGCCGTGAGCTGCTCAGAGCTACGTTACGGAGGCTGATGGGATTTCTTGGTTTCCCTCATCAAACTTATCAAATACATAATCCAACAACTCCAAAATGCTCTGGTGGACAAGTTGTGACCTGCACATTCACCACGCTATGAGATAATAACGGAACGTTACCAAAGTTGTTTTAGAGGTAAATACAGAGGGCCCTATTTTAGTGGCGCAACTCAGGGTGGCGCAGCGAGGCGAGCCCTGACGCAGCTGGCGAAGTGGTATTATCGTCCAGTGCAACAAGGTGCGCAGCGGATTCGGTAAATTGGTAGACTGCTGTGCGCTGAGATGGGAGTGGTCGCGCAGCAAGGGGAGGTGTCGACAGATTCGCCGTGGCGCAGTGACAATTTGTTGCCGATAGACCGCGCGGAGAGTGCGCTGAAAGCTCGCCAGCTCCAACCTGGTCTAATCTCAGCGCAAGGCGAAGCGCAGTGGCAATTTGACTGCCCAGCACGCAGTGCGTACACGTCACCAAGACCCCACAGGCAGATTTCCACAGTTCCAGGCACATTTAAATGCAATTAACAATAATAATAATAATAATAATAATAATCACAATAACCCCTATTTATTGTATCTGAATCAGCACATACACCTATATCTATATAGATTGTCCCGTCACACTGATGGCAGATCAAAGGCTTGCGTAATGGAAACTCAGCCTGACTGAATTAACACAGATGAAACCAGGGAGGGACTGAGACAGCCGTGGATGTCCCAAGAGCAGGTGTTGACACTACACACTGTGCCGTTGCAGATTATCAGCTATTTATTTATTTATTTACTTATTGATTTATTAGGGGCCAGCGCCGCATCGTCACGCGACCATAACAAATAAAACTGAAATGCCTCCGTTACGCACAGCTGTTTGTTTATGTTGTGATCTGTGCACATGTGTTTAAATATAGGTTAGATAGATAGATAGATAGACCTGGATAACATCATAACCTCCTCCCTCCCAGACTACTTTTGCATCATCAGCCCGTGAGGTCTGTTCGCGCGACCGGACACTGCAGCTTGGACCGGACCAGAACATCAGTTTCCTCCCGTCTCACTTGCTCTGACAGATTGAGAGCTGTTGCCCAGTAAAAAAAAACAAAAAACAAAACACACACACCCCTTTTCCATTAATAAAGACACTCATATTTAGTAACCTATATTTAAACACGTGTGCACAGATCACAACATAAACAAACAGCTGTGCGTAACGGATGCATCGCGGAGCGTCTCTCTTTTTCTTTTTTCTTTAGAATTTACCTGAGATGGAGATGTTAATATCTGCTCACTATGATGCCAGGCTGATTGTGGTTTGCTGTGAGAGATGATAGTTTATTTGTTTTCAGTTTTATTTGTTATGGTCGCGTGACGATGCGGCTCAATAAATCAATAAGTAAATACATAAATATAGCAGATAATCGTGTAGTGTCAACACAGCAGTAATCCATCCTCATCTTTCATCTGTGCAGCCTTTGATCTGTCATCAGTGTGACGGGACAATCGATATAGATGTGCTGAATGTCTATGCTGTAATCTGTAGGTGCTGATTCAAATCTTCTCTTCCACGGTGAAATCAAACGTCCGCCTTGCGCGCGCGGCGGATTTAAAGGCGAGGAGAGGAGCTCATTTGATTGGTGAAGATCTGACTCGGCTGTGTCAAACCCACTCCACGCCTTCTCTCCTCCCTCTATGCCATTTGCGCCGGTGGGAGGGAAGTAGGCGGGATGCGCTCCGCTGCGTTTCGAAGGAAAATCGCAATCTGCTCCTGACCACTCCCCATTGGCGAAGCGAAGGCGAGGCGCAGGCCTTATCCGCTCCGCCTGCACCTAGTTCACGAAATTAGAGCCCAGAGACTGCTTGCTGAAAAACGGTCCCTGAAGGCAACACGCATCAGCGGTTTTGCATGAATTTACCTCTGAAACAACTCTGTCTGGTAACGTTTTGTTATTATCTCATAGCGTGGTGAATGTGCAGGTCACAACTTGTCCACCAGAGTGTTTTGGAGTTGTTGGATTGTGTATTTGATGAGTTTGATGAGGGAAACCAAGAAATTCCATTAGCCTCCGTAGTGTAGCTCTGAGCAGCTCGCCGCTCGGCTCGGCGGTTCTAAAAATAGCTTGCACCGACAAATAAAGGTAACAAACCTACTGCTATGACTATAGGGATTATGGCAATGGGCCAATTTGCCAGAATGTTGAACTATCCCTTTAACTCATGGCCACAATGCCAACAAAGACGTTGGAGGAAAAAGTGAGAAAAAGATGCTCATGCATTTTTTTCTCCATTATAAACCTCTTTAAATTATCTTTATTTTCTTTATATATCTGTTCACATATTTATATTGTTGTCTCTGGGAAAGATGTTGTCACCTTGTTCAAGTGGGACTTTAAACTTTGATCTAAATCCCCAAAACCGCAAAGACTTTCAACTTCAGATTAAATCCAGATATCTGTCCTGGCCTCTAATCCCAGTTTAAATCCAATTCTATCTAAACCCTTAAAATCAAGTCATAATCCTCTACAGGCTAAAACTTGTCGTGTTAAAGATTTTGGCTGGACACCAATAGTATAGTGGGTTCTCCATCAATATAATAAAATGAGACAACACACACACACACACACACACACACACACACACACACACACACACAGACACTTTGGTCACACCCCATATAAAAGACATTATATCCACTGGCTCATGGTTTCACTCCATTATGTTCATTGCTGCAAGGCGACATTTCTGAAATGAGTTGAGGAAATACAGTCGGAGGAGCAGCAAAGGTGCAATGGAGAGATTACAGAGGCCACAGTCCTCTAAACAGGGTCAGGGAGACTGGACAGCACCAGCCAGAATATTAACTACTGGATCCTCTATTACACACACAGGATGTGCTGATGTAATGGGATTGCACGGAGAGATGTTCCCAGAATTTCATCCTAATGGTTATTTATTATAGATTATTTTTCAGACTCACCAGATCATTCCCTGGTTATAAATCAGGTGCAAGACATTCTCAGCTATTTTGAATTCTCCATACTCAGGCTGAGGGAAGACAGAAAAAAAAACACAACATGATTATTGAGTATTGTTGATGGCTCATCCGCTCTTTGGTGTGTCTGTTTAGTGTAATGATCCACCTGCTGATTAGTTTAATTTAGACATAGACTTGGAGCAAAGAGAAGCATTGAGACTGAATCTGTCCAAAAATAACTTCTAAAATCCATTAATTAATATACAGTATATTTAGTTAGTCTAAACAAGAGCCGAAGCATAGAAACAAGATTTGGACAACTATTTATAGCACAAAACTGTACAACTTACAAACTTGCTCTCTAAATCCCAGCAGCAGCAGTCGCTCAGGTAGCGAACCACCAAACCCCTGATGAAGTCAATGAGCAGAATGCTGGCCACTGTGAAGATCATGTCAATGATGGAAAGCTTCAGCATTTCCTGGAGACACACCAGAGACATCGTCATCCTCATCGTATTTCACACATATCAGACATAAAATACTAGCAACAGCAAAGCAATAACTATGGGTGAAAAGGCAACAACCAAATAAGTTTCAAATACCTGTGAAGTTACGGCACGTAAAAAAACAACAACATAAATCCTATAATATCTAAAGTCCCATAGAGAAAAGCTATATGGTCCAAAAACATTTGTCCCATCCGTCCAAACATTAATTCAATAGGCAGGACCCTAAGATGAATCCCTGAGGGACGCCATATTTGATCTATCATGTTGTATCAGATTTAGGACAGTTTATACATACATATTGTTTCCTGCAATGCATATATATACTGAACTGACTGGGTGCTGTACCTCTGACACTGTAATGTTAAAGTCAACAGTATCAAATCCATGTGTCGGTGACTTTTCCATGTGAGATCAAGAACCTATTTTTTCCACAGTGTAAAGGGGTAAGAATATTCGATTTATCTAAATACTGGGCCCATGCTATCTATATATAATTTCTACAATGTACCTATATTGTACGTATAATTTTCATCGTAGGATTTCTTGCCATCTTTATTAATTTTTGACACAACCCTGCAGAGTGATGACCTACATGGTTGATAGGTGGCTCCACAATTTTATCAGTTTCAGCTGTGACAATTTTGTTTCCACATATTTCATCTATGTCTGCTTTATGTGAGCTTTTCATATCACCAATGATTTTATAAACTTAATTTCTATCAACTGGTATTAGAAAAAGTATATTTTGAATAAAGTTTGCACATATTTCTAGAAGCAGCACACACTGGATCATTGCTCGTTATATTATTGTTAAATATTATATATTGTTAAATGTAAAGTGTGTGATGATGAGACAGAACCTGTCCCACGTAGGTCTCCCAGCACTGGTCCTGCTGAGAGCGGGTGTTCTTCTCAAACAGAGCAGTCTGGTTGGAGACGGTCCCAGAGCTACTCCTGCTGCTGATGCTGATGCTGCTGATGATGCTGCTGCTGTTGGTCACTTCTAGCACTGTAGCGATGGTTGCTATGGTGCTGTTGCGATGTTCGGACACAGAGATCTCTGACACCAGGGTGGACACACTTGAGTCTACCTCAGGCTGAGCGATGGTGGCCAAGAAGGAGCTGAAGTCGGACCAATTACCTGTACTCCCAGGGACCTGGAAGACACATATGACATCATCTCTGTCTCAGGCTCGTCTTCTGTCAACAACTAATAATGCATTAGCTTTGTGATGTCATAGGAAGAGTAACAGTAACATGTCTTCATTTCTTAAAGTGAGATGAGACAAATATCAATGTGTTAAGTAAAGAATCTGAATTTCATAAAGTCAAAATTTTACAATATAGATTACAATATTACAATATTACAATATAGATCAAATTTTCACATTCCACATCTCACTTCTATAAATGCAAAACCATGAAAAATAACATAAAAATAACTAAAAAAGAAAGATCTGTCTCCTCAAACCGCTCACACACACATCAGAAATAAAATCAGGATTTTACCACAATTGATAATAGATAGGTAATTGGTAATGGATTTAGACAAAGGCTTGTTCAACTTGCACAACTGTAAATGACTCTTCTTGACCATAAGACAAGATTTATTTAGCACTTTAAGTACACTACCTCAAACTTAGTTGCAGCTTTTAATATGTATTAGTCCTTCATCTTTATTTAATTTAGTGATTTTGGATGTGTAGTTGTTGTCTATGTGAGTGTTGTTTGGTCTTCTGAGTATGTGTCTGTTCATTTGCACTGTTTTCAGCTGTAGCACTTTTAATTTCATTGTACTATATTGTACTATATTTATTCATATACAGTATTTATATCATATTGATGTAGTTGGCATTCCATAAAATGAATGAAGAACTATGAAAATAAGAGCCAGAATTACTTTACTACAGTTACTAAGTATACCCAGTGTTGATTTAGGAACTTTATGCTGATTAGTTGATTTTCTGACAATGAGGCCTCAGATAACTTGTGTTAATGAAACCCTGTCCGAGACTCTGTTGTGTTCCACAGGCTCGCCCCAGGGATGTGTTTTGTTGCCTCTATTGTTCATGCTTTACACTAATGATTGCAAGAACATGCTTGAGTCAAGGTACATTATTACATTTGCTGATGACTCTGTGATTGTCAGCCGCCTGCAGGACCATGAGGTGGGTCACGGACCGGTCCTTGACTATTTTGTTAGATGGTGTGATGACTCTTATCTGCAACTTAATGTGTCAAAAATGATAATTGATTTCCACAAGAAACCACCTGTCTCAGCCCAAACCTTTGTTAAAGGTACAACTGTGGACATAGTCAACCATTATAAATATTTAGGCACCATCCTGGATGATAAACTGTCTTTTGAGACCATTCTGCAGGAAAGTAAATCAGAGGTTGTTTTATTTGAGGAAATTAAGGTCTTTTAATGTTGACAAGAAGTTTCTTAACTGTTTTACTCATCTTTTATTGAGTCCATCTTAACTTTTGCAATGATTTGTTAGTTTGGGAACCTCAGCATATCAAATAAGAATAAGATGAAGAATTTGGTCAAACTCTGCCAAAAAACAATTGGCCCTAGCCTGAATGACCTTGATAATGTTTATCAAGTCAGAGCCACACAGAGGGCAAGGGCCATTCTGGCAAACCCCCTCCACCCTCTTCATGCAGAGTTTCGTATGTATTCTGTATGTATTTATTGTACTATTGTGTGTGCTATGTGAGATCTACTGTGTTTGACTCTGAACTTTTGCTGCAAACCAAATTGCCCTCCGGGGACATTAAAGATTTTCAAATCAAATATACTCACAGCAGAGCTCATACTGTTGACTTTATCAAGGAGGGCAATGATGAGGCTGTAGAGATTCCCCAGGTATAGAACAAGTACTCTATAAACACATGAAGACGTGGTCAGTGTTGGTGTGCAGTCAGGCCTGTCTGTATTGTGTGTAATTAATGCTGTGTGAGTGATGGATTACCTGGCCAGCTGAAACCGCAGTGAAGTCCGAGGGTGATACATCTCCAGCTGAGCGACCAGCTCAAAAGCAGACGGAGCGATCATGGTGATGAGAGAAACCACCACACTCACCTGGATGGAGAGAGCACATCAGAGTCAGAACAAGGAACATCTTTAGTGAACAACATATCTTTTTTTTATTTCACTTCTTCTCAGACTGAATAAGCAGTTGGAAGTTTGAAGGACAGTTGGAAGGACACAGGTAGGAAAAGAGCTGCATTCAATTGTAAGGCAGCTGAAATATAAACATTTTATTAAAAGAAGAGCATGAGTTCACTGGGGTAACGGCACCAAGGGAACACACACTGAAGGATCCTAATGGAAGGAGAGAGACGTTTCCTCCAGACAGCAGGAGGCCAGAAAGATTAGAGCGGGTCACTGAATTCATCACTTTGGATGAGCAGCCTATCACAGGGCTGGACTACTATGTAAAAAAAAAAAAAGAAAAAAAGATAAAGAAAACCAAGCCATGTGGAATATTTTTACTAGTTAACTTGACATTTTGCAAATTTGCAAAAACGCAATCAACAGCTGTTGAATTGTCTAGCTTATATGGTGAATTGATTTTCATTTCATTTACATTGTCATTGAAGTGTATTGTTAATTTAAAGGTCCAGTGTGTAAAATAGGGGGTGGGAGGTAACATCTAGCGTTCAGATTCTAGTTTGCAGCGCTCACTCACTCGCTCACACTCAAGGCTACGAAAACCATACAAATTTTATTATATAGAGATTATACTTATATAAATATATTCATGGGTAGTATATTCAGATTCTGCCAATAAACCTTGGCAATTATTACACACTGGACCTTTAAGCTTCCTTCTTCAGCTGCGTTAACATTTCCATGCTTCCCACGTTCTCTGTTATAAACTGTTTTCTTGTCTGTAACAACATCTATGTCACGTCTGTCCGTCCTGGGTGAGGGATCCCTCCTCTGTTGCTCACCCTGAGGTTTCTCCAATTTTTCCCTGTTAAAAGGGTTTTCCATGGAGTTTTTCTTCAGTCGATGTGAGGGTGTAAGGGCAGAGGATGTTGTTATGATGCCATGTAAAGCCCTTTGAGACAAACTGTAAAAACGGGCTATACAAATAAAATTGGCTTGCCTTGCCCTGCCTTAAAGCAGAAGTAAGCAATCCGGTCTTTTTGGCTAACTTCCTGTCAGCAGATGGAGTAAAGATGGCCCCTTTATGCCGTTCTCTCTCCTCATTGGATAAAGGTTGTAGGATACAAGGAAAGTTTTCTCCTCGGCTTACAGCAGAGCAGAGTGACTGACAGACCCGTGTTTCGGACCAAACAATCTATATAAGTGATTGCTGTCGGAAGATATAACTATTTAAGACTTATATTAACACAAACATTCCGCTTACTTCTGCTTTAATTTTGACTGCAGTAGGTACTGAAATTAAAGGTCCAGTGTGTAATATTTGTTTATTGGCAAAATCTGGATATACTGCCCATGAATATATTTGTATAATATTTAAGACTTACAGTATATTAACACAAACATTCCGCTTACTTCTGCTTTAAGTGTTAACTGTGCATTCACATACTCTGTAGGCAGAAAGCCAATATTAATGACTTGGATCAGGATCAAGATCAGAATTAAAAAACAAAAACTTAGTTTATAATAATATTCTACAGATAAACTATGTGTTATTATTGGTCTTATACTATTGTGCCTTTAGTCTGCACTTAGGGTGATTATATATGGGGGGTTTTCAGTATCTTTCGTATAAATTTTTCTAAATTTCATATGCTTTCTAAAAGTCATTATTTATTACCTGTCTAGTATTCATCATATGGCACTTTAGTTTTCTATCAGGAACATCCTTTTGGTGCAATACTTGGGACATGTACGAAAACTGTAGACCATGTTGTGTCTGTGCGGACCTCTTTCTCTGTTTCTGCTATTTTTTTATGTTCTATTTGATCCATGTTTTATGTCATAATTGTGTTTGCAACTTGAGTAGCACTGCTGTCTAAGACAAGGGACAATAAAGTGTATCCATATCCTTATGTTCTATGTTAACAAATAAAGTGCAATAACATGTAATATTTTAATTAAATTCAAATAAAGCTAATTAGAAAAATAGAATAAGTCATTTTCCCCTGATGGCTGTAATACTTGACTTCTCGTCAATATATGGATCCAGAGCTGGAGGCTGAGCTGCTCCTCAGGTCGATTGAACAGCAGGTTCACTCGAGTAAATGAAGTGATGTCACTGACCACTGACCAATGGCTGCTCCTTCCACTGGATCACTTTAAGGCCTCAGCTCTCCTCCGAGCTGGATTGTATGTTGGATAATCAAATCAAGCTAATGATGATGAGGAACGACGAGGACGCTGATGTCTGTTCTGCTCCACTACCTCGTTCTTCTCCCACAGCGTCAGCTCTGGCTTCTCCTGCTCCAGTTTCTGAGAACGGTCCACCACAAAGTAGATGATGTAGATGCTGCCGGCCAGAGACAGCAGCACCAGGATGTTGGCTAAGATACGCAGACTGATCAGAACCGCCCTGAAGACACACGGAGAGATACACCGATCAGAAAGAAAACACTAAATTCATCTACAGAGGTTCACAGTAATTGGAGCTAGAAGAGTTGAAATTAATGTTTGACAGACAGACACACACACACACACATATCGTATGTCAGACACACTGTTCAGGCAGCGACAGCTGAGATATGGAGGAGGATACAAGGCATTCATTTATCTCATTTTAATGCCTTTTGTCACTCCAGTCATGTCCATGTAGTGATTTACTGTCAGCTTCAGGATCCTCATCACTGTGTAAAGACTGCAGAGATTCCACATGCACATCTGTCTGAGAGCTGGATGTGAAGACCATTATTATAATAAAGAGAAAGTGGAGATTAATGCAGGGCCGCCCCTGCCTACACGCAGATCACGCACAGTGCGTAGGGCCCCGCGATCCAATAGGGGCCCCGTTTTGCACAAAGGATGCGCATATGCACAGCCGTGGTGCGCGCAACTAGATCAGCTGTCAGCGCGAGGCAGGAGAAGAGGGAGAAGAGGGAGAAGAGACCCTCTTTTTTTGTAATCTGACACCGCACGCGCCGTCACGCGTCGATCTGACCAATCACTGGTCAGATGCGCTGCAGGCACTTGTCAAGCAGCTGCAGGTGAAGACGTGATCACGGCTTCGAAAAGAACGAGTCAGGCGCGAGCAAGAGGGGGAAAAGCAAAACAAGAGTAAACTCGTGCTTCTCTCGAAGGTGGGCATTTGTTGAAGTTAGTGCTGGGCTGGGTTAATGTCCGTTAACTCTGCTAATGGTGTTAAAGCCAGCACTAGTAAAAATGTAAAACTTTGTGGCATAAGCAAGCACTAAACCTCCATGCTCAGCACAGCTGCTGCTGCTGCAGGTAGGAGGAGAGATGCTAGCCTCCAGTAGATGTGGACTGTGGTCTGGAGATGAAAGTCATTTTCCAGCGGCCCTTACCATTTATTAAATGTCTTGTTAACACCTTTGTCTGCATATTCACCTCTGTTGAAAAATGTATTAGTTGTTGGTCGTATTTTCGGCTAAACTTTATAATCTATTTTATCTCCACACAAGGATCTGTAGGTGAATTTAATCTATGACAGGCAGCTTTGGAGGAGATATTAGAGATAAATATTGATAGAAATGAGTGTATTTGATACTTTGGTTGACAGAAGGAACTAAATTTGAATGTAGCTACATTTTGAAATATCAGTCTCTTTGGTGCTGAATTAGTATGTTTTATTAGGATTGTAGTTGTAGCCTATATAATAATAATAATGATGATAATAATGACAATAATAGTAATAATAGATAGCAATTGTTTTTTTTTTAAATTAATATTAGTATAAGTATATAACTGCTAAACTGCCAGTATTAGTGGTTGTAGTTTGCATTATAATCGATTATAGGAGGGCCCGATGAAATTTTTTCGCTTAGGGCCCCATTTTGGTCAGGGACGGCCCTGGATTAATGTACTAAAAGAAATTATTTTTCAACAAAGTAAAGATAGATGGGCATTTGATATTTAGGGTAAACCAATGCTGCGCACTTACTGTGAAATAAAGCAGGTATTTGTGCCAGAAAATTATGTTTTGTATAATTTGTCTAAAAAGAAAAGATCCCTGTGTGTTCAAATGAGAGCCGGTATACTTAGTCTTCATATGGAGACAGGCAGATACGTAGGCATAGCGGAAGAGGATTGAATTTGTACTGTGTGTGATCTCAAAGATGCAGAGAATGAAATACATTTTGTGTTCTACTGTCAATTCTATGACTGTCAGACAAAGGCTGTTTAGTAAAGTAGACCCAAAAAATGAATTTGTGTGGTTAGACGACGTGGAGAAGCTAAGGCATCTTTTCCAGCTTGATATGTCTGCATTTTCTTCGTATCTCTAAAAGGCCTGGTCATTGGGCTGAAGAGCTATATACAGATGAAGGTTGGTAGTAGTCTTAAGGTGTTTATGTATGTGTCGTGTACATTTGTGTGGTGGGTAATGTCAACAGGAGGGACTGTCTAGTTTTTGATAGTTTTAGTAGCCTAAATGTGTCTTCTTGTAATTCCATATGGGATGGGCCACAATGGCGGGATGACATGAAAATAAAATATTCATTCATTCATTACTTCATTCATTCATTCTAGCACAGAGTTGTAAAACATGTGTGTGTGTATTGCCAGTGGCGCCGCCAGCCGGAATCCTGTACGCACTGTGCGTACAATTTTTTTCATAGGTGAAAAAAAAAGAAGCAATTTTGTTTATTTTGAGGGGGTGTGATAAAGACGCTTGTTGTTTGTGTTGCCTCCCTAGCTGGATAGCCAGGGAGTCGGTAGTCGTAGTCTGTGGTAAGAATAAAGGAGATACACGTTGTGCTGGTGTTAACTTCACGGCAGCAGGATTTATTCTTCCTGTTTACATGAAAATCCTAACTTCAGGTATCAACATCGCTACAGAATCATGAAAGCTAATGGCCTGAGCTTCAGTCCCGTTATTATATCAGATGGCCATTTTTATAGCATTGAATCACACAACAAATTATTCACATATTCATCTGTCTTACAACACTCTATTGTTTAACTCGGACACATTACATTTTTAACTATTAATCAGAGACATTTTATCATGTTCTCTAATCCATATCTATTATCATCATGAAATAATAAATGAGTTTGTTTTCAACAAGTACTTCTTAACCAACACAGTTTCCTTGATGAATTTAATGAAATTACCTTTTTAACATATAGGCTATATAATCTACTTTTGTCCATGTTGTCCTGAACCAATCATGAATTAATATTACACTATCTTCATAAACATATGTTATCATAACAACTATATTCTTAATACATTCACACGAGCAATGGCGCTGCACTATGACTTCAGAATAGCATTTCCTGGTTTTGGCAATAACCCACACATATTCATTCGGCTACAGATAAAACCAGATAATCCCATATTGCATGAGAACAGATTCATTAATAAAGTGCAGAACACACATAATGATTTCACAGGTTATTTTCCTGTTGTTCTGAGTCAACTCTCTTCACACACTACTATGCAGGTCCGCTTAGCATTAGCCAGTTAGCATACACAGCCGTCTCTCAATTCACAACAAACTCTCTCTATAACTCGTTACTTTGGCTCGTATGTACACAACTAAACCTCGAGTCGCATGTTTAACTCTTCACACATATCATGTACACCAGATTACATGTATATTTACTGACCTGTGGTAAGAATAAAGGAGATACACGTTGTGCTGGTGTTAACTTCACGGCAGCAGGATTTATTCTTCCTGTTTACATGAAAATCCTATCCTACCACAAGCGCGATGCGCCACCTACCGGCCTGAGTGTGTCATAGCAGTGTATTAGTGTGAGTGCAAGTGAATGCTGAAATGAATGAAAATAAATGAAAAATGATAATAAAAAATGATAGTAGGGGTGCCTGCTTTTCCTTTCTATTTTCTCCTACTGTTTCTACTTATACCTATTGTTTCTAACTGTTTCCAGCCCTCTACATTTGTAACAGGCTAAACGTGCTGAGTTAATTGATTGTTAAACCAATCACTGGAAGCCTAACGTAAAAGCCAGTGATTGTCGTTTACATCATGTCATCTGTCTCTTTTTGATTTCTGGCACCTATTACACTACCGCTATGTGATGATTACGCCTGGTCCAGTATAGAAATGTCAAAAAGACAGTTGAGCCTTTTCCAGGCATTTGAAAAAAAAAAGAGATCCAAACCCACGATCACAAACACGCAGCAGAGCAGCGATAATGAAGGTCTCTCCTCTCTAGCTCCAAACTCACTCGTCTGCACCGCGATTATGGACTCATAGGCGCCGATTCCAGGTTGAGCACCCACTGGGGGAGCCTCGGCCCATCAGCTGTGTGTCTGTGGGTATGTGTAACCCGTATGTGTGTGTAGCCTGTGTGAATGTGTGTGTTAATATCTCACGCGCTCTGTTAAGATGAATAAACACAAACCGCTGCAGAGCGCGAGCCTGGCACAGAGGTGCGCGCTCTGGCGCAATCCGACGTCTATGTTAACTCTTTCACTGCCAAAGACGAGTTATCTCGTTTTAGCGAATCCAAGCGTAGTCTGCCAAAGACGAGATAACTCGTCTTAGCGTTTTTTTAATGGCAACGCCATGTTGAATGTCTTGCCCTACTCCTCTGTGAAGATCAGACTTGTATCATCAAAATAAAGTGCAGAAAAACACATTTGGATTGAGAGATATAAAAAATATAGCGTGTTTTTCCCCCCTCACAGAGCGGAGCGGGTGTCTGACTGTAGCAGCGCCGCTCCGTGACACTCTGGCCGCCGGTGAGAGCTTAGGGGGCGGCGGCGGGGCTCATGGCGGCTCGGCAGCTCGTTGAAGCTCCGTGCAGCTCCGTGATACAAAGCACAAACGATAGTAACAACAACCCCGTCGATCGCTCGTCGTTAGTCATCAAGAGCGTTTGGAAAGTCGCCAGATTTTGCGAGAAATCACTCAGATAGCAGCTTGAAAATCCCCGATCTAGTGTGGATGAGGAACGGACGGCGCCGGCGAACGTGACGAGAGGAGAGCTAAAGATGGTGTCTGTCTTTTGTGAGCGTATGTCTGTGGCTGAGTTCAGGGGGCACGTCAGCCAGCTGTAGGCTGTGTGTGTGTGTGTAGATGTGTGTGTGAGACAAAGAGCGTGAGTGAGACCACTGCCTGCTGACCAGAGGACGCTGGATCTGATCTAAAGTGCCGTGTTTCGGCTACAAAAACCTGTCGAACTGATCCGCGCACGCGCGCGCGCACACACAAAAAGTTGTAACTCAAAGAAAAGAAGGAAAAAAGGCTGCAGTAGTGTGTGTCAGTAGCTACTGTAAATGTTTTGTCTTTTGTCATCAAAAGTCATTTGTCAGTGTTGATTTAGTTGTTGTTTACAAGAGAACAACTGTACAGATGTTGAGGCATCACTAAAGCAAAATATAAAGGAGCCAATTGTACTGGTTCACCTGAAAATGACAGCCGACACAAAAACCTCTTTTTCTCAAGATTTTGGTGCCAAAATGGCATTTTGGGCTAAACTAACCTATATTCAACCGCCAATTTCACAAGACTGGAACAAGATAGAAACAAACAGGTTTTTTGCTGGAAACTAGAGACCCTCATCTTTCCTTTGATGGGTTGAATGCAGGGTTCAAAATTAGCGGTCGCCAGTCGCCAGTGGCGACTAACTTTGATGCTTTGGCGAGTAAAGGAAGCCGGCTGACTGGCCACTCTGGCGAGTGAAAAAAATCCAACTACTTTGTTGTTGTTACTGTTCCTCCCGACCCGGCTGTGACGCTTGGGTTGTGAGCCGGTGTCGTGCAGATCAGCTCACAACATGCCTTACAGCAATGATAACCGATTACAACGCTCACGGCGCACGTGTGTATTCCTCTCTCTTCAGTCTGGTGTTTGGCTGCACTTTAATGGCAAAAAAAAAAACATCGCTCCAATTTTTTTTTTTTTTTTGCCGTTAAATAAACATGTGTGCTGCGATATCTGATCAATGCCACATCCATTGTGCTCTGTCTCTGCTGATCGCGCTCATATGGAACTTCTCTTATTGAAAGTGCAGCCAAACACCAGACTGAAGAGAGAGGAACAGCAGAGCTCCTCTGACAGCTCCTCTGTGGAGCTGCAGGAGAGCTGCCACGTCTTTTTTTTTTCTTTTCTTTTTTTTTATTGCAGCGCCGTTATTACAGGTGATGCACATCTATGTCCGTGTAGGCTACATTTATTGTCTGATCTTCCTTCATGGTGCACAGTGTCAGTCCTCCTGTGAAACTTTTAGCTACTAAATAATATGACTGAAGGCAGTGGAAGTCTGCACATGTCGACACGCCCCCATGAGTTGACGACATAAGGAGCTAATAAATAAATATAGGCTATATAAATAACTGATAGTATTATTCGGTCAAGTTCTTGTTATAGGTTAATGGTTAAACTATAAGGGAAAAAGGAAAAAAAGGCAAACTTGACTCCTTTATTCCACACAAAAATATGCTAATAGCTATGATATGTGTTAAAAATGCTTATGAGTGTATTATAACAGTTCAACACAATGAAAAATATACAAAACAGCTATACATAATTTTTGGCCAGTAAAAAATCTGTCTGGCCAGTAGATTTTTAAAGCTTACTAGCCAGTTGGCCAGTGAGCAAAAAAGTTAAGTTTGAACCCTGGTTGAATATATGTAGTAACAGTACATAATATATGGTGGGTCTACGGAAATCAGTCAAAAAGCTGGAAAATGCCTGGCAAGCTGGAGGAAGCTGCTGTGAGACTGGCTGGCAGTCAAAGAGTTAAGCACACGTTGTTATTGATATTGTAGCGTCCGAGCCGATGTAACTACAACAACATAACACAAACTTATCTGACAGCTCTCACTTCTTCCTCTGCTCCTCCTCACTCACACACACAGGTCTTCCTCACACTCACCCCGGCCCCTCAGTTTCTCATCCAACCTGCCCGTACACATTCACAGTCAGTCAGAAATCACAAACATCATAACAACATTACTGCGGGGTCGCAACAATATTTTCAGTTGTGCAGTATATTAATGAGCGACAAGTCCCATTGCTACATGGCATGATAAGCACACCAGTGTTTGTAGAGCCTGGTGTGTAGAGCCCCCCCCACCCCCCCGAAAAAAAAAAATTGTTGTAGCCTATTTGCCATTTCTGTGCGTACATTGAAATTGAATCCTGGCGGCGCCACTGTGTATTGCCATCACATGAAGGCCTCGTGTCAGTGTAGACACAACTGTAACTTTACTATTGACCTAATGCAGCATAATTGGGGCTATTTTAGCATCAGAAATAATATTATGAAGTGGTTTATGTGTACAGAATAGTATGATAACAGTTGATTTCTGCAGAAAACATGCAAACACAGGAAATACAGATAACAAATACACCTACAAACTGGTATCCTTCTTCTTCTCTTGCTCCTCAACAATGGCTTCCTGTACAGAATAAACATTTGTTATCATACTTATGGGAAACACAAATCACAGTTTCTGTTCTATATCATTCTGTGCATAAAAAAGTGCTGAAGATGCATGGATACAGAAATGCAAACAGATGTCCATACACTGAGCTACAGCTAACTGGATATGAAGTTTCTGTGTCTCTGACCCTGATGTTGTTGACGATGGCGGCTCCCTTGCTCTCTGCAGCCTCTGGGTTTCCTATCAGGTAATCCCAGGCACAGAAAACCCTCCAGCAAAACGTGAAGTTCTCATCAGAGGCACTGGCCAGACTCAGGCGGGAATTCTTGGCCATTCTGCAATAGAATCATTAAGTATGTTATTACATCATTTTAAGGATATTAGTAAGGTTAGTTAATGACCCCTTGAGAGAAGGGCCTACTGCACAAAACACTGTTTTATATCAACATATGGCACTTGAGCTTCAGTTTCCCTTTAGGTTAAAGAGTTAGTTAAGATTCTCTCTCTTGAAATGTTTCTTTAACTAAGGGAGAATAAAGTTGAGGTATTTACAGCAATGACAGAAATTTGACAGAAATAAAATTCTACTATCTGCATGGGGACACTTTAATTCCTGCCAATTGCAAAGTTGAGGGATTGAACTCACATCCCAATTTATAATGCCACCCTATGTGTCATGTAAAAACAATAAAGTTTCAAATTGAATTTAAAATCCTCCTCTTAACATATAAGTCTGGCCTCGCCCCTCCCTACCTGTCTGACCTCCTCCACGTTGCCACTTCCACCCACATTCTCTGATCCTCCTCCTCCATCACTTCAAATTCAAACTCAAAACCCACCTGCTGCACTGTCTAATTTTACCCTGACCATTGTTCTTATTGTTTATGTTGCACTGTTTTTACTCAATGTACGGTAGGCCTGTAACGATACATGTGTCGAAACCGAAACTGCGACACTCTAGACACAAACCTGTGTCGCCAATGGAATGGCAGAACCGTGACACACACATTCCAACTCCCAGAGTTTTTTTTCCCCCAGTTAGTGCTAACTAAATGTAATTAATATTATTTCTTATTTTAAGTTAATTTAAGAAAATGTAAGCCTAAATTGAAGATACATTTCTTCATCAAGCCTGTGTCATGTGACTAATTACTTTTCCGGTGACGGTCACCTGAGGGGAGTAAAACAACGTGAGGAGAGTGGAGTCGAGGAGAGGAGGAAACATGGCTACTAGTAGTAACCCTCAAACTGAAATTGCGGACCCTCCAAGTTCATTTAGGTCGGCAGTATGGGAGCACTTTGGCTACCTGGTGGAAAACAGAGATGACAATCACGTTGTCGACAATACGCACACTATCTGCCGTAAGTGTTTCAAAAAAACTTCCCCAAATGACGGGCAACACGTCGAACATGTTGATGCACATGCAAAGACACCATCCCGAAATTACTTTAAGTGGGTCAGGGACAGTCCACTATGCCAAATTTGTTTCAAATGAAGTTGCCAGCCAACTCTGACCGGGCTCAAAAAATTATGAGAGGCATTGGAGTTTTCATGTCGCTGGGCATGAGCCCATTTGCAGTGGTCGAGAATGAGGGGTTTAAGCACATGATTAATGTGCTTAAACGCTACACACTGCCAAGCCGCGCACATTTCTCCCAAAATGTGTAGGGAGGGGGTGAGGGGTGGGTGGCTGGGATGGGATTATTTACTATATTGTCAATTTATTTTTGATCACTATATTGTAAATTTATTATGTCGGGGAGAACATGTTTATTGTTGCTTTTGTAACAATGAATGTAAAATAAAATAATTGTAAAAAAAAAAGTATTAGGATTAACCGTAAACCAATTTCACTCATGTTATTTTCCTGGATTTCATATTTTTAAACTTGATTGTAATGAATTTAATCTAACAATATGTTGCAATTGTGTTATGTGTTTTGTCTGTTAGGCTCAGACATCCAGGGAAGAGACAGAGGAGCAAACAGAGCTGGCTTCCAGCAGCAGTGACGGTCCTCCTCCAGCCAAAAGGGCACCAATGACTGAACTGTTTGGAGAGTTATTTCCAGTGGACCAGGCATCATCATCCAAGCCTTTGTCTCAAGTGGTGGATGAGGAGGTACAGCATTACAGAGCAGTGCAGAGCCTCTCAGTGGAGGCAAATCCACTTGACTGGTGGAAGGACAACCAGAAGCAGTTTCCCCGTTTAGCTAAATTGGCTAAAAGGTACCTTGGAATCCCAGCCACATCAGTTCCCAGTGAGAGAGTGTTTTCTACTACAGGGGACATAGTCACGGCACAGAGAGCAAGCCTCTCACCAGACAATGTGGACATGATGGTGTTTCTGAAGATGAATTTGCAACTGTCTTGAATCAACTCTGCAATGCAACAAGTTTGGCTCTCTTAAAAAAAAAAGAGTTGTTGTGATTTGTTCACTTACTTTGAGGTTTGTGGTTAATGTTTATATATTTGTGGTTTATGGCACAGCCGGCAAGTTTGTTTCCTAAACTTAAATCGCCTCCACAATGGAGTTACGTTCTGTTTATTTTTTAACAGTATTTTGTTTGAGAAAAGAGAATAGTTTCTTTGTTTTTAATTTATTATTATTAAAATTGTTATTGTTATATATTGTTGTTATAATAAATAATCCAGTTTTTGCTACCAAAATCTCTTCTTTTTTTAACCTTAATAAAATTCAAATTGAATCGAATCGTATATCGAAGAATAGGTCAGAAATCGAGATACGAATCGAATCGTGACTTTGGTATCTTTACAGGCCTAATGTACAGTGTCCTTAAGTGTGTCCTATAAATAAAATGTATTATTTTTCTGTACACAGGGTTCTTCAGCTTTTCTTGGGACATTTTCTTTATTTATTATCATAAAACCTGGTCATGTTACAGTAAAAAAATGGAGCCAGAGCTTCCTGTCATTTTTTTCCTCACCTTTGTTGCTGAAGTTTTCCATTCAGAGCTCAGAGCTACAGAATTTTACTACAGAAAGATGCAGTGAAGTTTTTTATCTCTGCATTGTCCAGTTTATTAAAACAGTGCAGCAGTAAAAATTTTGCTCATAGTGCTACTGTTCTCATAATATTACTTTGTTCTTGTTATAATTTGACTTTATGATTGTAAGGTTATGGCTTTATTTTAAAAATGTCTTTTTTTTTCTTCTTTTTTTCCCCTGCAATCTGGTCCCAATACTTTGTTCTATCTGTATTATAATTCTACAGGTAAAGGAGGGATTATATTCAATTCTCCAGATATAGTGATGAAGGGTTTTCAGTAGTCTGGGTTGCAGCAGCAGGTGATGCAGCTTATGTTGAAGCTATGGAACATATAGATATCTAAAAAATAAACTTTATTATTACACATAAAATGTATCAAAAATTGATGTGATTCCTTCATTTTGCTGCTTTATATGTAGACATGGACAGGGTCATTAGACCACGTCACCTGTCAATGAGCTTTGAGCTAGTTACTATTGATCTGGAAACCTGGTAAAATCAATCTCAAGCATTACATCATGATATTACATCATCTAATCATCTAATGTTCCATCAGTGTAAGTAAAAAGCATGATGCTTACTTACTTTCTCAACAGTATGATGAAACTGTAGGCAAAGACAGCCATCCCAACCAGGAAGTAGGCCAGAGGCAAACGGTACCCAGCACTGCCGATTTTCCTCACCCGGCCGTAGTAACCGTAGAACAACACAGAGTACTGCAGGTAGCCCTGCGGAGATAAACACATGATCACAACACTGAGGTACACAGTATGTCAAGGACATTACCTTCATCGACAGCAACACTCATTATGCCCTTACTGCAGGGATTTTAATGATGTTAATGATTACCTCTATAGGCCCAAAACTTACATAACTCAAGGAAAGACTCGAAGTCAACAGATATTTAAGTAATGTTTGAATAACGGCCCATTGTGTGTGAGTCATGTGCTATTGACAGAACAATAAAAGCAGAGAGGCTTGCCCCAAGAGACCAGATGGTGTCCAGGTCCTGGGCCGAGGCCAGGTGCTCCTTGGGGATGGTCTTACTCCTCGTGGTTCCAAATGGAGCTCCAGCTAACAGCTAGTACACATAAACACACAGAGCTATTAGATGTGTTATTATGATGACAGCAGTAGGGAAGGAATTTCATAGTACAGTGATTTCAAAAGTGGGGACACAGGCCCACTGAGGGCCCTCCAGGGGTCACTAGGTGGTCCTCAGCAAATTGGAAGGAAGATCTCATTTGCCACGTTCATGCTTGCGAGCATGCAGTGCACCAAACTGACTCCTGGCCAGCTAAAACTCAAAAGAGGCAGTATACATTTATTATTACTTTACCACCACAGGTAAAAATGGCAATGAGAGACAGAATACATATCAAGAACACATATGACAAAACTAACAAACATACATTTGGCTCACATACACATTCAAATTAAATTTTTACAGTAAATAAATAATATATACATGTATAAGTAAAATAAACCGAGGGTATACTTCCGTGCATGACATGTATGATCAAAAAAAGGTACACAGAAACACAAACATATCAATTAAATGGTAGGGTGTCATTTATGAGTCTAATGGGTGTTTAAAATTGTATAATATAATAATTGTATAAAATGTCCAGACACTGTATACACACTCACACAGCAAGCTGCCATCCTTTGTTCTCAGCACAACACATGGTTGGACAATCTACAATCTACAAACTTCAAACTTTATTTATTTGTATAGCACCTTTCATACATATAAAAATTAGGGCCGGGACTTTAACGCGTTAATTACGATTAATTAATTACACAAAAAGTAACGCGTTAAAAAAATTAACGCATTTTAATCGCACTTATAAAAATTTATTTTCATCATATATCATATAATCATCATAGTGTATTGGAAGGAAAGACCATTTAATCTGTATGTATCAAATATCGATTAATGAATTAATTGATAATTTGCATCCCTAGCAGGGCCGGTTCTAGGCAGGCATATATGAGGGGGCAGTCAGAAATGTGAAGGGGGCATCATGTGAACACATCAAGCTCCAGCACTTTTTTTTCTCTGTGCTTATAGTAACTTCATTGAATTGGGTTGTTGACTATGTGTCCAACCCCAACCTGGAGAAGTGGATTGCACTTTGTCAGGCCTCTACAGACCTGTCCAACTAGGGGCCGGGGGGCCAACCAGGGTCTTAGAGCCCAAATTTTTTACTGTGGTAATGCAAAGAGCCACATTATATGGGGGGTTAGGGGTGCATATACCTGAAGATGCATTGCAAACCCAGAGGGGGTGAAAAAGGTAAGTAGCTAAACCCCTGTAGGGGGGTCTGGGGGCATCCCCCCCAGAAAATTTTTGTGATTTTAAAATGTGAGTGAAGCATTCTGGTGTACTTTGAGAAGGGGGGGGGGGGGGGTCTACTATGGTCAAGATTTACAAAACTGAAAGGTAGTCTTATGAATACTAAAAAAAAAAAAGAAAAAGGAACAGGACATGCAGATTTTTGTGCTACTGCTGATAATTTTGTCAATTTGTAGGGGCAGATTACATTAGATTATTCTTCTTTCTGCTCCCTTTTGTTGAGATTTGGGAGGTTTTTGTTTTTATTGTAGCTTTGTTAAAATGCAAGATCATTTTTCTGACTGATTTATTGCGCGATGCCATGTAGCTATCTCGCTTTCTTTCCCCCGCCCTCCGCCCGTTGTCTTCGTTGTCACTTTGTTGTCGCTCCACAGAGCACATGGCTAATTAATATGCACGTGCTGACCATATATGGTTGTGTCTAGACGTTCCGGGGACGGAGGTGAGTTCACGTGCGCAACTGCGCACCATTCTTGGATCCAGTTTGATTAATCAAAGTGAAATTGCGGATAGTTGTGCACGCACAGTTTGATAGATCTGAAAAAGGCCTAAGCAAAACATTTAGTAGCAGCAGTTTTACACTGCTTACTTACAGTTTTGATAAATGAGGCCCCAGGCCCTAAGCCCAGAGCCCAGACGCTCACAGCTGCAGCTCCGCGGCTCATCCGCGGCGCTGTCCGTGGTGCTGAAGGTGACAGGTTAACTTGACAAACAAACTGCAGCATAGTTCTGTTTGTTTATCATATGTGTCAGTTTTGTTTGTTTAAGATTAAGAATAACACTCCCTCATCAAACCAGTGATAGACATGCTGAAAAGAAAAGAGAGAGAGAGAGACGCGCCTGGGTATCGCAGCTGTAAAAAAAAAAAGAAAAAAAAAAAAAAGACTACGCGTCGGATTAGCGGTATCAAAAAGTGTCGGACTATCGGCATGTCTAGATAGAGGGATGTCTGAACCCCCAACTTAACTTCTTTCTCTTTGGTAATATACACATTTTTTGAGTATATTAAAATGTGCTTTCTCAACTTCTAAAATTTGGATTTGAGGGGGCAAGACATTTATTTGAGGGGGCACTGCCCCCTCTTGCCCCTGCGTAGAGCCGGCCCGATCCCTAGTCTGTTGGTCTTGGTTAAGTACCTTGAATGCTTAAGCTTATGTATTCAGTCATTCAATGGTATACTAAAATCCATGTGAAAAAAAAATGCTTCTCACTGTTCTCAGGTCAAATATTTATATGCGATTAAAATGCGATTAATTGCGATTAATTAATTACAAAGCCTCTAATTAATTTGATTAATTTTTTTAATCGAGTCCCGGCCCTAATAAAAATGCAACACAAAGTGCTTTACAGTGTTAAAAGACCCGACCCCCCCCCCACACACACACACAGACGCATGCATACACATGCACACACACATGATATGGGTATAAGGCTGGGCACTGACAATCTGGGTGAGGAAAGCTTCGTTGGGGAGCCATCCACGCCGGGAAGTCATGCAGATCGATGCCAAATGTGGGGGCACCACCACAGGAACCACCCAACCAGGACAGACAGAGGACCCCGCACCACGGCTGTGAAGATGGCCGTGATGCGGTGCCACCCCATCCATCCAGGCCAGGACAGCCCCCCAGGTGGCACCCCCACAGGTGGATCAAGCTGCTCCCAGCGTGGAGGGCCCCCCGTGAGGAAAACACTGGAGCTAGACTTTAAAGAAAAGATGATAAAATCAACATTAAAAAGATTAAGAATAAAGAGGCTAAAAGAAAAAACCTAAGATACAATACATAAAACTATATCCTAAAAGTTACTAAAAAATGTTCTAAAGTCTGAATAAAACCATAAATAACTAGTTAAAAAGGAAGATAAGAAGAAATAAGTTAAAAGCCAAGTTAAAAAGGTGTGTCTTGAGCCTGCTTTTAAAAACATCAACAGTCTCTGCGGCCCTGAGGCTCTCTGGCAGGCCATTCCACAAACGTGGGCCGTAGTAATAAAAGGAGGCCTCACCATGGGTTTTTGTTCGGACACTTGGGATGACTAAAAGGCTGGAGCCGGAGTACCTCAGGGTCCGCGAGGGTTGGTAATGTAAAAGAAAATCAGATAAATAAGAAAGAACTACAACTACACAGTGTATATACTGTATGTACTGTAGCTATCACTACTATTATATTCTGTACAGAATGTTTCACTCTACTTTCACAAATACATCTATTTAGATATTAGACAAATACCAACAGTTTATTTATACAGATTCAACCACTTCTTGTTTATATTGTCATATGCTACTGCTGGAATGTGCATATTTCTTTCTCATGTTTCTTATTGATTTTTTCTTCTTTTATATTTTCTTATAAATATTGATTTCTTTTTTGTATTATTATTATTATTATCTGTGCTCCATATTTTTTCGCTGTTGTTGGCTGCTTAGCTGCAACCCACCATGGGACAAACAAAGGATTATCTTATCTCATCTTATCTACTGATTCCTGTCTAACATTACAATTAGCATTAAGTGGTGCTTAGCTGCTACTTGAACCTGTATAGAACCTGTATAACAGTGATGTAATGAAAACAGCTCAAATGATAACCAGATTCTTCACTGTTTGCTGCTTTAGTCTTTTTCAAATTGAATCCACACCTCTATTCATGCTCTTCCCAGACCTGACTCCACCTCTCTGTCTTATACATGTTATAAATGCCCTTATTGCAATGTGTATAATACATTGAATAAATGAATGAATAAAACAATGTTTGACGAGTAAAGCAATGTAGAAACAAAGTGAAAGAAAGTGATAGAAAATGATTCATATTTGGAGTGAACTGAGTGACCCTCTGCCTCTGTTTCATTCCTCATGGAATTGGTCCCATGAACCAGACACAGCATCCATGATCTTTGATATTGGATGCCATTACTCAGTCAGCAGAGGTGAGACAAAGGTTGGATGCATGGAAGGAGACAGTGGAAGGTTAGTCCCACCGTGATGAAGGGAGAGAGAGAGATGGGAATGATATGTCATGTCTGGGGAAATTGCCTGTGTCTGCATGTCAGTGACAAACATAAATCCAACAACATCCTCCTCTGTCTTTTCTTCTTGGCTACATGTTGTACTGTAACTGACTGAGCTGAAGTAGCTGTAGTGAAGTGACTGTAAAGGAGTCTGGACTTAATGTAAGCATTGTTTATGTAAATGTGAATGTTAAAGCCCCAGTATGTAACTTATTTGGCTTTTTATTAGCAAAAATCAAATATTGCTTTCATACATATGTATTTCACTATAGTCGAATCACAACCGCATACAAATGAAAGCTTTCTCGTACCTTAGAATGAGCTGTTACAAGTCGTTACAAATACATAAGTGGCAGCGTGACCGTAGGTAACCACAGAAACTCAGCGGAGCTGTCGGCTCGGGGAGAAAGTTTTCCAGGTAGCGCCTGTTAAAACTGTCACCACTGTGTAGTGTGAGGAAGGACGGAGGCACTGATGTTGCATTCAGGTGCAGTCAGGCAGACGGCCGTCGGCAAACCAACCGGATGTCATTTTACTCGACGAGAGAAAGATGGTAAAATGTGGGTCAGGTAAACAATACCACATCACCATGACAACATATTGTCACGCCTGTATTGTTTTGCCTCGTGCTGGCCGACCACTTGTTTACATAGACGCTTGTTTATCCTGTTACATGCAGCGTCTGTTGTCTGTCTGGCGTCTGCCCGATTTCACGTGAATGCAACATCAAGAATACGTTCTGCTATGCAACCGCACCGCTAGATCGGGGGAATTCCTACATATTATACCTTTAATGTAAATGTTTTACAGGTTGGAAATAAAAATTGAAATTCATCATTTAAGATTGTTAAAGAAGAAAGTCAGCCAGTTGTAATTGAATCTGAGCAGTGTATGTGACTGATAACAATCTGTCCCCACACACACACACACACACACACACACACACACACACACACACACACACACACACACACATGCATACCATACTGTACATGTATTTTCATCTCATAGAGATATATTCAGTTCACCTCCCACTTTCTGAATTCACTGTATATGAACATTAGTGTAATATGAAGAGTGAGTGACTTGCTGACCTCTGGCAGGACAATGAAGGCTCCGGTCATGATAGTGAGGACGATGTTGATCCCAAACAACCAGCGCAGGAAGATGAAGTAGGAAGCCACGCCTGACCCAAAGTGACCTCGAACACAGAGAGAAAAATATCACAACTAATACTGACTAATATCAATTCTATCTTCTATATTCATTTAATCCTTACAGGCATTTGAGTTGTCATAATAGCTAGTTTATAACTTTGTAAGTTCCAGCCAAAAGTGTGTTTTGTGAAGTCACAGTGACATTTGCCAACCAGATGTGTATCAGTTCATCATCGAGTCCAACAGAAAGATCTGATGTAAAAAGCTTGATATTTATTTATTTTGATTTTTAACCAGAACAAAGAGATCAGATCATATTCCCCCAGTTCTTAAGACCTTACACTGGCTCCCAGTCAGCTACAGAACAGATTTTAATGTTCTACTACTGGTCTACAAATCACTGAATGGTCTAGGTCCAGAATACATGAATGACATGTTAGAGTATAAACCCAGTAGAGCTCTGAGATCTACTGACTCAGGTCAGATAGTGGAGCTCAGTGTTCAAACCAGACATGGTGAAGCAGCATTTAGCTGTTATGCTGCACACAACTGGAACAAACTACCAGCAGAACTGAAATCAGCCCCAACTGTAAACTCTTTTAAATCCAGGTTTAAAACAAAATATGCTTATAGCTGAGCTCTTTTTAAGAACTTTAAACTTGATCTATTTTCTTTTATTCTACTTTTTTATTCTTCTTTGGTAAAAAAAATGTTTGTTTTTATGCTGTTTTATGCTGTTCTTTTCAAATGTTTTGTCTTTATCTTTAAAACATATTGAGTTGCCTTGGTATGAAATGCGCTATATAAATAAAGATGCCTTGCCTTGACATTTATCGCCCGAAAAACTTTGTAATCTATAACTTAGATAATATATCACGAAGCTCAGTGATGACAGTTGCAGGGCTTGTTAACGTTGCTCGGTGTGGCAGCACTGCACAAAGTAAATCTAAGGGCCCTACTTTCCTGGCGCAACTCAGGGGGGCGCAGCGAGGCGAGCCCTGACGCAGCTGGCGCAGTGGCATTTTCCTCCAGTGCAACAAGGTGCGCAGCGGATTCGGTAAATTGGCAGACTGCTGTGCGCTGAGATGGGAGTGGTCGCGCAGCAGGGGGAGGTGTCGACAGATTCGCCGTGGCGCAGTGACAATTTGTTGCAGATAGACCGCGCGGAGAGTGCGCCGAAAGCTCGCCAGCTCCAACCTGGTCTAATCTCAGCGCAAGGCGAAGCGCAGCCAGCGCAGTGGCAATTTGACTGCCCAGCACGCAGTGCGTACACGTCACCAAGACCCCACAGGCAGGTTTCCACACTTCCAGGCACATTTAAATGCAATTATTAATAATAATAATAATAATAATCATCACAATAACCCCTATGTACTGTATCTGAATCAGCACATACACCTATATCTATATAGATTGTCCCGTCACACTGATGGCAGATCGAAGGCTTGCGTAATGGAAACTCAGCCTGACTGAATTAACACAGATGAAACCAGGGAGGGACTGAGACAGCCGTGGATGTCCCAAGAGCAGGTGTTGACACTACACACTGTGCCGTTGCAGATTATCAGCTATTTATTTATTTATTTACTTAATTGATTTATTAGGGGCCAGCGCCGCATCGTCACGCGACCATAACAAATAAAACTGAAAACAAATAAACTATCATCTCTCACAGCAAACCACAATCAGCCTCGGCATCATAGTGAGCAGATATTCACATCTCCCATCTCAGGTAAATTCTAAAGAAAAAAGAAAAAGAGAGACTTCCGTTACGCACAGCTGTTTGTTATGTTGTGATCTGTGCACACGTGTTTAAATATAGGTTACTAAATATGAGTGTCTTTATTAATGGAAAAGGGGTGTGTGTGTTTTGTTTTTTGTTTTTTTTTACTGGGCAACAGCTCTCAATCTGTCAGAGCAAACATCATAACCTCCTCCCTCCCAGACTACTTTTGCATCATCAGCCCGTGAGGTCTGTTCGCGCGACCGGACACTGCCAGCTTGGACCGGACCAGAACATCAGTTTCCTCCCGTCTCACTTGCTGTGAGAGATGATAGTTTATTTGTTTTCAGTTTTATTTGTTATGGTCGCGTGACGATGCGGCTCAATAAATCAATAAGTAAATACATAAATATAGCAGATAATCGTGAGGAGCTCATTTGACTGGTGAAGATCTGACTCGGCTGTGTCAAACCCACTCCACGCCTTCTCTCCTCCCTCTATGCCATTTGCGCCGGTGGGAGGGAAGTAGGCGGGATGCGCTCCGCTGCGTTTCGAAGGAAAATCGCAATCTGCTCCTGACCACTCCCCGTTGGCGAAGCGAAGGCGAGGCGCAGGCCTGATCCGCTGCACCTGCGCTAGTTTACGAAAGTAGAGCCCCAAGTGTTTTATCAGTGACAGCTTATTTTAATTACCTCTGTGAAAAAAAACACAACTCACTTTCGATCTTCTTGATCCTCACTTCCCAGGGGATGAACAGAACCACGATGTTGTAAAGCACACGGGAAAGTTTCTTCAGCAGCTACAAGAGGAACAATGGAATGGGATTAAAGAGGAGACACTCACACTGATTCTGTCCTTTATTATAATCTCACTCTCAGAAATAAAGAAAATGTTTTTATCCCAAAATGCAGAATTATCCTTTAAAAACAGTCTTATTCCTGTTTTCAGTCATTATTTATATTTGTACACACCACTGAAATTAGCATTATTAAAAGGTGTAGATGTAACTGCATCCTGTTGCAGATAAATACTGCAGCTGTTACAAACTGGTGGCTATTGTGTAGTCTCTAAATTATTAATATATTAAAATATAATATAATATTTGTTTTGTTTTGTTTTGTTTTTCTAAGCATAGTGAAGTAGTATTTATCCCCCTGCTTCCTCTAAAACCAGTCACAGCAGACTTCCCCCATTAAAGTAACATTGCGGAGTTTTTCGGCCTAATGTTTCCAGACTCATTGCAGTGATAGAAAAATGGTTAATAGGATGAATGGTGCTGCCGCCGCAGCCTGCGCGGGGTCGAGTCGGCTGAAACTGCACTATGTAACTTCCCTGCACGGGTACGAAACACCGCCCCCCCTCCTCCCCCACTCCCCTCTGCGTCGGAGAGAGACGTGGTGGGTAAAAGCGAAACTTACGGTTCTCCTCCGGTCGTCGTCGCCGCCGCCGCCACCCCACATACCCCCTCCCCCCCTCCCCCGACCACCCGCCACACAGTCTCCTTGCAAACATGTGGGAAATACTGTCGTTTATTAATGGGAATAGACGCTGGATGCGCTGGCTGATAAGTTTCGTTTTCCCCCCCAGACGATAGCGCTTCTCAACCAGATGGTGGGAGCACTGAGCTGAAACTCCGCAATGTTGCTTTAAACTAAACAGTCTTAATGGTGCAGCTTTACAGTCCATAGGACAAAGTGAAAGCAGCTCCTCCTGTCACTGGGGACAGTTCAGAGCCTATAAGCCATGTGGGTAAATGAGGCAGTACGTTATAGAGGCGGTTAATACAATAGATGCAGCTTCTGCCTTTTCCCTCGTACCTGTCTTTGTCAAGTAAATGTAGATCACTGGTTTTAGTGAACAACCAGAGTCTGGTTTCACTAAGTCTGGTTTTGACTTAGAGATCAGAGATATTCAAACTTCAGATAGACTGAGTCTGAATTCATCTATTGCACAAGATGAGTTATTGACTGTCATTTTTGTTATAGCCTACAAAGAATTCTGGGTAAATTGTGACTTTACTGCATCCAAGCGCTTTTGGAGGAATCTAGTTACTAAAGTGAAATTATAAAAATGATCAGTGGTCTTTAAAAATTCTTCAAATTCTCTTGTCTTGGCTGTCTAGTGAGTAAGTAAACTTTATTCTATAGCACTTTTTTCCAGATAAAATCACAAAGTGCTTTACAATAAAAGTGCAGAGTGGCATAATAGGGCAATGAAAATAACACAACATAAATACAACAAAAAAGAGAGGTAAAAACATAGCTACCATTAAAACAACATTACCAAGCCATCAACTAAAAGCTTGTCTAAATAACAGTTTTAACAGCTGGTTTTTTTTAGGAGTTTTTTGTAGGAACTTTACCCGACGCACTTTAAAAACACTTTATGACAGATACTGCCTGTTGACGCACTTTAATGAATCTCAAATTGTACTTCACAACAACTATGGTAAGATAAATGCACTTTAATTTTTTACCATCCTCCTGATTAATGCAACCATTATGTGATGTACTGCACTATGTTATGCACTATATTTGTTTTGTCTCTGTCTAAATGTAATTTTATTTGTTTGTGGACCATGGGACTACGGATGGAAATGAGCTCTCTAGCTAAATCCGTCATATAATCAAATAATTGTTTTTGTATGTTCATGAATATGCGGAGTCCCATTTCAAATAAACTAATAAATGAAATGAAAAAAAAATGTTAACATGGCCTGGGTGTAAGGTGTCTAATGTTTTTGTCTTAAAATTAGGGTTTTAGTTAAAGTTCTTTTTTTTATTACATTCTGTATTAAAACTGTTTAACAGAATAATCTTGTTGCTGTTATCTACAGACATCGTGACTGAAGCTTTTCACACCTTATGATGTGAGTGAGACGATGATTATCAATCAAAATAATCTGGACCAATGATTCCCATTTTCAATTAACTGGGAGCCAAACAGCAGAATTAATACATCATCATCATCATCACGCTGCTTGATTAAAGTCAATTTATTCTAATGGTGCATGAGCAGCCTGAACATTTTAATTAAACTGAGCTATAACAACAGGCTATAAATCCACTCATGCTGCTGTGCTGTGGCTGCACAGCTCTCTCTCTCTCTCTCTCTGTACATGTGTGTGTGTGTGTGTGTGTGTGTGTGTGTGTGTGTGTGTGTGTGTGTGTGTGTGTGTAACACAGGATCGGTAGGTGTGTGCTGGACTTATACAGGAGGAGGAAGCTTTGTTGGAATCAGAACTCAGCAGCCTGGACAAAATATATCCACCATGTTTTATTATTCTGGCCCTGATGGTGTTACTGCAGTGCAGCGAGCTCCTCTCAGCATACAGTCAGACTGATTCATTAGAGTTCTAGCTGTACAGTACCAGCACATATTTCACTGATGGGATCTCAGGTCAGCTGCAGCAGTCTTTGTTATTTCACTTCCTTTCTGCAGCAGCATTGTTACAAACACAATTCTCTGCTCGTCCGTCCTCACACTGTTGCATATAAAAACACATATACAATCTATGTCTGTTGCTGCTGGAGACTCGGGAGACATGAGTTCATGTGACGTTGTGTCACGATCACCCTCTGACAGGACACAACCATCAGCTCAATAGATCTACAAAATCCGAATGCAAGAAATATTCTAAAGTTGCAAGAATGAGGAAGTTACCCACTGATTCGCTTCTATCAGTTTAACCCTCCTGTTGTCCTCCTGGGTCAAGGAAGGAAGGACAAAGGGAAAGAAGGAAGAAAGGTAGGAAGGAAGGCAGGAAGGATGAAGGGAAAGAAGGAAGGAAGGACAAAGGGAAAGAAGGAAGGGAAAATGAAGGAAATATAGATGGAGAGAGGGAACAGATTGGGTCAAAAAGGAAGGAAGAATTAAGGACGAAGGGAAGGAAGGAAGGATTGTGGAAAGAAGGAAGGGAAAAAGGAAGGAAAGAAAGATGGAGGGAGGGAACAAGGAAGGAAGAAGGGAAAGAAGGGAGGAAAGAAGGAAGGGAAAAAAGAAGGAAATAAAGATGGAGGGAAGGAACAGATCTGATCAGTTGGGTCAAAAGAGGACGAGAGGTAGGAAGGAAGGAAGGAAGGAAGGAAGGAAGGGATTGTGGAAAGAAGGAAGGGAGAAAGGAAGGAAGGAAAGAAGGAAGGATGTAGGAAGGGAACAGAATGGGGGAGTGGTTTCAATGGTTATGATTTTTTTATTGACTTTTTAATAAGAAGGCATTGGCCATCATTGAGTTGTTTGTGTTTTCCTTTTGTTGTTTAGGATATTCATAAGTAAATTGGCATCTTGGCCGTCTATTTATAATTTCAGAATGAATTGATTAAGAGGCAGGAAAAATAAGTTTTCTTCATACTGATCCTTGCATGGAAATGGAATGTGCAAATTACAAACAAATCATTATTTTGTCCATGTATAAATTGAAAATGTCTATGGATGAAACAAAATAAAAATTAAATGAAAATGATATGAAATGGTTCCACTCCATTAACACTGGAAGTCAGTCCAGTTGAAAAACATGGAAGTCGGAAAAATCGACGACTAATGAAACAAAAATGAAAATACAATGATTTCATACTTGTAGTTGTGTGATTTTCAATGCGAATAATATGTAAAAAAAAAAAAAAAAATTTTTGGCTGACTTTAATGTGAGACAATTACGAGTGTTCACCACTGTTTACCTGGCTATCAGCCATCATGAATTCTAATGTCAGGGCTGGTGGGATTTCAGATCCGACTTCAGAAACGCCCCATGAAGTTGGATCTGAAGTAGACTCGGGGCTCGGAAATTCCGACTACTCCGAGTTCAACTGGAATGCACCATGACTCACCACTTGGTCACTGTTCCTAGTTTCTCTTTGGTAGTTCTGACCTTAAAGCTTTTGAAATGTCCACAATGGTGAACAAAACCTCATTGCCTCTCCTCTTCTGTCACGACCCAATTCATAGAAGTAAGGTAGAACCCTCCACCGGTAATTCAGACACTACTGTCCTCATGTTTAAAACAATGAGATCACAAACTGCACAATGTCCAGCTTTGGCTCTTAGTTCAGATTTAATGTGAGCAGGTTTACGACACTAATGACAGATGAGGTCTCCTTGGAATGGAGAGGTTTGTGGTCACTAATAGACACCAAACACAGCTATTGTCCTCAGAGCTGTTTCTCAAATTCCCCTGTCCTTTTATCCTGACTACTGAACTCATCACACCATGAATCCTTGTGAATGAGGACATCGTTTAAAACAGCTCAGGCTGCTGATAACACCCGGGTAGGTCTGCATGACCTTGAGCAGGCCGTGTTTAAACTGTTCCAACAGCAGCAGCTAATGTCCAAAGTCCAAATGAGCCTGTCCCTGCTCTACAGGCTCTGGTCTTTATCCTTTCAGCACAAACTGTCCAACCAGAGCAGTGCCATCAGTGTGACTGAGTTCATAGTTCCTGGACTGAATGATGGTCACTCATTCTTCTTTTGGACTCTCTCAAAGCATCGCTCAGCCTCCACATGATCAAACCTTGACCTTGATAAAGGGGAACTATGCAAGTCCGGTATCTTCTCTTTTGCTAACCCTTCTCCTGGCCATGTGCATTTGTTCTCAACGAAACCGGCGAGAAAGCCGATGTCTAACATTTTATATCATGTGTATATTTGTGTAGTCTTAAATGTTATAAATGAGAGACTACAGGTTACGGTTTATGTTTGTGTCGCGGTGCTGCAGAGACGAGAGCTGGGTCGGAGGCTCTGATCTTACAAGGTTGGTTTTCAGCCAAGAGACGCTAGGTGGAAGGCAGAGAGCCTCCATTCTCCCTGGAACAACTTACAAGTCATTTATTTAACCATTACAATTTCTCCAAAGCTGTTTCATTAAGGTAAAAATGTAGCATAGTTATGGTAAAAATCCTGCATAGTTCCTCTTTAACATCTATTGGTATAAAACATTTCTCCTGATATCTGCAGTCTAATACAATTTCACCTAACCTCACCAAGGGGTAACCTAATAATTACCATAACCCATCCAACTTGGCTAATCATACACTCGTTACATCAATTTCACAAGAATCCTCTGGCTCAAACTCTAAGGTTGCTTTCACACCTAACCAAGTGGACTCGAGTTCGCTTGGGGGGCTGAAAGTTGCAACATTGTTGCATTATCACTTGGTTCGGTTCCGCGTTCACACTGCAACTTCTGAACCGCACCAAACTTGCGCCCCAAGCGCACCAAACATTCTGAGCGTCAAAAGTCGACGTCACTCCGCTCGCGACTGACAGACCTGCTGGGTAACAGTAAACATGGAGCAGCATGTGAAGTTGGCTGTTTGGGGGATGTTGTTTCTTTTTTTTATGTACCAATTGCACTTGGCTCAGCAAGCCGTGCTGTACGACCACCATGTAAGGCAGCGAAGCAGAGCGCATTTCGCTCTTACTACTGCACTGAGGACGGAGAAACGGTACCAGAGGAAAAGACGGAGACTGATGAGAGATGTCGAGTTGTTGGCGTTGTTGCTACACAGACGGCGGACAAGATATGTAACCTAACAATAAAATAACCTATGCATTACGTATGTGTTTAGCAGTGGCGGCCTTAGACAGCTGGGGGCCGTTTCAATATTTCATATGAGGCCCTGCCCTGTTAAACATCAAATGATTTTCCAGCCATGTGCCCATGTGTCGCTGATGCTTTAAACCCTGAAAGGACGCAGTAAACGCACTATCCATGCATCCCAGGTACGCACAACACATTGAGTGTTAAAATCACTATCAGGGCAAGAAACCAGGACTTAGCAGAAAAAACGAGGACTTTCATCAAAAAGCAAAATCATGTACATTTTCAGACAAACTACAGGCTTTAACAATATTCTGAATTTAAATTGGCAACAAAAGTAATGAGAGCAAAGTGCTCCGCGTTATTTCAGCACCACGGACAAGGAAAGGACGAGACATGTGGACAGACAGACAGACAGACAGACGTACAGGTGCTGGTCCTGTCGGTGCTGCGGTGCTAGAGCAGCAGACAGACAGCTGTCTCCTCCATTAGTAAAATCTGTAAATAAGCTGCGAATAATATCACATTTTAGTTGTGCTCTCGCTGTGTTTTATTTCTCTGTTAAGTTAGGACGTACTCATAGATCGCCTGTTTGGAGGCATTTTAACCCGAGGAAAAAAAGAAAAGAGGAGGAAAGTGATTGACAGACGTCAATCATCAGGTTACGCAAATGGGCGCACGTCAGGAGGAAAGCAGGAAAAACAAAAGGACATTAGAAACGCTAAGAGAAAAGGAATAATACTGGGAGAAGGAAAACGAGGGTCTATTGATAGTTTGCGGGCCGTTTTCAAAGGTAATAGCCTACGTTGTTATTGATATTTCCTGCCGTTATTGTTAATTAGGAGCGATTAGTAGGCTACAGTGTCGCGGTGTGGCATGATACGCGCATCAGTGGTTGTAGAGCGGATCAGGGGTCGAGTGTGTGACCGCACGGTGGACAGAGCTGTTTGTGTGTGTGGTGGATGTAGGCCTGTGTGTGTGTATGATAACGGTTGAAACATAGGTAAGGCCGCCTATGGTGTTTAGTCCGCTGAGCTTTCACACTGCATACGAACCGAACCAGGGTTCACTTGCAAACGGACCGAGACCCCCGTTTTCAAGCGGACCAGAGTTCGTTTGTTTGATCCGCACCAGAGTTCGTATGAGCTTTCACACCTGCCCAAACGAACCGGACTATCCGAGCAAACGAACTCTGGTCCGTTTAAAGCGGACCAAAGGAGGACAGTGTGAATGCGCCCTAGTTTGGAGTTTAGTCACTAGAGCTCTACTGTACGTTTCAGCTTCATCAGGCCTCTGGGCAGTGGGATAATACAAGTTAAAACAGGCTACAAGTAACCAAAGTAACTAATTGTGGTGTAAGGTTAACATTTGAAAAATTACACAAAATTTTAATAGTGGACTACAAACTGTTTTTTTTAACAGCTATGAACTATTGCAAGTGTCATTAACAACAGATTCAGACTGACACTGCCAGTTACAAGCTCACAGACAATCTGTGGAGCAATGTCAACCGAGGTGGGGGGGCAACCGCCATTCAGACATCCCACCAGTCTGACATAGGGCTCTAATTGTCTAAATGGCAACACTTAATTTTCTATCAAATGTCCCATCATATCTGACAATTTTTGCCTCCTATGGTCGGAATTACGGTATTTTTTCCCCAAAAAGATTGCACTGGTTGGGCTTAGGCAATGATGAAAGGAGTTGGTTAAGTTTAGTAAAAAGACCAGGTAGAGGCTAGACAGGCAGACTAGTCTGCGCTCTGTGCGTTATAACGCACAACAATGTGGGTATTCCTCTATCAGCATGTCTTACAGAAGGGAGTCACCTGTTGAGTAACGCACATTTCCTTATATTGAAAGCATTGTCGGAATGGTGGGACGTTCGCATGTCGGAATGGTGAAATGTCTAAATGGTGGGATGTCAGAATGACAGCATGTAACCCCGAGGTGGGTAACATTAACAAGAGATTACAGATTAATTTGCAAGGTTGGTTTTCCCCTAACCCTAACCCTCTCCCTGGAACAACTCATTTAGCCATCACAAAAAGGATGTGAGAGTGAACAGTTACGTACATCAGCTCCTGCAGTCTGGTAGCCTCTGGTTCTGGTCAGTCGGCCCTCGTACTTCAGAACAATTTCCCTGGCCTGCCTGGGAAACAGATACACACAGGTGGAAGCTCACAAAGTGCCTTTACTCACATTTTGTTTTTGAATACTTCCTCTTTACTCACATTTTTATAAACACACCTTTAAAAAAAAAAAAAAATTATGAATGATGGTCATAATGTGATTTGTGGCCCAGTCCTTCAAAAGTAATCAGATTTAATTTTGGGTGGGATCAAATCTTGGAAATGGGTTGTTCAAAACTAAAAACAGATTCTGAGATTCGATTGGATCACCGGACAAAATCACTCATAACACACCCCAGAGCACAGGAAAATCAGACACCACGGCTGTGTTCGAAATCACCCCCTATCACGGATGTAGTGCACTATATAGTGTGTTCGCCATTTTGTAGTGTTGTTCGAATTCTCTGCGATTAATTTCATCCACTATGTAGTGGATGACAAAACACCCACAATGCACCGCGAAATTGAGTGAACAAGCGATGTACACTACTTTCTACTCCCGTATCCCACAATGCAATGCGGTCGTGTTTTGCCAGAGAAGAAGAGGAAGCTAATTAGCATGTGAGGAAGCTAATTAGCATGTTAGCTACAATTTATTTAGGCAATTTACCAAAAAAACTCCTCAGACGTATTTGCCTTCGCTCCGTTTGCCTCGCCCGAGGAGCAGGAGTTTGGCAGCAGCATCCGAACATTAACAGGCAGCATTAAAGCAGATATCAGTGGAATGTTTTTGTTAATATAAGTCCTAAATAGTCCTATTTTCCGTCAGCAATCACTTACATGAAGTATTTCAGCCTAAACACGAGTCTCTCCGTCACTCTGCTCTGCTGTAACCCGAGGAGAAAATTTTCCTTGTGGGATACAAGTGTTATCCAATGAGGAGAGAGAACGGCATGAAGGGCTGTGTGTGCAGCCAAGGGATGCGCGTGAATGTGGTGACGTAGCACGAGGACCAATTGATGCCTGACAAGGGCGGGGGCTGCTAACTCATGGTGTGTTCACGGAAACTCGTACTTTGTGTTTTTCCTTCCTGTGAAGTCATACCAGTTCGATCTGGTACGAGTTCACGGGTCGGAAGTAACGAGTGGCCGTTATAGGGAACTTTCACAGACAACAGGACGGTAAAAACACGAGCTACGGGTTACCTGAGTCGTAGTTGTGACTTGAAGCTGTAACTTACGGTTTCAAAAGCATGTTTGCACACATCAGATAATCGGGCCTTTGCTGGCTTTGAACGTAAGGGGGACATCGGGACAAAAACTGTCCCGATTATCCTGTAGTGTGTACCCCCCTTTAGTTAGGGATATCCCTCCAAGCATCTGTCTTCCCACCACTGGATTAACAAGTTGGATTTGATACATTTAAATTGACTGAGCTGTTACCATAAAGGCTGGCTGTGCTGTGTGTGATATACATTGGCTTTCAACACTATAAAGTTTTTTATTTTTGGCTAATTCTTTGGTTGTGTCACTGTTGCAACTTGCCATATGAATTTTATTGATCAGTAAGTCCTGACCATAACAAAATTACTTACTCTCAAAAAGTATCGAGCTGAGCCGTGCTAGTGGAAATGCGCCATAACAGCCTGCCCTGACCTGGGCTCAAACTACTACAACCTGAAGATGTCTCCAAATTATCAAACATTCAAATTTAGTCAACTCAACGTGGTCTTAGATCTCTTTGCTGCTTCTCTGTACAGTATGTTCATCCCGGTTGCTTGTCATTTTCCAAATCTCTTCCACATACTCTCCTTTGGCATGGGCAGTCAGGATATGACGTTGGCTGGCTTCATAGTTCCTGGTGATTCCACAGATCCCTGCAGAATATGTTCCAGACCCTGAGTTTGACCATCTCATAGCTGTCTCTTCTATCCTTTTGTCTGTGTGGCAGTACGGTGTGTATGTGGCTGTTTGCGCATGCGCAGTTTGTTCCTACATAGTAAAGTTACGTTAAGAGTTAAGAGTACGTTAAAAGTTACGTTATTTATAATCATGGTCTTATTTCATATTAAAGCAATATGTTTTTAATCTTCTGAATTGTATGGAACTACAGATGTACTGTATGACATGAATCACAATGTAAGGGGGGGCTGAACTTGATAAGCTTTGCTTCCTTCAGCCCCTTCTCAAACTTGCACAGTAGCCTATCATTATTGTTTTGTTTCTTGTTACATAGATTGTTTGTCTTTTGATGTGCTTGTTTGAGACAAATAAAAATCAAATCAAATCAAATCAAAAAGAGACGGGAGACGAACGCCTGAGCTACAGTAGCTAACAGTTAGCAACTCTGAAAGTACTCTCTCTCTCTCTCTCCCTCCCTCTCTTTCTTACACACACAGCCTAGGTTGTCTGTCATGTTGTAAACCTTGTAATAATAGCTTGTTGAGACAGTACAGTTAACATCCTTGTTGCTTATGTTTAGTTTAGTTTAGTTTTTTAGTTTAGTTTAGTTTAGTTTATTTCGATCAATACATGTCATTAAAAGAAAAGTAACAAACCAGAAAGAAAAAAGGAAATAAAGAAAAGTAACATCAATCTGAATAAACAATAAGTAAACAGAAAAAGAAAATTTGGACCGAAAAGGCATAGGCTGAAGCATAGCTTATTACGCCTACCCTGTTACAACTCTGGTTAATTAAAAAAAAAAAAAAAAAATTAAAATGTACAATTTGTTATTTATTAATAAAGGAAATAAGCAATCACAAAACAGTGAAAAGAGAGAAGCTGCTTGATTTGATTTCCCTTTCTTCTTCCTTTCCTTTCCCTTCCTTCCTCCTCTCCTTTCCCTTCTTCCACCCCTACTTCCTTCCTCCTCAAAAAAAAGAGGAAAAAAAGAAGACAATCAAACATACAGAAAACAGAACAAAAATAGCAGCAGTATAGCATGTGTCACCACTCATTACTCTAACTTATATAAATTAATCATCCTGTTTTTAAGTACTTTTTAAAATAAGATTATGGTATTGCATGTTTTTAAGTCATTCTCCAATTTGTTCCATAAATTAACAGCTGTTACCATAATGCATTGTAATTTGGTGTTGGTTCTGGTTTTTAACTTTCTAAATATACATACCCCTCTGAGATTGTAATGGTTTTGTCTTAGATTAAACATTTTCTGAATACAGTCGGGCAGCAAGTTGTTGTTAATTTTGAACATAAGCTGTGCAGTTTTGAAATCCACCAGTTGTTTGAATTTGAGTTCATTAGAATTAATAAATAATTGATTAGTTGGATGCCTATAGTCGACTTTGTTTATAAGTCGCATTGCTTTTTTTTTGAAGTAAAAAAATTGGTTTGGTGATTGACTTGAATGTGTGTCCCCACACTTCTATACAATAAGTTATGTATGGTTTTATTAGGGATTGATACAAAATTTTTAAAGAATTTGTTATTAAGATATTTTTACATTTATATAGAATTGCCATGGTTTTTGATATTTTATTCTTTAAGAAGTTGATATGTGGCTTCCAGCACAGCTTATGATCAATAACCACTCCAAGGAACTTATTATCAAAAACTCTTTCCACTTCCACATTGTCAATGGTAATTTGCACTCTTTGATTTATTGGACGGTTTCCAAAAATAATAAATTTTGTTTTGCTTATGTTCAGAGATAACTTGTTCACATCAAACCATCTTTTATTTTTTTAAGTTCAGTTTCCACTGTATTCAGAAGGTGTCCCAAGTGTTGGCCAGAACAAAATTAATTGGTATCGTCCGCAAATAAAACACATTTAAATTCACAAGAAACCTTACAGATATCATTTATATACAGTATAAAGAGTTTCGGGCCCAATACGGAACCTTGAGGGACCCCGCATGTGACTCTTCTCAATTCGGACCGTTCATTATCAATCTGGACATATTGGTATCGATCGTCCAAGTAGTTTTTTATCCATGACTTATTCTTTATTATCAGTGTTTGTAGAGATTTTGTCAATGAGTTCCATAACTGCCATTGTAGTTGACCGATTTGATCTAAAGCCATATTGTTGGTCACTCAAAATGTGTTGTTTTTCTATGAAATCCTCCAGTCTGCATGAAAAGAGTGTTTCAAGTATTTTGGAGAACTGAGGAAGCAGTGAGATTGGCCGGTAATTGCAGAAGTCATGCTTATTACCAGTTTTGAAGATGGGAATAACCTTAGCCGTTTTCATTTTATTAGGAAATATGCCTGTTTGTAGTGATTGGTTGCAGATATGAGTGGTTTGGCTGTAAATAAAATAGTACTTTTTATTAAGCTCATATCAATATCATTAAGATCGGTTGATTTTTTGTTCTTGAATTTATTTACTATATCAATCAATTCATTTTCTTCCACTTTTGTTAAAAATATAGTATTACGGTTGATATCAATATTTTTTTCACTGACATCGTCTTTAATTATCGGGTCAGCAATATGTTTGGCCAAGTTATGGCCAACATTTATAAAATAATCGTTGAATCCATTAGCAGTGTCCTTGGATGTACTTATATTTTGTTGATTATTTTTATCAACAAAATAATTTGGACAATCAGACTTATTTTTACTTTTATTAATTATGTTGTTTAATACTTTCCATGTCCCTTGTGTATTGCTTTTATGTAATTCCAACAGTTTATTATAATAATCCTTCTTATTTGATCTCATAATTGTAATTAATTCATTTTTATATTTTTTATATTTATTTTCTGCTTCCTTAGTTCTACATTTCAAAAATTGTTTACACAGTACATTTTTCTTTTTACAGGCATTGTCTAAACCTTTAGTAATCCACGGCTTCTCTTCATATTTAAATTTTTTCTGTCGTTGCAGAGGACAATGTTTGTCATACAATAACATAAAGATGGAAATAAATGCATCATATGCCTTGTTTGGGGTCCGTGTACGAAGTATAATTCAATTGCGTTGTTCACTTCGAACCATGAGAAATGTCGTTTTTAGGGGTATTTCCTATTTCATTGACGTAAGACGTACAACGCAATTCAGCGCACCGACGTGCCCGCTTGTTCCTTTCTCCAACTTGTACAATGAAAATTGAAAAAGGAAGTCGAGAGCCGGAACCAGCCTTCAAAATAAAAGCTCCGCGTTTTGAAGCATGTTGGCTACAGCGCCGGACAATTTAAAATAAAATAAAAACCTGAAACGAATTAAATACAAACTCACAACAAATCGCCTAAACGATTACCATTTCATAAATGATATAAAGCGATATTTCGGCTACTTCCCCCACACAACTGTCAGGATCCCTGGGGATTTTCACAATAAGGGCACCGGATCGCACTGAGATGCTGTCAACGACGTGAGGTGAGTGAGTCAAACTCTGTTGTGGTTGACTTCATCACTGCTTCACTCATTAAGTAGGTCACACGTTATGTTGTTCTTAATTTTTTCGACCTAACTTCTCCAGCCAGTGTTTAAATTGTTGACCTGTAGCTAACGGTTAGCTCCGGAAGATAATCAACGCTAGCAATGCTAATTGTTTACAGGTAAACTAGCTAGCGGTTGTAGCTAATAAACAGCTGTTGGATGCTAACGTAACGTTACGTCTTTTATTATTATCAGCTCTTCAGCTCATTTGAATATTTTCTTCTCTAAGTCTGTGAGAAATGTCCTCATTTATGGTAGAAGTGAATAAATACGGGTTTTTTATTTATTAAACGCTAGTTGTGTTCACAAATGTGTAATTTATTACCAGCATCATGTTTATCCACGCAGACTACAGAGCAGTCTAAACTACATCTAAATGAAATATGAAATGTCACGTGTGTCTCTATTTGGCAGATGTGGGTCCACCTTGAGCTGATGCATGATCTCATCCTATGACAGCACCAGGATCAGCTTGAAAACAGCTGGTAAGTTGAGAGTAACCAGTGAGTAGACTCCATCATTTAGACACATTTAGGGCATTTTGATCATCACATTTTCACGGACACGACTCCCTGTCATCATTTCATCAATTTATAATGTTTAAAGTTTGAATTCAGTGGGGAAGCTTTTTGTCTTCTTCTTTGATGTGGTGCATTTGTGTGGCAGCGTTATAGCGCCATGCCAGCTCCACACAGGCCTGGCACAATACTACAGTATTTTGAGTTGTGTATACACAGTCTGAAAGACCTCATCATTCCTTACTGTCCTACCAGAGCACTCCGCTCCCTGAATGCAGGTCTATTAGTGACTCCCAGTATCTCTAAAAACAGACTGGGAGGTAGAGCCTTCAGTTACCGGGCTCCTTTACTGTGGAACCAGCTCTCTCCATGGGTCAAAGAGGCAGACACTCTAACTACATTTAAGTCTAGACTTAAGACCTTCCTCTATGACAGGGCTTTTAGTTAGGGCTGGTTCAGGTAGCTCTGAACCATTTTATAGCTACACAGCTATATAGGCTTAGACTGCTGGGGGACATCATCACGTTACATGAAGCCCTCTCCTCTCCTCTCTTTTTGTGTTGTCATTTGGCCTTGGTCTTACACCCTCTCTGTGTTTTCCACAGATTTCTCTAGAGCTCCACCTGCAGCGCCTCCTTTCCTCTGCCCCTACACCAACCAGCCTGCCCATCAGTACTCCTGCTCTCCTGTGGATGGAGTGTCACTCACCTCAGATGCTTTTGAAGGAGCTTCAACATGTCTGCTTTCTGAGTCCCAAACTGTACCTACTAAGAATGGCTTTCACAGCGAAACACAGCCTGCTTTCTAGTGCAAAGGATAGTACTAAGACACAGACATGCTGGGTGCTAGGTTTTTACAAATGTTGAACAATTAATAAATGAATTTGGAATTTATATTACCTCCAGAACCTCCATTGGCTCACAACTCCAACTCATAACTCCATATCACATTCAGTTCAAAGTCCTTCTCCTCACCTTCAAAGCCCTCCAGAACCAGGCCCCATCCTATCTCACTGACCTTGTTGGACCATCACACCCCTCCTGGCTGTCAGAAGCAATGCAAGTCATCAGGGGCACTTTCTGAATCTTTCTTTTTTTCTTCTTCTTGTTTTTGGAAATTAGTTACTTTCTATTGTTTTGATGCATTGTGTTCATGAATTAAATGGAACTCAGAACCTGACTCTGATGTGTTTGTTAACTGCACTGTACTGACGGGGTTTTTTTGTTTGTTTTTTTACAACTATGAAGCATGAAACTTTGCTCAGTCCTAACCTCACTGACCTGCACTGGAGAGGCTGTATAACAGACTTATTCAAATTTCTTAGCATCTTGTCACTTATCGTAATACATTTATACATCAGTTTATTTCATTTAATTACCACCCATGATTCATAGCAGTATGTACCCATCCTACAACACACTATTTCTTTAGGTTAGTGGATATTTTATAGCACCCTCCAATTATTGGAGACATTTAGCATTATGATAGGATTTTGGGTGTGGCAAGAAAGGAGACAATTGCACAAGTAAAATGATCTCATCTTCGAGAACTGTTGCATTGCTTTACTGACAGAATTAGGCCATGTTGTGTACACCGTCACTGATGAATACAAACAACAAAAATACCACAATGATTTATGATGACTTTGATTTTTATGACCCGTATGAGCTACTGTGCATGTTTCATCTGGGCACTGGACAAAGAATAACCATCTCTTCTCTTATCATCATCCAGTAAATTAAAAGGCAGTGTTTACATATGAAAATGAATCAATGCACCCTACTACAACTTACAACTTAAGTTAACTTTATTGCTGTACACTCAAAGCTGAGCTGAAACTCGTGCACACCGGGACAGGTGCGTCGGAGAAGACCTGTGTGGTCGAGAAACATGAACAAAGGCTCCCGCACACTGTCTTCACTGGCATAGGTTCATTAAACAGCATTTCGGTCCTGAGACCGTTCTTGTGAACCTGATGGTCTCAGGACCGAAATATTGTTTAATAAACCTATACCAGTGAAGACAGTGTGCGGGAGCCTTTGTTCATATTGCTGTACACTCAAAATGCATTGGATTTCTTACTTCTTTTTTTTTTTTTTTTTTTTTTACAATTGTCCACACATACTGTATCAGATATCTTGTCATGCTTTCAACTGTGTGGTGCGTGTCTGGAACTCTTTTGCTACAGAAGAATTAAGTTAGGATGTGTTATGGTTAAAGTCAAGGTTCTCTTTATTGTCATCAGACACTTTACATACTGTGACTTGAGTCTTACAGTACTGCGTCTCCGACTGCAATATCTCTGATCAGATGGAAGGAGTTGGGAGAGGCTGTTCAAAAGGTCAGAGGAGTCTCTAATGATGCTTCTGCACTTGACAAACAGCATTGTTGTGCCAACTCTGAAGTAGATGGGTATGACCCTATGATTGTTTATGCTGACCTCATGACCTTCTTGTCTGAAGCACTGTGTCAATCACTGATTAATAAAAATAATAATACATTCTATTTATTTAGTCGCCTTTACATAGTAAAACAAACAAGATAAAAGAATACATGAAATAAGTACAACAAAGATGATCAACACATGAACAATGAAACACAGAAGCTTATTACACTTGGGGATTAAAAGCAAGTTTGAAAAAGTGGCTTTTGAGCAAATATTTGAGAGCATTTCAGTCTGTACAGTCACGGATGTATTGGGGGAGAGAGTTCAAACCCCAGGTTTTGTGCTTGGTACTGGGAGGAGGAGCGGAGGCAGTGGGAGGGGTGTGATGGTCCAACAAGGTCAGTGAGATAGGATGGGGCCTGGTTCTGGAGGGCTTTGAAGGTGAGGAGAAGGACTTTGAACTGAATGTGATAAGGAGTTGTGAGCCAATGGAGGTTCTGGAGGTAATATAAATTCCAAATTCATTTATTAATTGTTCAACATTTGTAAAAACCTAGCACCCAGCATGTCTGTGTCTTAGTACTATCCTTTGCACTAGAAAGCAGGCTGTGTTTCGCTGTGAAAGCCATTCTTAGTAGGTACAGTTTGGGACTCAGAAAGCAGACATGTTGAAGCTCCTTCAAAAGCATCTGAGGTGAGTGACACTCCATCCACAGGAGAGCAGGAGTACTGATGGGCAGGCTGGTTGGTGTAGGGGCAGAGGAAAGGAGGCGCTGCAGGTGGAGCTCTAGAGAAATCTGTGGAAAACACAGAGAGGGTGTAAGACCAAGGCCAAATGACAACACAAAAAGAGAGGAGAGGAGAGGGCTTCATGTAACGTGATGATGTCCCCCAGCAGTCTAAGCCTATACTGTAGCTGTGTAGCTATAAAATGGTTCAGAGCTACCTGAACCAGCCCTAACTAAAAGCCCTGTCATAGAGGAAGGTCTTAAGTCTAGACTTAAATGTAGTTAGAGTGTCTGCCTCTTTGACCCATGGAGAGAGCTGGTTCCACAGTAAAGGAGCCCGGTCACTGAAGGCTCTACCTCCCAGTCTGTTTTAGAGATACTGGAAGTCACTAACAGACCTGCGTTCTGGGAGCAGAGTGCTCTGGTAGGACAGTAAGGAATGATGAGGTCTTTCAGACTGTGTATACACAACTCAAAATACTGTAGTATTGTGCCAGGCCTGTGTGGAGCTGGCGTGGCGCTATAACGCTGCCACACAAATGCACCACATCAAAGAAGAAGACAAAAAGCTTCCCCACTGAATTCAAACTTTAAACATTATAAATTGATGAAATGATGACAGGGAGTCGTGTCCGTGAAAATGTGATGATCAAAATGCCCTAAATGTGTCTAAATGATGGAGTCTACTCACTGGTTACTCTCAACTTACCAGCTGTTTTCAAGCTGATCCTGGTGCTGTCATAGGATGAGATCATGCATCAGCTCAAGGTGGACCCACATCTGCCAAATAGAGACACACGTGACATTTCATATTTCATTTAGATGTAGTTTAGACTGCTTAGTAGTCTGCGTGGACAAACATGATGCTGGTAATAAATTACACATTTGTGAACACAACTAGCGTTTAATAAATAAAAAACCCGTATTTATTCACTTCTACCATAAATGAGGACATTTCTCACAGACTTAGAGAAGAAAATATTCAAATGAGCTGAAGAGCTGATAATAATAAAAGACGTAACGTTACGTTAGCATCCAACAGCTGTTTATTAGCTACAACCGCTAGCTAGTTTACCTGTAAACAATTAGCATTGCTAGCGTTGATTATCTTCCGGAGCTAACCGTTAGCTACAGGTCAACAATTTAAACACTGGCTGGAGAAGTTAGGTCGAAAAAATTAAAAACAACATAACGTGTGACCTACTTAATGAGTGAAGCAGTGATGAAGTCAACCACAACAGAGTTTGACTCACTCACCTCACGTCGTTGACAGCATCTCAGTGCGATCCGGTGCCCTTATTGTGAAAATCCCCAGGGATCCTGACAGTTGTGTGGGGGAAGTAGCCGAAATATCGCTTTATATCATTTATGAAATGGTAATCGTTTAGGCGATTTGTTGTGAGTTTGTATTTAATTCGTTTCAGGTTTTTATTTTATTTTAAATTGTCTGGCGCTGTAGCCAACATGCTTCAAAACGCGGAGCTTTTATTTTGAAGGCTGGTTCCGGCTCTCGACTTCCTTTTTCAATTTTCATTGTACAAGTTGGAGAAAGGAACAAGCGGGCACTTCGGTGCGCTGAATTGCGTTGTACGTCTTACGTCAATGAAATAGGAAATACCCCTAAAAACGACATTTCTCATGGTTCGAAGTGAACAACGCAATTGAATTATACTTCGTACACGGACCGTTTGGATCATGATGTGAATACACCTGGTTCCAATTTTGTTTGGATAAATCCCTTTTAAGGGCCCCCAGAGTTTCAGTAGATCTATTACGAATCCATCTAGTGCTACCGGTTTGCATTTTTGTCTGGGTTGCATTCTGTACAATTGTGAAAACAGGAAGATGACCCGTGATGTCATTCACAAGTATCCCACTTACAACTTTACTGCCGATGTCGTTGGTAAAAATATTATCTATCAATGTGGCACTGTGTGTGGTTATTCTTGTAGGTTTAAGGATGGTAGGAAATAAACCTAAACAGTACATTGAATCCAAAAAATCTCTGGTCTTTCTGTGCTCATTTGTATTCATCAAATCTATGTTAAAGTCCCCACAAACAAATATCTTCTTTTTCTCCACGTTCTTATCATATATATCTCCCATTATATCATTGAATGTGTCAGGGCAGGACCCCGGTGTTCTATATGCACAGCTTATAATTATACTCTTATTTCTATCAATGTTAATTTCTACTGTAACTATTTCCATAATATTTTCTACACTTGTTGACATAGATTCAACTTTTTTTACATTTGAGAGCATTATTCACATACAGCGCAACCCCGCCCCCATTTTTATTCATTCTATTGGTAGTGAATAATTCATAGTCCTCTAACTCGACATCGGCCTCCTTCTCATACGTCAGCCATGATTCAGATACTGCGATGACACTGAACCTGTTAAATAGTTTCAAATAATCCTTGATTTTTCCAAAGTTCCTGTGTAAGCTTCTAGCGTTAAAATGACTCAGTGAAAGCTTTCCATTCATTGATATGTTACTTTTGAACAGTTCGTCTGTAAAATACTCACAATAGCTGTTGGTACCGTTGAAGAAGTTGTTCTCTGGATCAATATTGCTCTCAAGTTCATATAATTTGTGTTCAGAGAAGGTGAATGTTTTCAGGTTCAGCTCTTCATTGTTCATTGCTACATAATTATAATCAACACTTTGCAATCCCGTGTTTTCAATCTCGTCGTCTGCTCCAAGTTCATCATCATCTAGTCCATCATATGGAGGAAGAAAGTCCGTTTCCATAATGGAATTGTCCATGTAATTGTCCATTTTAGCCATACCAAAGGAGAATAGTTTGTCCGTATACAAGCAAACTTACAGGCATGATTGGGGAGGGGAAAAAATAAAATAAAAAGAGACCACAATAACAATAATTATGCATTGCTTCAAAAGAAGAAAAGAAAAATACATGTATCAATATTCTGAAGGAGGAAAAGTCCAACTGAATCCGTCCAATAAAATGTTTGAGTGTGTCATGTGAGCGGTGGTCCAATATCTCGATCCTGTTATTGATTTGAGTTACGTTTTAATAACAGCTGATGTCAGGACCGTGTGGATGGCATGGATTGTGATGAGAAGGTGTTGCACATTGACGTAAACTCCATGAGTCTCATTCATGAAACGTGAGCAGCACGGATTTGTGTGTAAATCCTGAGCAGCGCAAATTTACATGGATTTCCGCATTCATCAATCTTTTAGTAGTGCTGATTTTTTCGTAGCTACTCACAAAATCTACACCTGCTCCGGACTGTGTGTAGCGCTTGTGTAAATGTAGGAATGCAAATAAATACTGCTTGTCACTGTTGAAAATTACAATTTTAATCCGTATTACTCTCTCTCATGTTCAAAATACGCCGCCGCCTTTGAAACACGTAATTTAAACATGACAAACAATTAGAAATATTTGGAGAGAGAGACGTTTTAGGGATCGGACACGCACAAACACGTCAAGGCTCTATCTTATGATGAAAATAATCTGATATAAAACCGGAAAAAACTTTTTTTGTGTTGCATACGCGCTCGGTGGGCGCACACTTCACCCTGCGCAGTAGCGCAGTCGGCACCAGTTTGGATGGAGCTGTGACAGACGGCTAGTGCTTCTGTAACAATATAACCTGCCTATATAACTTCATGTGTTGATACAACCATGCTCCTCTACAGCTGAGGCTGTGAAGAACCTCCTCCTCCCGTCGCTGCTGTAGCTCTGTAGTTGTATGTATTTATTTATTTTTTTTCATGTTTCATATCGAACTATTCTGGCTTTACTTCTTAAACGGTTCTTTAATAAACCAAGGATACTTAATTCACTAAATCTGTTTCTTCCCTCCAGCCTTTGACCTGTCCCAGTCACACCACTACTAACAGAAGAGAATTAAATATTTTTTCTGGACTCCACTTCACCCAAAATGACTTCGATCCGCGATCTCCCTTTTTTTTCTCTCTCTCCCTCTTTCCTCGTTTGCGTCATGGCCGCAGGTGAACAGGATGCACCTACCTCCTAATATGGTGGTCAGGATCTCCTTATATGGCTATTCATGTATGGAGATCTATGCTAATTGCTGATCACCGGGGGCGTGTTGTTAGTTTACGATGGGTTGGCATTCATGAAGTTACACTCGTGTTTACGATCAAATCTGAGTTTCCCGCACCGTTCATGAATCCGGAGTAGAGTTTTAGTAGAGTGAGCTTTTATGTGCAAATCTACACACAGATTTACTCGCGTTTCATGAATGAGACCCCATGTGATCACCTGCCTACCCTGTCCAAGAGGTCACTGCACATCACTGTTAGCCAATTAGGTTACAATAGTGAACTTTTGCACTATATTCTAATAAAGACATTTCACAAAAATTAAAAATAAATTTGAGGTACTGAATTTTGGGTTTTCATTAAATGTAAGCCATAATCATTTCAATTAAAAGAAACAAAGACATGAAATATTTCAGTCTGTGTGTAATGAATCTATGTATGAGTTTCAATATTTGAACTGAACTACTGAAATTAATGAACTATTGATGCACCTGTATGGGGGACAACCGCCATTCCTACATTCCACGAGTCCGACACCTCTAATTGTCAACACTTAATTTTCTATCAAATGTCCCGTCATTTCGACAATTTTTGCCTCCTATGATCGGAATGACTGTATTTTTTTCTTTTTTTAAACATCCTGCCTTTCCAACAATTCCTTTAATAGCGTATTTTTTTCCCCAAAAGATTTTGCACTGGTTGGGTTTAGGCAATGAAGAAAGGAGTTGGTTAAGTTTAGTAAAAAGACCAGGTAGAGGCTAGACAAGCAGACTAGTCCCTGTGTGCGTAATTACGCACAACCATGTCGGTATTCCTCTATCAGCATGTCTTAAAGCAGAGAGTCACCTGTTGAGTAACGCACATTTCCTTATATTAAAGCCTTGTCGGAATGGTGGGATGTCGGAATGACAGTATGTAACCCACCTGTATGTGGTGGTAACAGATGGACTGTGAAGATGAAATCTGGAAGGGTGTGTATGTGTGGGTGATGCAATATTGTCAGGTCAGGACACAATGCATTCAGGAAGATGGACGACAATCATAGTGACAGCTCTTGTGTGTGTAAATTATACGATCTGTAGGGACAGAACTTATTTCATTAATTTTACTGTGTTGTGTGTGTGTGTATGTGTGTGTGTGTGTTTGTGTGTGTGCGTGCGTGCACTTCTCATGAAATAAATTGTCCAAGTGATGCAACTTTAAAGCCCATAAGATACTGTGATCCATATAACAATTAATGGAGACACACTCCTCTCCTTCATATGTAGAATACATATAGATCTATTTTTGCTAAGTGTTATTTGTGGTGTTTAAACAATTCAAACCAAAATTCAAACCAAAAATGTATCAATTTAGATTATAATGACAAATTGATATGTGCAATGTGAAATACGAGCTCTTACTGCAGTGGGAGCAATCACAGACGTTCAGCCGGAGATTAAAGCGGGTGTAAAAATGCAGACCAGCATCCCGTCCCTGATGATGGCAATAAAAGCTCAGCGGTAATAACGAACTGCCTATATAAAACCTGTTATCCATGGCACATACTCAGCACATCTTAGAAGCTTTCTATCTCCTGTAGCTCTCTCCGGCCCAGCCTGCACTTTATCTACAGGTCTAATTACATTCAGTGAAATGTTGGAACACAACCTTCACGTTTGGTGTTTAATCACAACAACTAGTGATGAGCTGCATCTTCTGTTCCCTGCTGGTTCTTTCTCTCCTCTGCCTCATTGTGAGCCAGCTCTGTGTGACTGTGAGTAGGCGTAAGGGACATGTACATGTAGAGTCTTTAATCTGCAGCCTCCAAATAGAGAGATGGGATGCACCTGCAACTATAACCAGCAGAATTAAATTTGTCAGTCATTCATTATTTATGGTTTCTGTCATCACAATGAGGAGTGTCTTCAATGACTGTAATTGAGAAAGATTCACTGCAAACAGACTTTGAAAAAGTCAACAGTGACTTTAAGTGTGAGAAAGGATATTTTAACATCTTAAGTATCAAACCAAAATAAAGATATATTCTACATCATGCGCAGAACTTATGTGTACATAGTACTGTACATACAGTAGTGTTTGACCACCTGAGAGAAAGAAAAAAGAAATACTGCCTAAGTGAAAGCAATATCTCTCCTTACATCTGATTTAATCAGCCATTTGTTCCATAAGGGATCTGATACTCTTCTAAGTTGCTGCCCTCTGTTGACTGCAGCGTGCTACTGTCTTGGGAAGCTAGCTTCACTACCAGCCCAAGGCAGAGTCCTGCACGGGTCCAATTTTGGAAACCCGCGCCCGCCCGACCCGTTGGTTTTTAAGCCCGTGTCCCGACCCGTCACCCGTGATTATTTCTGACTACAATCCGGATCCGACCCGCCCGTCAATATTGAGACCCGCTGCCCGTTAGATCACCGTCATCACCGGCGATAACGGGGGTACAGCCGTACTCTTTAGAAAAAAGAAAAAAGAAAAGAAAAGAGAGAGGGGGGGGGGGGGGCGTACTCTAACGACGTAATTCTTTTTTTAATGAAAGCAGGACACTTCGGCCTTTACATTGATCCCATCGGTGTGTTTGTAGCTTGCCCAGAAGCCGAGCAGTCAAGCCATGATGACAGGCTAAACTCCAGGGAAAGCTGTGAGCGGTCACATGAGCGGCCAAAGATCGTTTATTTACATCAAGATGCTGCTCTGTTGTTGCCGTGTGTGATAAAAAAAAATGATTTGCTACGCTGGTTCATGCAGCTGCGCGTGAGTTTTCCTCTGTAGGCCGACACATACACCCGCGTTCATTTGAGTTCCGCCCGTGCCCGACCCGTGAATTTTCACAATACAGCTTATCCACCCGTTGAACACCGTTTTTGCGGGGTACCCGTCGGATACCCGCGGGGATCCGACCCGATGCAGGACTCTGGCCCAAGGACAGCTTGTTTTGGAGGTCTGCGCATACACACAGTCCTGGGATTTCTGACAGGTGACATTTTGGCAAATTGGCCCATTGCCACAATCCCTATAGTTTTAACAGTAGGTTCATTACCCTAAATTGTTAGTGCAAGCTATTTTTAGAATGGCGGAGCAGAGCCGTGAGCTGCTCAGAGCTACGCTACGGAGGCTAATAGGACTTCTTGGTTTCCCTCATCAAACTCATCAAATACACAATCCAACAACTCCAAAACGCTCTCATGGACATGTTGTGACCATAGACTTTAAAAAGGATGGACGTAGCACCTGTGACGTCACCCACTGGTATGGGGGAGTCTGTGTACTACTGTACGGGCATTTGAACTGCGCCCTCTTGGATTTTACATACATACATACATACATACATACATACATACATACACAGTGTTCACAGAGGTGGAAACTATCTGTAGAGACCAAAAACAAAAAATGTACCAGGCTGTAAATATGTTTTTTTAAGCTGTAGAATCGGCTATTTTAACATGTGGCTCAATGGAGAGTTGCTCACTTCTGGTCCCAGCCCCCAGTGGCCGCCAGAGAACTGCAGCTTTTTGAACACGGAAGTGGTCTTCACTTGTAGAACTCACAACTCCTCCCTTAGTTGTGACCTGCACATTCACCACGCTATGAGATAATAACGAAACGTTACGAGACGGAGAATTAAAGTTCTACATTTTCTCACGCCATTGTTCAATTGACAAATTCCAGCCCTCTCCATGGCACTGCAGTGTCAGGAAACCACTGTGGTATGTATTTTAACCTGCACACCACCAAGACACCTCAACTGACCCATTAACTGGTTTTCTCAGAATGCAACAGAACAGATGGGGGGGGGGCATAAAATATATAAGAATGATTAATGTTACGGTGCAGGAAATATTAGTGCGAGGCAGGTAGCACTGTTAGTTCAGCACTACGTTATTTATTTCTTTGCTGATGTATGGATGGATTTTAGTCACACCCTCTGTGAGTCTCCTGGGAGCACTGATGAGATTTTGAGCACTTGCTTAAAATTCTGCGACATCTTTATGCACATCTTTACTCAAATATACAGTGTGTGTGTGTGTGTGTGTGTGTGTGTGTGTGTGTGTGTGTGTGTGTGTGTGTGTGTGTGTGTGTGTGTGTGTGAAGACAGAGGAGCGACAGATTATACCGATTTTCCAGATATTGAGAAACAATCAAACTGTGGCGTACTTGAGGACTTTGAGCTTGCGTCTCATTGGCCAGGGTCTGGTCCGAATGTTGGCGATGATCTCTTTCTGGTACTGAATGTTCTGGAACATTTCCTCTGGGTCGTTACTGTCCACCCGCTCATCCTCTTTATCTTCATCATCTGAGGAGCTGCAGCAAAAAGAAAAGGGGACAGTGGTAAAAGGCTTCATCTGTTCAACTGTACAGAAATGAAGAACAGTTAAAGAATGTCACCTCAGGGACTGTATGACATAATTTCTGTGATAGAGACACATGACAGAGATGAAACATGTTGCAAAGCAATGTATACACTCAAATGAAGTGGATTTTATTGGGTGGGTTATGCAGAAGTGAAATGGAAACACTTTTGTCCTGATTGAAGTTGTGGCTCTTGTCATTATATTAAAATAAAACATCATCAAACATTTTTTTTAAACTAATTTTAATCAATTCTTTATTAAGGCGTTAAATTTTTTGTAACGACCAGCTGGGTAGACCCAATCCCTAGAGTCCAGAGGACCACTGGGGCACTGCCAGTGTCCGACCTTCCGATGGCGAGTTATGCGCAAAAAACGCGTGTAAGTGGGTCCTGTTGGACGTAAGTGGGCCAGACCTGCTTAAAAGTTCTTATCTCTACAGTGTTAAGGTTAGGTTTAGGGTAAGGTTAAGGCTGGGCCGTAAAGTATACCCCCACGAGGCGGGGGGGCCCCGCATGCTGTGGGGGCCCCGCCCCCGCCCGTTAAGCCGAGGTTCCACCGAATCAACGGTCCTTTTTTTTTTTTGTTACACCACAACATATGGTTCACGTCATGATAACTTCTGTATTTTGGCCATTCAAGCTTCCACAGTCCATAGTTCTCTGCCGCCGTCAGCCCCCCCCCCCCCCCCCCCGTCATCGCGGCCATCGCCTCGCCGCCGCTGCTGCACTCCAAATTGACCATATTCTATTATATTAAAGCAGAAGTAAGCGGAATGTTTGTGTTAATATAAGTCTTAAATAGTTATATCTTCCGACAGCAATCACTTACATAGAGTGTTTGGTCCGAAACACGGGTCAGTCAGTCACTCTGCTCTGCTGTAAGCCGAGGAGAAAACTTCTTGTATGCTTCCTTGTATCCTACAAGCTTTATCCAATGAAGGGAGAGAACGGCATGAAGGGCTGTGTGTGCAGCCAAGGGATGTGCGTGAATGTGGTGACGTAGGGACGAGGACCAATAGATCCATGACAAGGGCGGGGGCTGCTAACTCCATCGGCTGACAAAAAGTTAGCCAAAACGACCGGATCGCTTACTTCTGCTTTAATAGCAGCAAAGAAAGTAATTACATTAAGACGGTGCACCTGGTTAGTAGATCAGCTTTGCGCGTGCAGTCAAGTTAGCACATGTTTTAATACGCACAAACCCTTAGTAGATCCAGCCCAAAGAGTTTTATTTTTGATATATGGGTGTTATTTTTGTTGTTTTTATGTTTTTGTTTTGTATTCTATGGGCCCTAGTTTGCTGGCGCAGCGCAGGTGGCGCAAGGTAGCGCAGCCGGTCTAATGCAAGTTTCGACCAGCGCAGCCTAGCGCAAAGTCAGATTGGAAGATTGGCAGATCGCGCTGCGCTGAGATAGGCGTGGCCGCGCAGCAGGGGGAGGCGTCACAGATTCAGCTTGGTGCAGTGGAAGTTTTGTGCGAAAATGTCCCGCCGAGGTTGCGCTGAAAGCTCGCCACCTCCAACCAGGTCTACTCTCAGCGCAGGGCGAAGCGCAGCAGGTACAGTGGAAGTTTGGCTGACTGACCTGCAGTGCACACACGTCACCAAGACCTCACAGGCAGATCTCCACAGTTCCAGACACATTTTAATGCAATAAATATCCACAATAACCACTATTTAATGCAACTAACGGAATCAACACGTGAATTTATATCTATATAGATTGTCCCGTCACATCTGACGTCAGATCAAAGCAGAGATCAAAGGCTGTCGGTGCGTAAAGGAAACTCCACCTGAATTAACACAGCAGGGACGAACTGGCACTGAAAAGCAGCTGTGGATGTCCCAAGCAGGACTGAGGGTGGATGACTGCATGTCGCTGCCCTGTTGAGATACCACTCTGCCCTTGTGATGATCGCTTTATTTATTTATTTACTTATTAATTCATTAGCGGAGAGCGACTGCATCACGCAGCCGTAATGAAAAACAAAACACAAATCATCATCTCTCTTAGCCCACCACAACAGCCTCGGTATCAGATAGTCAGTATATAGCCTACTACAGTATACTCAGCATCTCTATCACAGAAAAAAAAGAGACGGACAGAGAGAGAGAGAGAGGAGGACAGAGAGAGAGAGAGGGAGAGAGAGAGAGCGCGTCCTTTACGCTGATTTCATCCACATGGTCTTTGTTTATGTTGTGATTAGTGTAGCCTACACCTCTCATCTTGCTTACACAAGGGTTTGAATAAATGTGAGTTTCTTTATTAGTTTATTAGTTGTTGTGTCTTACATTGGGCAGGGGTTCTCAGTGTATCAGATCAATCCTGGTTAAGTATATTAGTAAACTCATTATTCGGTCACTCTGAGCTCGGACCTCCGGACCAAAACAGCTGTTTCCTCCTGGGAGAGGTTCGGCCTCTGGCGTCGCTGTTTCCTCCGTCCATGTCCAAGTATAAAATGACAAACTTGCAGCGCGCATCACCCGCCGCGCAGTTAAAGGTGAGGAGAGGAGCTCCTTTGATTGGTGAAGATCTGACTCGGCTGTGTCAAACCCACTCCACGCCTTTCTCTCCTCCTCCTGTCTCCCTCCCGCCCTCTCTCCTCCCTCTTCACCGTTTGCGCCGGTGGGAGGGACGAGGGGAGGGTTTACGCTGGTCTAACGCCAGGAATACACTGGGAACGGCCGCGACGCGGAGCGGAGTGGAGTTTTTTAACTGCTACAGTTGCAGCTGTCAGCTTCACCTTGTCAAGCCTACATCCTTCCTGTTAAAGCAGATATCAGTGGAATGTTTTTGTTAATATAAGTCCTAAATAGTCCTATTTTCCGTCAGCAATCACTTACATGAAGTATTTCAGCCTTGTAACGCCGCATTATGTAATAATGACGCATTATGTAATAATGTAATAAATCTTCACGTCATTATGTAATAACGCCGCATTTTGTAATAATCTGCCGCATTTTGTAATAAAAATCTTGAACGCAATATGTAATAAACTTTGCCGCATTTTGTAATAAGTTGTTACATTTTACATCACTTATTACATATTGCGGGTGTTACACTTTTTTATGAAAAAAATGTAATAATTTTGTGCATTATGTAATAAACCACCAAAATGGATGTCTTAATTAGAAAAAAAAGACATTAGGACCATCAGAATAACACTGACTTTAAGCATACCAGCATGCATGAATCATAAATATGAATTAATTTCTAAAACCAGTAGGACGGTCAAATCTATCTATCTATCTATCTATCTATCTATCTATCTATCTATCTATCTATCTATCTATCTATCCCACTGACTCCCCTGAGGGAACTGCCCACTGGTTCGACCTCCCGTTACTCCGACAAAATCAACCACAAGTCGGACCAATAGGAGGTCGAACCAGTGGGTGGTCCCGTTAGTTCGAACTGTCATCGCTACGTTGTGACAAGCTCTTCCATTGATAGGAGCATGCAGCTCTCTCTCTCTCTCTCTCTCTCTCTCTCTCTCCGCACATCACACACATACACGCGCGGCCCAGAATATCACCATATTCAGTCAGAGAGCCAGATCATGTCAGATCGCACACAACCATCATAAATGCTGATCAAGATGTGTAAACTGATAATCAAAGAAATACACTTTTTTTTTCTCTCCCCCCCTCCGCTCGAGCACGGCTGAACCTGGCCGGCTTGAGCTCACTTCACGGGCGCGAGCCTGCTGCAGCCGCCGCTGCTGCTGACAGCAGAGAGAGGGAGGGAAAAAAGTAAATTTCGCTTTGGTTAGGTTCAGGCAATGAAGAAAGGAGTTGGTTAAGTTTAGTAAAAACACCAGGTAGAGGCTAGACAGGCTGGAAGCATAATGAGCGATATATGTTATTAATATGGAGTGCTTGTTTTGCACATGATCCGTTTGATCCCAGAAAGGAAAAAAGGATCAATGCGCAGCCTCTGTTTCCTTTCTGATTGCGTCCGTCTGTCTGTTCGGAGTGGGAGAGAGAGACAGAGAACCCAATCCACCTGTCTGTAATGTAAGTTTGATTTGATATGAGTGTCAAGGTTTAATTACGGACACTAATGAGCGCGCAGCAGTGCGTAAAAGTCGTGCGTAATGACAGCTCCTCGTTGGTGAAACATAATAAACTGCACCTCTTCTTCCACGTGTGTCTTATTGACAGGTGGAGCCCATATGAATAATAATATAAATGCATAGTGAACGGTAAAAAATGTAGAGTTTGACTAATAACTAGTCCCCCCCCCCCCCCCCCCAGCTTGCCCCAGCTGCGGCTCCGGGGGCGGTGATCCCGGTTCCAGGGTGCCATTCCGAAGGGCCGCCACTCCGAACGTTTACTTTAATTTGTCGGAATGCCGACCCTTAATTATTTATGGAAAAAGGGTGCCATTACGAACCTGAAAGAAAGGGTGCCATTCCGAACCTGAAAAAATCTTGAATGGTTTACGGCACGGAGTATGCTTGCCTAATTGCGGTGGTAGCGTAGTGGTCAGAGCATCTGCTTTTGACGCGGTGGATCAGGGTTCGACTCCCGGGGGAGATACATATCAACTGCGATTTTATTGGCCTCTACCTAACCTTTTTACTAAACTTAACCAACTCCTTTCTACATTGCCTAAACCTAACCAAAGCACAGAGCAAGGACATTTATTTTCAGCAGGAGTGCCGCGGCTGCATCAGACCATGGATGTAATGCATCAGACTCGCACCTGGGTGAAACTTTGGAGGCGGAGGGGGAGGGGGAGGGGCCGGTCGGGCGCTGTCCCCGCGGCGCGTCGTGTCAAGCCGGGCAGGAAGTCAAACCACGAGAGAATCCGGTCAATTTTCAAAATAAAACACATTCGGAACGGCGGCCCCTCGGGAAGTTCGAAATGACGGACCTTCGGGAATTTTCGGACTGGCAGACCGTCGGAATGGCGGTCCTTCGAAATGGCGGTCGCCCCCCGGTGATCCCAGCCGCCCCTGCCGCTGCTGGAGCAGAGCTGGACCCGGCCTGGAGCTCCAGTCGGACCGTGGTCCATGTCATCCCTCCACAGACGAACATGACCCGGGCGTATTATTGTCGGTGGGCAAGGGGGGAGGAAGAGACGCGGAGCGGTTACCATCCGCGTGGGACCCGCTGTCGGAGGAGACCGCTCTGCTCAGCGGGGAGGAGGAGCAGCGTGTATTATTGTTAATGTTTTTTCTAATTAAGACATCCATTTTGGTGGTTTATTACATAATGCACCAAATTATTACATTTTTTTCATAAAAAAGTGTAACACCCGCAATATGTAATAAGTGATGTAAAATGTAACAACTTATTACAAAATGCGGCAAAGTTTATTACATATTGCGTTCAAGATTTTTATTACAAAATGCGGCAGATTATTACAAAATGCGGCGTTATTACATAATGACGTGAAGATTTATTACATTATTACATAATGCGTCATTATTACATAATGCGGCGTTACAAGCCTAAACACGAGTCTCTCCGTCACTCTGCTCTGCTGTAACCCGAGGAGAAAATTTTCCTTGTGGGATACAAGTGTTATCCAATGAGGGGAGAGAACGGCATGAAGGGCTGTGTGTGCAGCCAAGGGATGCGCGTGAATGTGGTGACGTAGCACGAGGACCAATTGATGCCTGACAAGGGCGGGGGCTGCTAACTCATGGTGCGTTCAAGGAAACTCGTACTTTGTGTTTTTCCTTCCTGTGAAGTCCTACCAGTTCGATCTGGTACGAGTTCACGGGTCGGAAGTTACGAGTGGCCGTTATAGGGAACTTTCACAGACAACAGGACGGTAAAAACACGAGCTACGGGTTACCTGGAACGCTACCAAGTCGTAGTTGTGACTTGAAGCTGTAACTTACGGTTTCAAAAGCCTGCCTTGAACACAGCATTAGCCGAAACGGCCGTGCCACTGATATCTGCTTTAAAATGGATTGACAGTACCTTTTTCACAGGTAATTTGCTGACTATGTAGGGTTTGCAAGTGCAGACTATATTAAATGGTATCAATTAACTGTTTAACTACACGATAATGGATCCACAATGTAAAAAAACAAACCCCATAATGTTGCACTGCTACTGGCTTTGCCTCTGGAACATGAGACATTTATTTTAATCACTTTTAAACGTATTCGTTTTATACACAGTTCTCTGTAGTTTTCTACCTGTTGGAGTGCCGCGTAGCCACGCGACGAGGAAATAAAATAGACTCGGCGCCGGTGGAGGAGCTTCCATTGACTGAATGGGCGCGAGCTGCTGCGGGTGTCGCGCGACGTACATTTCGCGTCGCGACCGTTCCCAGTGTATTTCAGCCGTAAGTCTGACTGCGTGGCCCACCAATCTTGCGAAATGGACCTGGGCCACACCCCGTTGGCGTGGCGAAGCTGCGCTGATGTTAGACTTCACCTGGTCTAAGAAACTAGGGCCCTATATGTTTTTAGTTTCTCTTCATCCTCTTTTGTTTATTTATTTTCTTCCTTAAGTTATTTGATTATTTTACATTTGTATCTTCTGATTTATCTTTACATATTTAAATGTGTGTGTGTATATATACATATGTATATATATGATACAATAAAATTATGCTGACTGTAGTTTGTCTACTGAGAATGAATGTCATAATTACTAAGTGTATTGACTGATTAAATACTATGACTACAATGTGTAGTAGAAAAACATATTCACAAATGTTATTCAGTGGAAGCACAATTTCACTGCTGAATTCACTGCTGTATAAATCATTGTGTTTTACACACAGCTGCAGTGTAAAGGTGACCGTAGTGCAGCTCCCCCTGAGATGATCTGACGATTGGCTGGTTGTGGTTAGGTTCTAAATGTTGCAGTTTACTTTTCATCTCACTGTGGAAAAGCAGGGGGGGCAACCGCCATTCCGACATCCCAACAGTCCGACATAGGGCTCTAATTGTCTAAATGGCAACACTTAATTTTCTATTTTCAAATCAAATTTCTATCAAACATCATTCTGACAATTTTTGCCTCCTGTGGTCAGAATGACGGTATTTTTTTCTTTTTTTTTAAACATCCTGCCTTTCCGACAATTCCTTTTATAACGTATTTGTTTCTACAAAAGATTTTGCACTGGTTGGGCTTAGGCAATGATGAAAGGAGTTGGTTAAAGCAGAAGTAAGTGATATATTTGTGTTAATATAAGTCTTAAATAGTTATATCTTCCGACAGCAATCACTTACATAGAGTGTTTGGACCGAAACACGGGTCTGTCAGTCACTCTGCTCTGCTCTGAGCCGAGGAGAAAACATTTATCGTATCCTACAGTTTTTATCCAATGAGGAGAGAGAACGGCATGCAGGGCTGTGTGTGCAGCCAAGGAACGCCGTGAATGTGGCGACGTAGGGACGAGGACTGTTATGGTGCGTTCAAGGAAACTCGTATTTTTCCGACCGTGAAGTCATACCAGTTCGATCTGGTACGAGTTCACCAGTCGGAAGTTACGAGTGGCCGTTATAGTGACTTTCACAGGTAAAACAGGTCGGAAAAACACGAGTGGGTTGCCTGGAACGCTACAAAGTCGTAAGTTGTGACTTGAAGCTGTAATTTACGATTTCAAAAGCCTGCCTGGAACGCAGCATTAGCGAAAACGACCGGATCACTCACTTCTGCTTTAAGTTTAGTAAAAAGACCAGGTAGAGGCTAGACAGGCAGACTAGTCCCTGTCTGCGCTCTGCTGCGTAATTACGCACAACCATGTGGGTATTCCTCTATCAGCATGTCTTAAAGCAGAGAGTCACCTGTTGAGTAACGCACATTTCCTTATATTAAAGCCTTGTCGGAATGGTGGGATGTCGGAATGGTGGGATGTCGGAGTGGCGGGACGTCGGAATGGTGGGATGTCGGAATGACAGCATGTAACCGAAAAGCAGATGTTACTGTGTATCCTCATGTGGCTTGTTGACTTAAAGGGCTCTATGCAACTCAGGGTGGCGCAGCGAGGCGAGCCCTGACGCAGCTGGCGAAGTGGTATTATCGTCCAGTGCAACAAGGTGCGCAGCGGATTCGGTAAATTGGTAGACTGCTGTGCGCTGAGATGGGAGTGGTCGCGCAGCAGGGGGAGGTGTCGACAGATTTGCCGTGGCGCAGTGACAATTTGTTGCCGATAGACTGCGCGGAGAGTGCGCTGAAAGCTCGCCAGCTCCAACCTGGTCTAATCTCAGCGCAAGGCGAAGCGCAGCCAGCGCAGTGGCAATTTGACTGCCCAGCACGCAGTGCGTACACGTCACCAAGACCCCACAGGCAGATTTCCACAGTTCCAGGCACATTTAAATGCAATTAACAATAATAATAATAATAATAATCATCATCACAATAACCCCTATTTATTGTATCTGAATCAGCACATACACCTATATCTATATAGATTGTCCCGTCACACTGATGGCAGATCAAAGGCTTGCGTAATGGAAACTCAGCCTGACTGAATTAACACAGATGAAACCGGGGAGCATACGTCAGTCCGACTGCCCACAAGTCCGACGGCTCATTTCTCCGACTACCCATTCTACAGTGTTGAGGTTAGGTTTAGGGTAAGGTTAAGGGTTAGGGCTACTTAAGTCGGAGAAGTGGGAGGTCGGACTGATGGATGCAAAAATAAAGAAATGTATGGTCGGAGTCGGAGAAATGGGTGGTCGGAGAAATGGGTAGTCGGACAGACGTCATGCGCCCGATGAAACCAGGGAAGGACTGAGACAGCCGTGGATGTCCCAAGAGCAGGTGTTGACACTACACACTGTGCCGTTGCAGATTATCAGCTATTTATTTATTTATTTACTTACTGATTTATTAGGGGCCAGCGCCGCATCGTCACGCGACCATAACAAATAAAACTGAAATGCCTCCGTTACGCACAGCTGTTTGTTTATGTTGTGATCTGTGCACACGTGTTTAAATATAGGTTGGTTAGATAGATAGATAGACCTGGATAACATCATAACCTCCTCCCTCCCAGACTACTTTTGCATCATCAGCCCGTGAGGTCTGTTCGCGCGACCGGACACTGCCAGCTTGGACCGGACCAGAACATCAGTTTCCTCCCGTCTCACTTGCCCTGACAGATTGAGAGCTGTTGCCCAGTAAAAAAAAAACAAAAAACAAAACACACACACCCCTTTTCCATTAATAAAGACACTCATATTTAGTAACCTATATTTAAACACGTGTGCACAGATCACAACATAAACAAACAGCTGTGCGTAACGGATGCATCGCGGAGCGTCTCTCTTTTTCTTTTTTCTTTAGAATTTACCTGAGATGGAGATGTTAAAGGGATAGTTCAACATTTTGGCAAATTGGCCCATTGCCATAATCGCTATAGTCATAGCAGTAGGTTCATTACCTTTAATTGTAGGTGTAAGCTATTTTCAGTACGGCGGAGCGCAGCAGCTGGCTGCTCAGAGCTACGCTATGGAGGCTAAGGGAATTTCTTGGTTTCCCTCATTAAACTCATCAAATTCAACATCCCAAAACTCCACAGCGCTTTTGTAGACAAGTTGTGACCTGCACAACCACCACGCTATGAGATAATGACGGAACGATACGAAACGGAGCCGTTTTTGAGGTAAATACAGGGTAAATACGGAGACTGCTTGCTGAAAAACTGTCCCTGAACGCAATGCGCATCAGCGGTTTTGTATGAATTTACCTCGAAAACGGCTCCGTTTCGTATCGTTCCGTCATTATCTCATAGCGTGGTGGTTGTGCAGCTCACAACTTGTATACAAAAGCGTTGTGGAGTTTGGGGATTTTGTATTTGATGAGTTTAATGAGGGAAACCAAGAAATTCCCTTAGCCTCCATAGCGTAGCTCTGAGCAGCCAGCTGCTGCGCTCCGCTGTACTAAAAATAGCTTACACCTACAATTAAAGGTAACGAACCTACTGCTATGACTATAGCAATTATGGCAATGGGCCAATTTGCCAAAATGTTGAACTATCCCTTTAATATCTGCTCACTATGATGCCAGGCTGATTGTGGTTTGCTGTGAGAGATGATAGTTTATTTGTTTTCAGTTTTATTTGTTATGGTCGCGTGACGATGCAGCTCAATAAATCAATAAGTAAATACATAAATATAGCAGATAATCGTGTAGTGTCAACACAGCAGTAATCCATCCTCATCTTTCATCTGTGCAGCCTTTGATCTGTCATCAGTGTGACGGGACAATCGATACAGATGTGCTGAATGTGGATGCTGTAATCTGTAGGTGCTGATTCAAATATTCTCTTCCACGGTGAAATCAAACGTCCGCCTTGCACGCGCGGCGGATTTAAAGGCAAGGAGAGGAGCTCATTTGATTGGTGAAGATCTGACTCGGCTGTGTCAAACCCACTCCACGCCTTCTCTCCTCCCTCTATGCCATTTGCGCCGGTGGGAGGGAAGTAGGCGGGATGCGCTCCGCTGCGTTTCGAAGGAAAATCGCAATCTGCTCCTGATCACTCCCCGTTGGCGAAGCGAAGGCGAGGCGCAGGCCTGATCCGCTCCGCCTGCACCTAGTTCACGAAATTAGAGCCCAAAGTGTGTGCATCACAGGAACAATAATCAGAAACCAACTACCTCTGATTATTAGTTAACATCAACTGGCATCACGCAGTGCAGAGCTGTAATGTACATAAGGCTATGGATTTTGTTGAGGAACAAAGAGCTGATACAGGAACAGGAAAGTTATATATTTTTTCTGATGCAGTTTGATTGGTGATCAAAAAATCAAGCTCCATCATCAAATAAATGATATTATCAGTTATATCTGGAATGTGCAATAATTTAAATCCACCACAGTAACAAATAGGGAAAAATAGAAAAAGGTAACGTACAGTTCAAGCTCCAAATGATTGTTTAAGTTCAACCAAATTGTACATAAGTGAAAAAGTGGGGGAATGCACTGATGCATTTGGATACAGCGCATTTCTTTCTTCAAAGCAAACATGTCATTAAACTGGTGAATATAAATGTTTTTTCTTTTTTTTCTTTTTTACTTCTTTTGTCTACTTAGAGAAACTTAGATAAGATCCTGAACTGAATGAGTACATTTACAAAAAGGACCAGTATCCACAGGAACACATGGAGGTGTAAAACAGAAATAAAATGGATTGATGAAAGAATAAGAAACTCACCCCTGCTGGTGGTCCTGGAAGGCTGAGTAAATCCTCCTGGAGTTCTTCCTGATGCTCTTATGTCTCTTGGCTGCAGACAGAGACCTGCTGCTGCCGACCCAAGACTCAGACACTGTACTCATGCTGTTGCTCCTCAGTGTGTGTGTGTGTGTGTGTGTGTGTGTGTGTGTGTGTGTGTGTGTGTGTGTGTGTGTGTGTGTGTGTGTGTCTGTGTGTCTGTGTGTGTCTGTGTCTGTGTCTGTGTCTGGATGTGCAGTTCAGTTTGGGAGTAGAAACTGAACTAGCTGCTGCTCCTCAGTCTGTGTGTGGAGTACCTGAGCTGGGACAACCTGCTGCTCTGGAGCCCAACGGGAGCCTCACACACTACAGCAGCACAGACTGACACACACTCACTCATCAGTCCAATCACAGGCATACTGTCTGCTTAAAGGGACAGCGCCAGAACGACCACACTTAAGCTCAAAGGCTCCATCCATATCACTGATGTTTGTTTGACACATTTAATACAAATGTAAAGACCGGGGGGCAACCACCAGTCCAATTGTCTAAATGGCAACACTTCATTTTCTATCAAATGTCCCATCATTCCGACAATTCCTTTAATAGCGTATTTTTTCCTCAAAAGATTTTGCACTGGTTGGGCTTTAGGCTTAGGCAATGATGAAAGGAGTTGGTTAAGTTTAGTAAAAAAAAAAAAAGACCAGGTAGAAGCTAGATAGGCCAGATAGATAGAGAGAGTCCAGAAATAGGAGGGAGTCATAACGCACATTTCCTTGTTGAAAGCCTTGTCGGAGTGGTGGGACAATGGCATGTCAAAATAGCGGTATGTCGGAGTGGTGGGATGTTGGAATGACAGCATGTAACCGTAAAGACCTACAACTGAATGTCAGAATTCTATGTATATTTTACGTAAAGAAATAACAACATCAGCGTTTTTTATTTATTAGCGTTGAGTTATATTTTGACGTTTATATGTTGTCAATATAATGTTGAGAAAACGTTGGGCTTTGGTCAAAATGTCAGAATTCTACGTAAATTTTACATAAACAAGTGAGGCTGACTAGACTTTGGATGTTGGTTGCTTGCCAACATAACTTAAAACCAACTAAATAACAACATCAGCGTTGAGTTATATTTTGACATTTATATGTTGTCAATATAATGTTGAAAAAACGTTGAGCTTTGATCAAAAGACCTACAACTGAATGTCAGAATTCCACGTATATTTTACGTAAACTGGTGAGGTTGACTAGACGTTGGATGTTGGTTGCTTGCCAACATAACTTAATAGAGCCGGATACGGTACGGATAAAGCCCTTTTGCAGAGTACGAGTATTGAACGAGTAATACAAGTCAATATCTGTGCTCGGGAAAAAAAAGAAGATTGAATGAAAATCCTCATTGGATAGGTGACTGTGGGTGTGTTTGAAACCGTATACTACATACTATATACTTCTACTGTCCATACTACATACTCATCGATCAGACAGTATGCAGAGCGTTTACACTGCAGCATACTACATGATAACCCATAATGCATTGCGCTCCTACCCGCCAAAATCAACAGGCTGAAGCTGATTTCATTTTAGCTCTAAATTCTTTAAAAATATCACTTCATTAACATTTCAAACATTTTTAGGCGAGAAAGTAGCCGTTTAGATCAACATTGTGTCGTTAATTTGTCTAAATTCCAGCTGTTTACAATTTTGTTTGGACGAATTCGGCGCTACTCAAGCTAGCCGTTGTGACCAACGCACTTCCGGTTACTTTCACAAAATAAAACGCCCATTGCCCTTTATTATACAGAAAACCCTAACGATAGGATTTGTGCTTTTATTTTGAAAACAGGAAGCGAACCTACCCTCGATGTAGCTAGCTTGGAACCACGTCCTGTTAACGGCATTTAACCGTTCAATATGCCTTACCGGAGAGTTTTGCCAGCTTTGAGATCGGCCCAGTTCATTTTAAAACATTTATTTATTGATGTAAATGTAGTGTTTTCTGTGCGTAGGCTGACCCCAAGGCAGTGCTGCTCTTCTGTCCAAGGTTTTTTATTCAAAACAAACTTCTGCCACAATTGTTAGATTTCATCAATGAGACCAACATTTATCCAACAGGCCGCCACTGGAAATTATGTCCTAAGTATTGTACACATGTTTTAAGGACAGTACCAGAGAGAGAGAAAACAGGAAATGACGATTTATTGTCTCCTTGATTCTGACTATTATGATGTGCTCTTTTTTCTCGCTCATTTTTTCCATTAAATTTAATATCAAAGTCACAGCCATATTGAGAGCATACTCTGACACAGGATGACCAGATCATCTGCGTACATCAGGTGGTTCATTATAGTATCTCCAACCATACAGCCTGTTCTGCAACTGTTTAGCTGGTTGGATAACTCATCATTTAATATTATTCATTGTTAGTCATTCTGTCTCATAGTATTGTAACATTACTAATGACAGTGTTGGAGCCTCATTTGCAGTGGTTTAGAATAAAGGAAAATGATGCACGTTTTTATTTGTGTATCTGACTCTTAAGGCACAAACTGTATTTTTTTTTATGAACTGACTGATTCAGGAAGTGTCTTCATCCATTTATAGTTAATTGTGGAAGGAGAATGAGACTTGTCCTCATGTGGCTAATTCTTCCAATAAGTGAGATTTATAAAGCAGAACCATGAGTATGCACAGTTTTACAATTCTCATTAAAATATGTAAATTTCAGAGTCATATCTGTTCCTGTTCATCAGAATATTGCTGTGTATAAATCAGTTAAACGGAGGAAGGCATCCTATAAACTATGTGGCATCATCCACCTTTGTTAAACCTCACAACTGAAACCATTTCAGAACAACTCATGAATTAAAGTATATCTCAAGTGTAATATGTACACATCTCTGCAAAGTGAGACTTTATTGTATTCTTATCATACTCTGTTCCAAAACAACAAATGTAGTACATGCTAACTACAGGAATAGATTCCTTTATATGTACTTTTGTCTGTGTGGAACTCTTCAGTGACAGTGAGTGCGCTGTGCCTTATGTTCACTTGGCTGCTGTTTGCAGTGTTATGTTATCTTTGAAGCTGAGGGGCAGATGGATCATAGCTGGATTAGACCTTGAAGGTCCGACAGATGTCTCTGCTTTAATTGGAGGCTGTTTGACTGCTCTCAGAGGTGTGTTTCTGGCCACCGCGCGCTCCATGGAGACCAGTCACAAAGTGTAACTTACAGCTGGATAACTGGATGTTCCACTCAGAAAGGCCTTGGATAATTCTACAGTGTTTGTGTAGGAGCACAAAGCCTTGACTAGACACCACCACCACTAGTAGAATCAATGTGGGACCCTGCCTTAGTCCGCCTTTTAGCATCAATGACACCTTCTTGTCATTCAAGCCTGATATTTCATCTATTATCATTAGCCAGACAGCACACAGTGAGAACAGGTCATTGTGATAAAACATCTCAAGCCTGTTGAAATAAATCTTAGTATTTAGTTTTATAAAAATGTCTTTATGTTCTTAAAGCCCCAGAATGTAACTTATTTGGCTTTTTATTAGCAAAAATCAAATATTGCTTTCATAAATACGTATTTCACTGAAGTCGAATCACAAAATGAAAGCTTTCTTGTACCTTAGAATGAGTTGTTACAAGTCGTTACAAATATACAAGGGGGGGCGCACCAAACCGAGGCGGCCATGTTGCATCGCCATTTTTTACGTTGAGTGGCAGCGTGACCGTAGGTAACCATAGAAACTCAGCGGAGCTGTCGGCTCGGGGAGAAAGTTTTCCAGGTAGCGCCTGTTAAAACTGTCACCACTGTGTAGTGTGAGGAAGGACGGAGGCACTGATGTTGCATTCAGGTGCAGTCAGACAGACGGCCGTCGGCAAACCAACCGGATGTCATTTTACTCGACGAGAGAAAGACGGTAAAACGTGGGTCAGGTAAACAATACGATATCACCATGACAACATAATGTCACGCCTGAATTGTTTTGCCTCGTGCTGGCAGACCACTTGTTTACATAGACGCTTGTTTATCCTGTTACATGCAGCGTCTGTTGTCTGTCTGACGTCTGCTCGATTTCACGTGAATGCAACATCAAGAATATGTTCAGATATGCAACCGCACCACTAGATGGGGGTAATTCCTACATACTCGGGCTTTAAGATACAAGGAAGTTTTCTTTGTGTGACATGTACAGTGGTACCATGCACCCTTTAATTGAAAAATATTTTCTCTTTACTTGGCTCTTCCTTGTCCAGGCATGACTCCTCCTCCACTTGCAGCTCCATCTCCTCCACCTGCAGTCCCACATCACCACTGGGGTCGCAGGGAATACGATTGAGAGTGATAATCCCCTCACTCTCCGCCCCAGTGCCATAATGGGTTCAGCCTGTGCAAGTTTGAAAAGTGTTGCTCACAAAAAGCCATGGGTAATTGCAAATGGCAACAGAGTCTCAATGGCAATACCTCCACACTGTACATGAATGTGGCAGAAAAATAACAAGTTGCAATTAGTATTTTGGTAAACAAAGGTGAGGGTGCATTGAATTTATAAAAAGTCAAAACATCATACTTTCACACACACATATTCATGTATGGAGCCCTTTTTTTTTTTATGGACTCCATAGCAAACGGAGCCAAGGTGCAGCCTGCACCTTGTGCTTCGTCTTATTTCCCAGAAGGAGGACAGGCTTGTAGCCAGCAGCCTGAAGTTTTTCAAGCTGCAATGACATTACAGTATGTTAATGTATTGACTGTTGTATTCAATAAAGAAGCCTGCAACTATTACATGTAACGGTGATTGTGACAGTTAAATGTTAAAGAAAGGTAGTCTCAATTGTCTACATACCATGACAACCATCTTGTCCTTTATCTGGGACATGTCCCAGGTTTTTTTTTTTTTTTTTCCAGTAAGAGACCCACTCGTCCCGCTTCTCATTGAATATTTCCAGTGCCTTTTTGAGGCGTGGCTTTGTGGGCGGCTCCTTGTGGCAATGTGGGCATATTTTTTTGGCACAGGGCAGAATGTCCTCACAATGAGGGCACTTTTTGGTGGTAGGCATTACTACAACAGACTAACACAGACAGAGACACCAATGAGAAATCATTATTTGAAGATGCTGGGAGAAAAAAGTTAATCACTAAAAACTAGGACTGGGCAAGTTAACGCGTTATTATCGCGTTAACTCATTAAACTATTAACGTTGACATTTATTTTGTAAAAGTCTGTTGTTGCTGGTGTAGGGGTCAGAGTCGCCGGACACTTTTTACCGGGTAAACCCTGGTAAACATGCGCTAAAATTTCATGAATGAGTCTGTATTTTTCACCACAGATTAATATCCCTCCCCCTGCGCTATGCTGACCTGACGCGTCTAGAAGTGGTTGACAGCTCTCTCTCTCTCTCTCTCTCTTTTTTTCTAACTTTTAATTATAAAGTCACGGCAAACCAGCCATTAGGAGAGCCAAATGTCTGACGCGCGAGTCCGCGATGATCTACTGGCACTGACTGTCTTAATATGGAACTCAAGAGCTCTGCTCTACCTTATTTCCATCTCACCCCACACACATCGACCTATGGCTTGTGTAGAAAGTGTATGGCATGTGAAGACATAAAGCGCGATGGAGAGAGAGAGAGAGAAAAAAGGATCATACAGTAGGCTATACAGCGCGCACTGCACACCAGCTGATCCGCCGGTCCTCTGAGTGAAATACTGTCTGCAAGTTAGTCAGATAATCAAGGGCCGTTGCTAGGAATTCTGGGGCCCCTGAAAGAATACTAAAGTGGGCCCCTGACTTTTCCACTACTTATGTATTATCATTTTTTATTTAGCCTACTTTGTTTTATTATTATATATTATATTATATTATATTATTATAATTCAGTCATACAAAGATTAGACTACTGGGTTTTTTTGTGGGCCCTACTGGGTACTGGGCCCCTAGAATTATCATCACCTTTCTCCCCTATACAACGGCCCTGTAGATAATTAAAGCAGAAGTAAGCGATACGGTCATTTTGGCTAACTTCTTGTCAGCGATGGAGTTAGCAGTCCCCGCCCTCGTCCCTACGTCACCACATTCACGCGCATCCTTTGGCTGCACACACAGAGAGGACCGCCCCTTTATGCCGTTCTCTTTCCTCATTGGATAAAGGTTGTAGGATACAAGGAAAGTTTTCTCCTCGGCTTACAGCAGAGCAGAGTGACTGACAGACCCGTGTTTCGGACCAAACACTCTATATAAGTGATTGCTGTCGGAAGATATAACTATTCAAGACTTATATTAACACAAACATTCCGCTTACTTCTGCTTTAAAGCAGCTTTAAAGCAGAAGTAAGTGGTCCGGTCGTTTTCGCTAATGCTGTGTTCCAGGCAGGCTTTTGAAATCGTAAATTACAGCTTCAAGTCACAACTTACGACTTTGTAGCGTTTCAGGCAACCCACTCGTGTTTTTCCGACCTGTTTTACCGGTGAAAGTCACTATAACGGCCACTCGTAACTTCCGACCGGTGAACTCGTACCAGATCGAACTGGTACCACTTCACAGGTCGGAAAAATACGAGTTTCCTTGAACGCACCATAACAGTCCTCGTCCCTACGTCGCCACATTCACGGCGTTCCTTGGCTGCACACACAGCCCTGCGTGCCGTTCTCTCTCCTCATTGGATAAAAACTGTAGGATACGATAAATGTTTTCTCTTCGGCTCAGAGCAGAGCAGAGGGACTGACAGACCCGTGTTTCAGTCCAAACACTCTATGTAAGTGATTGCTGTCGGAAGATATAACCATTTAAGACTTATATTAACACAAATATATCACTTACTTCTGCTTTAATGACATGTCCTGAATCAAAAGGTAGCAAAGTGACTGGACTGACGAGTTTTGTTTTATTTTATTATTATTTTATTTTAACAACAAATGTTATGGCACTTGCAGCAGAACATTAAAATACAAAAAAACAAAACAAAACAAAAAATATAAAACTAAAATACTTTTGAATTCATTATTGGATTTTGCATATACAATGCAATAAATCGTGATTAATCAGGGAAATCATGTGATTAATCGCGATTAAAAAAATTAATCGTTGCCCAGCCCTACTAAAAACAAACTATTTTAAATTTAATATATTATTATTATTATTATTATTATTATTATTATTATCAGACTATTACACATCAACTATAGTAACTAAGATTACATAAATTGATTTTCAAAATGGACAAAATTATGCTATGTATGATACTTTTCTTAGCCTATTTTCTTGTTTAGTTAGTATTCTGCATTATTCGTTAGTAATTAGACGGTCTAATTCAGTGGTGGAGGAACTCTGATTGTTACTTAAAGGGACAATGAAGAGTTTGTATTTGGTTATAAAAAAGCCTCATATTAATGTGGATGAATCTACATTACCCACACTTGTTTTCTAGAGAAAGTGTTTTATCTCCATCTGCACAAACAAGGTACAATCTAACGACAGACATCTCACTCATAATATCCACTGATGACATGGCTCTGAGAGCCTGACTGCAGGATGCACCAACCTCTCCCACTCTCAGCACACTGACCACCTTGTCATAGTTATCATGAAAGGGCAGGAAGAGGAGCAGGCCATTACGCTCTGCCGTCTCCATTCTGAATGGGGGTATAATAAAGTCAACCCTCCCACACACACACACAAACACAGGCGACGCACATGGGGTCAGCCCATGAGCACTGCTGTATTTCTGCATGTGTCTTAACATATTGCATATTTTGACTCTGCAACAATTACACAATTGCACCTGCAGGAAACACCAGGCACATCTGAGACAGGGAAATACCCACCATCATTACCAAGTGCAAATTATGGCGCATTTCCACTAGCACGGCTCGGCTCGATACGGCTCGATACGGCTCGGCTCAGCACGGCACGGCTCGGCTCGGTTTGGTTGTGTTTCCATTACAACTGAGTATCACTAGTGCCGCCGTGACGTCATTTACACAGCGCCGAGCAACGCTCTAAACTCTGTAAATATATAACTTTAGCAACATTTGAAACATTTTCAGGCGAGAAAGTAGTCGTTTAGATCCCCAACGTGTTGAAAATCTGACAAAATACCAGCTGTTTACAATTTTGTTTCGACAAAGTCGGCACCACTAAAGCTAGCCGTAGTGAGCAACGCACTTCCGGTTATTTTCACAAAATAAAATACCCGTTGCCTTTTATCATAAGGAAAGCCATTACGATAGAATTGGTACTTTTACTTTGTAAACAGGAAGTGAACCTACCCTCGCTGTAGCTAGCTTTAAACCGCCGTTTTGACTGCTCTCGTCCCGTTAACGGCATTTAACCGTTCAATATGCCTTACCGGAGAGTCTGGCCAGCTCTGAGATCGGCCTGGTTCATTGTAAAACATTTATTTATTGATGTAAATGTGGTGTTTTCTGTGCGTACAGACCCCAAGGCAGTGCTGCTAACCACCAAATAAACTTCTGCTACAGCCACAATTGTTAGATTTCATCAATGAGACCAACATTTATCCTATCGGGTAAGTTGATTAGCGGTCGTTTTCTCCTCGGGGTGACGATAGCAGGCTGGCCGGCGGAGCACGTCAGCAGCCGGGCTGCTGCCTCTAGGATGTCGCGGTCACTGCTCGGACCTGGAGCTTCACTTCTCCGAAAAACATCGGGGCAAACCTGGGGCAAACTTCTAAATAGCCGTCGTTTGGATAAACTAACCGCACATTGGGGATCTAAAGAGTAACTTTCTCGCATGAAAAAATATTAAAACTTAATAAAGCCACGTAATAACAGAGCCAGTCTCAATATTAGAAATTCTCTGGTAATTATAGCTGCTGCGCAGCAATGGGTCGGGTCCGGGCTACTTTTGGGCAAATTTAGGCAAGCAAGACAGTTGACCTTACAATGTTCAATTTGCATCAGTTGAGGATTGAACCCACAACCTCGGGAACCAAAGACCGTTGTCTATCGTACTGAGCTAATTGACAAGTGACAGTTCAACAGTGGCTTCACAATTTGAGTAAGCCATTCACTGTCGTGTAGGCAGATTTGAAACCACAGTAAAAAGAAAAATCAGTTTTTGAGGTAAAATAATCATATGTATTTGTCAAACATCTACTATGAGTCTAAGATGTTAGGAGCCTTCGCATGTGGTCCAGTCCAAGCTATTTGGATTTTTAAATTTAGAGGCTTGCTGTGATGCCACCATTAGGACAATTGTCTTGTGTTTCGTGTTGAGGACAACTGACATTTTGATCTGTCATCATCATCATCATCACCCTTGCTGGGTCTCGAACCCACAGCCTCTGACACCAAGAACCAGCTCCTAACTCGCTGAGCTAATTGGCTCACTACTTACTTACTTTACGCTTATTTTCTTCCATATCGTCTCTAATATGAACCCTAATGGCCGGCAACGGTAACTTAAGGCCCTTTCACACCGCGGACGTAACGAATAAACGACACGAAATTGCGAAATATTCGCGGCCAAATATTTCGCATCAAAACCATTCACACCGGCGGCGACGCGAATATGCGACAGATGCGACAATTAAATTCCAAAGTTTCGCTTTGCGACGGGAGGTATCGCCTCCACGTCATGTCTTTAATCTGTTAATTATCCCTCATGTATTCGCTACGTTATGCCACTGTCGTCTTGTTACCAACTTTACTCAACACATCGGCTCACTGTCTGATCACTGATCAATATCTGATATGAACACACTATTGCTATTTCTCCTCCTCCTCTCCTCTTTCCACTTACCCCCCCTCCTCCTCCTCCTCTTCCTCTCCTCTCCTCCTCTTCCTCTCTCCTCCGAGACACAGGTTATTTATTGTTTACATTAGCGGCCAAGCACGTGTCCATGCGCCCGCATGTCCGTGTGTGTGTGTGTGTGTGTGTGTGTGTGCGTGTGCGTGTGTCTGTGTGTGTGTACGTGCCCAGAGAGACGGCAGGTGGAGGCTGACTGGCAGAGATCAGAGCAAAGACGGTGAAACAACTTATTTTTCCTGTGAGAGACTGTGGCGGCCCGAGACTGTGCGGCCACCGTCTGTTATGGGAAACAGCCGTCTGTGTTCTGACGTGGGGGCTGTGACGTACCTCCTTTTCACGGCACATGATTGGTTGATGCGTTTATTCGCCGGGCGAAAGCTCAGAAAAATCGACCTCGCTCCGAAAAAAAATTATGTCGCATTTTCGCCGCGACACATTCGCGGTCGGTGTGAAAGGACCCGTTATGAAAACCGGGGTTCGAAAAAAAATATTGATGCGCGAATTATTCGCGCGAAAAATACGTCTCCGGTGTGAAAGGGCCTTAAGGCTAACCAACGGCTTACTGCTAACTTAGTTAAGTGAGGGATAACCTGCTCATTCATTAGGCTACTCGGTTATTGTAATGCTGTTTATTGGTTAAATTAATAATTTAAGACAAATTGTGATTAAAAAGCGATCTTTTTGATCTATAAATTGTCTCTGAAAGAAAAACTGCATGTAGCAGTTAAACAGCTGTTGCTATGCGTCCATAGTAACGGCTGAGTGGCCCCTGGCAACGGTCTGTTATACATAGCAACGGCCCATTAGAAAGAAATAACAGACCTTACAAAGTGTGTGGAATGCCGTGATTAACAGCTTTTAAACTATCTTTATATAAATTAGCTTTTATGCTTGTAGGTTAAATAGTAAAACGCTATTTTTGCTTTACAGACAGACACACTGCAGGCATGGATGGACGGACTGCAGGTCCCATGTACAGTCACGTGAATAGAAGGAAGAGGAGTGGGGTGAAGAGGAAGACCTCTGTGTTGCTGGACAGCAGTTTGACGTTTGTTTGGAGGCTGCTACTTCTCCTGAGGTTTGTTCACTAATTTTACAACCAAACTTACAGGTCGTACTGTTTCCTGTTTGCTGCCGTCATGGCAAATATGACTGATGTTGAACTGAAGTGACTGAGGGTTTTTTCATTTTCACCCAGGCAGAAACCGTCCTGGATGCCACACTTGTCCTCCTGGGGGTGTCCTACATGAGCCGTCTCAACTATCCGAAGGTGTAGCCCACCTACTCCCAGCTTCTTCCAGTACCACATGATTGGGGACCCGTTCACTGGCCCGAAATCAGCCAAATACAGGTCATTATTTTCATACACAGCAACAGGTTACTGTTATACAAAACTGATGTATAGTATTATTACAATCTCTTTTGCATTTTTATCCATTTCCAGGGTTTCCCGCAGCGCTGCCTTAACAACAAAGAGCTGCCGCCTAAACTAACGTCTTAAAAAAAAAAAAATGTAGCGATATTCGCTGCCGCCGCCGCCCCCGGTCGGACGATGGCCGCATCCTCTCACACCAGTGTTGGGCAGTAGCGACGTTACTACAAGTAGCGGCGTTAGTAACTTAACTACATTTCTCAGTAGCGTGGTCGTAGCGTCGCTGTTTTCTACATCAAATAGCTTTTCAGTAGTTAAGCTATTTAATTGATCAGTACGCACCGGGCTCTTGGAGCGACGTGCAACGGTGCGCGCGGTCGCTGTGCAGCGATAAAGTTGTCCAGCTACGGCTCTGCCTGTCTGCAGCGGAGACACGGCCACTGAGAGGCTGAGTGAGGGAACCGTTCCTGTAGGAACGCGCCTTTTAACCCTTAAATGGGCAAGCATATATAAAAATTTTGGAAAAATAAAAAAATGTTATTTTCTAGTGTTTCTAGGGTAGAATAACACAATTTTATGATTTTTTTCTAAATCTGACCTTTATTTTTCATTTTAGGGTTTGTATCTCCCAAGATACATTGCCCGTTTAGGGTATAAATTTGCCATTTACCAATTTATCAAATATTTCATTTATGAACTTTTAAAACATATTATAAGCAATTAATTAGCCACTCTCTGTGGCTCTGTGTGTGTGTGAGTGTATGTGTGGAGGATAGGACCACTTGGCGCGGGATTCAAACCAGGGTCGCCTGCAATTAGGACTATAGCCTCCACACTGAGCTAAACACCGCCCCACAACACATCATGTTTTGTTGCAGACAGATGCTGTATCTATCACTGGGTCTTTTACACAAGAATTCACTATACTACTCTAATCATGACCTGAACATCCTCCCTCTTTTACTGTCGTTCGCTCCCTTTTCTAATTATTTGTTGCCTGTCTTGATCAATAGATGGTGGTATTCTAGTAATATTCCATTTTCAACCTTTAAGACCTTTATATTATTGATTATCTGTAGAGTTTAGGCTTCCAAACATAAGTATATCTGAGAGTGATTATGCCAGTTTAAATACCCCTGTCTGGACAACGTATCCCCCAGGATACAGACATTCAATGCCTGTTTGTCAAAGTTGTGTTAATGGTATTCATTATTTTTCAACAAGAATACATAAAATTATCCTTAAAGAGCAATAATTTCAAAAACAAATCCCCCCATAATGTAATTAACAAGAAAAACCAAAACACTTTACTTATGTCCAGTGTCTCTGTCCACGTAGGTGGCCATTTTGGAGTTTGACATAAAAGTATCAATTTAGTTTTGAATGCTGCCATAAAGTCACATGACCTGGGTACTTGACCCATCCCCCCTTAAGACTTTCTCATGATATTAAGTTCAGATATTTAATGCCCCTCCCCCCCACAGCCTGCCAAATGTCTGTATCCCCCAGGATACAGAAACTGTTAAAGGGTTGAATCAAACCAAACACCCTGAACAGTATGCTGAGTAGAGAGGGAGAGACGGCTGCAGCAGTTAAAACGAAAGCTCCTCGTCCCAGCATGTCGCCCACTCCGTCCGTGGCCGACGTCTTTTAAAACAGTGTTTCCCAACCTTGGGGTCGGGACCCCACGTGGGGTCGCCTGAGATTCAAATGAGGTCGCTTGAAATGTCTAGTAGCCTAATTGATGAATTTAAAAAAAATCTGACCAAGAAAGGTTAGGAACCACTGTTTGAAAAGACACTTGGTTTTTTTTGGAATGTACTTGCATAGATCTTTCAGCACTCACAATGGGCCGATATAAATGAAAAACTTTATTTAACTTCTAAAAAAAATTGCTTTGATGTAGCTAAGCTACTTTTGTCATTTTATTGTAGCGTAGCTTGCTACATTTCTCTGGTGGGTAGCTTCAGTGTAGTAAAGCTTCATTTCATGTAGAGTAACTTGTAGCTTAGCTCACTACATTTTCCAAGTAGCTTGCCCAACACTGTCTCACACACATACACACCACAGAGAAGCGTGCATGCATAGCAGCGCGTGTTGAAAGCGAAACTTAATACGGCGCGGCGCGGTGCGTTCCCCCCCCCCCGTCGACAGGTCAGACACCACCTTAACTAACAACTTTTCTGGGGGAAACACTGATTTCAGATTCTTTTCAAAGATTTTGATCTGAAGGAGGACTTCTCAGATGACCTGTTCACTTGTTTTTTGTTCCTGTGTTTTGATCTTCTATGTACATGTAATGTATGAATGTGTTCTTCATATAGCCTAGTAATATATAATATTTTCATGTGTGCAAATTATTTTATAAAATGTAACATAGAATAATAATAGTTAAAATAAATAAGTTTAAAGTACAATGTTCTGTATTATTCCATTATTCCAGTGTTTCCCTATAGGTTTACAGCTTTTTGAGGGGGGTGGAGGAAAAGGAGGAACACGCACTCAAAGGAATCATGGTGTTCATGCGTTTCCTTTCAGTCAATTTTTACAGTATAATCAATAGATCAATACAATATAACATAATTTGAACACATTTGGCTAAAATGTTTAAAACCTAAACACATTTTCCTAAATAAACATGTAAACATTTTTAAACTATAAAAAAGGAATAGTGGACAGTGATATTTTACCTTAAGACATCTCAAGACAGAAATATTTCTAAGACATCTTGAGACGTCTTGAGACATCTTAAGACATCTTCGTATTTCCAAGATATCTTAAGACATCTCAAGACATCTAAAGACATCTTAAGACCCATGTCTATAGACGCGTCTTATAGACACGTCTTGACTTACCAAGACGTCTCAAGACATCTCAACAGATGTGTCTTAAGACACATCTTAAGACGTCTTGAGACGCAGTGATGGCTGGGTATGTATTTGTCAAACATCTACTATGAGTCTAAGATGTTAGGAGCCTTCGCAGATGGTCCAGTCCAAGCTATTTGAATTTTTAAAGGTAGAAGCTTGCTGTGATGCCACCATTAGGACAATTGTCTTGTGTTTCGTGTTGAGGACATTTGACATTTTGATCTGTCAGCATCATCATCACCCTGGCTGGGTCTCGAACTCACAACCTCTGACACCAACAACCAGCGCTTAACTCAGTGAGCTAATTATCTGGAAGTGAAACATGGTGTGTGTCTTCTCAAATAGACTCAGGGAGTCAGTGTCCGGGCAGCAGTTGTGAACGCAGATTTCTGTTATCTAAACAAAAATCTGTTAATACATAAATTGCATTTAGACAGCAAAGTAGCTTGAGGACAACTGACATTTTGATCTGTCATCATCATCATCACCTTCGCTGGGTCTCGAACTCACAATCTCTGACACCAAGAACCAGCTCTTAACTCGCTGAGCTAATTAGCTGGTAGTGAGACTTGCTGTGTAGCTTCATTTATCCACTCAGGTGAACCAGTGCCCGGGCAGCTGTTGTGATGAAATGGTCAAAATGTCAATAATTCAGTCATCTAAACAAAAATCTGATAATACATAAATTGCATCTTGACAGCATGGAAATGTTGGTGATTTGTTTTTAATGATAAGTGTTTTGCTTCATAAGAGAAAATCTGATGTTTAAAAATTCCACTCTCACATTGGCTGCAGTTGTTCCCATGAGAGCAGAATTCAAAATGTTCTCAAAAATTCAGTTTTTGAATTAAAATTCTGATATTTGCTAAACTTCATCAACCATGACTCCAGAATATTGTCATTTTTTTTCAGGAAGAGTGAAAATGTATTTAGCAAGAATTTGATGGTATATGTTTACAGTACTGTTTACAGTCAAACGTTTTCATGCACTGTAGGCTCAATTTTTGCTTAATCAAAAATCCGAGAAACAAGGAGGGGGGGCACATGTCCTTGGAGTTGAGTGAATCTGGCATGGGACTGAACCTTTGTGCAAAGTTTGGTGAGTTTTCGCCCATGGGAAGCATGACTTCCTTGGAAGAAGAAAGAAAGAAAGAAAGAAGAAGAAGAATTCCTAGGAATACAATAGTGTCCCGGCAGCTTAGCTGCCCGGACCCTAATAACAGGCTACAGCAGGAACATTTCTGTTGTCGGTCGTCGCTTCCAGTGACGACACTCATCGGCCAATCAGTGGAAGGCAGTCGGCTGACGTCACGTTTTAGTAACGCTTCGGCTCGCTTGGAACCAGGGCTGAGGTGATACCAAAAGTGTACCTGGTTGCAGGTACTGCGTGCTAGTGGAAACACGCAAATAGCGTGCCGAGCCGAGCCGAGCCGAAGCGCGCTAGTGGAAATGCGCCATTAGACTCTGTAGATCAGTAACCACAGGCACACGGTTACTTTAACACAAGATAGTGGATTGAGAGAAACAAAGGCCTGATAGAGAAGTTGGTTTGAACTGAAGTCAAGTAAACAAAACAAACACAAACACACTCCCTAGACGAAAATAGTTTTTAATGCTGGAACAAGTGAACAAGAAGAAGTTGCCAAAAGCAATAGACTTAACTCTCCTTCCAGTTTTTAATAATGTTAGACAGTTCTTAACCCAGTTTTAATAGTCTTAGAAATCTGCTTAGATGTTTTATTTGCTTGATGCCAATAATTTGACCCTTCTGAAACAGATTAACATCTTTTCCACAACTACAGGATGTGCCTTTTGACATGATTGTTTAAGAAATGAGACTGCATCAGTTGGGGTTAGATAAGTTGTTGCTAGCTGAAACATAATCATCCATGCAGTAATTATCCAATGGCAGGCTCTTACCTATTAGCTTAGTTAAAGGTACATTGTGTAAGTTCTCCTGTTATCTATTCACGAAAATCGATTATTTCGTTCAAAAGAACGTTTTTCATTCATCAATAATTACCCCCATCAACAAACTCAAGTGTTCCGGAAAGCTCTGAATATACATATCATTCATATATACATGGAGCGGGTAAGCTCGGTGGTGGCTGACATGTATCGCCATGTTTTTACGTTCAGTGGCAGCGTGACGGTAGGAAACCACGGGGAACTCACCGGAGACACCGGAGCTGTCGGCTCAGGTCAAGGTGGCGTCTATGAAAAGTCACCACCAGGGAGGACTGTGAGGACTGCACATGAATGCTGCATTCAGGTGCAGTCGGAAAAACGGCCATCTGTAACAAACCATATGTCATTTTAGTCACAGAAGCCGGTAAAACGTGGGTCAGGTCAACAATACGACATCGCCATTAGGGCTGCCACGATTAGTCGACTAGTCACGACTACGTCGACTATTAAAATCGTCGACAACTAATTTAATAGTCGATGCGTCGTTGTTTGTTTGTTTTTTTATTTTGTTTTTCTCTCAAAACTGCTGCCGCACCTTCCACACACGCACCCACCGCTGCAGCCGCGCATCACACACACACATGCACTCACTCACTCAGTACACAAAGGTGTTCTCTCTCTTTTCTCTCTCTACCGGTCTTGTCCCTCATCAAGAGGCACCGGTGTAACCCCCCTCCCTCCCCCCCGCCACCGCCGCCGCCGCCGCCGCCACCGCTCCTCTCCCCCTCTCTCTCTCTCTCCTCTCTCTCTCTCTCGTCTGTCGTTTTAAATGAGAAGCGCTACTAGGAGCGGTACCGCTGCTCCATCGTTTTAAATCACGAGCTGTGTCCCAATTCAGGGGCTGCATCCTTCGGAGGGTGGATTTGAAGGCCGATTACGTCACAGCGCTGCGCGAAGGCTGTCCCAATTCGTCTAAATTCGAAGGGTCCTCCAAATGCAGCCTCCAAATGCGTCCTCCTTTCCCCTGCATTCGGAGGATGCACCGCTACTATCCTTCGCGGCCTCCCGTATCCCAAGATGCTTTGCTGCACCGTTGTTGTTATTAGCAACCTAGCCGTTAGCTATCGAACGGAGCAGCTCTGTGCTGTAGCCACGGTAACCCGGCTCTGCGGCCGGCTCGGAGGTGTGGCTGCCCGCTGCTGAGCTCTGCTCTGCTCTGGCTGCACAGGTGAGGAGCGGAGGCAAAGCATCTTGTGTGTGACAACTTTTAATAAGAAAGCTATGAAAACACATTACTTGTGCTCTCTTTATTCTCTATTCAATAGCCTACCCCCTGGCTGCTGTTCAATGGTTTGTTTATTAGTATATTAATGATAACTGGCCTTGTATTGATTCTACTTCTTAAAAAAAAAAAAAAAGTGAGGGGCGGAGGAGCGGTAGAGCTGTTGCAAGCGCCACTTTTAAATGTTTAACGTCCGGCCGTTGTTTACGTTACGCCGTTGTTTACGTTCGGATCAGGAAATGCTCTGAAGGCTAGACCGTCCCATTTACCGACCGTTGATGCAGCCCCCGGAGGAGCCTCCGAAGCCGTTGCCTCCGGAGACCGCGTAGGCTGGGTCCTCCGAAGGCTGCAGCCCCTGAATTGGGACACAGCTACGGACTGAAAAACAGCCGTTCCTCATTTAAAAATAAAACCGCGGACTTATATTGGAACTAGGGTTGCCACCCGTCCCTTAAAATACGTAATCGTTCCGTATTTTGAAATAAAATAGTGCGTCCCGTTTTGAATCAATACGGGACGGGCTTTGTCCTGTATTTCCGAGTTGTCATGAATGCAGCATCACTTCGCACGTGTTCTGTAAAGATCCAGCATTTTTGTCAGAGCTACAACAAAGCAGAGATCTCTCTGTAGGACACTTTCTATCCATCGCTCTTTCACCGTTATTGACGCTCTCTCTCTCTCTCTCTCTCTCTCTCTCTCACACACACACACACACACACACAGAGCGAAGGGCGCATGCATGACATCAGTACGCGGTAAAAGCGAACTCATACGGTCCGAACGCGGACCCCCCGCGCCCCCCTCCCTCGTCGGACAATCGGACCACCCGCCACAGTCTCCTTGCTTTATGTATCCATAGATGTAAACACGTCCTCGTGTTGTCTTTTGTTGTTGTTGTTTTTTTTTAAATCCACTGCTGCTCTCTGCACCCGGACGCAGCACAGCAGCAGATCGTAAGTGAGGGTGATGTCCTGCACCCCCGGCTTAAAAAAAAAAATCCTAGAGGAAACACTGCTCTGCTCCATGACTATACTAAATAAATGTGCCTATTCAAAATCACTGTGCTAATATTTCAGTGTGCACTCATCTGTGTATTTTCCAGGTTAAAGCAAACTGATGTGGCATAGTTTTTCCCCTCCAAAAAAAAAAAGATTATTTAGAGCATTGGTTCCCAACCTTGGGTCCGGGCCCCCCTCAGGGGGGCGTCAGAGATGTCAGGGGGTCCACAGAGCTTTGTCTGTTCTGAGGTTGTGAGGTTATCAAAATTAGATTTGTGCATATTGATATTTTAAAATTCCAATAACACATCCAATTGGATAATCAAAACCATCAAAATCAATAGGAACAAAAACCTACATACAACCTACCTGCTTATAGGGACGTGATAACAATTATGACACAACAAAGGAAAATTGACATAAAGACAAAATAAGGATGGCACAAAATAGAATAAAAAGGCTTGTCTTTGACAAAAGCAAGGGGGGGGGGCTTTGAGGAAAAAAGGTTGGGAACCACTGATTAAGAGGAATGCACACCAGAAAGAGTATCTGAAGAATTTAAATAAGAGAAGTGTTTTTTTTGTAAATGACTAATCGTCAACCAAAAATTAATTGTTAGATTTGTCAAAAAATTAATCGCTAGACTAATCGACTAATCGAAAAAATAGTCGATAGATTAATCGGGAGAAAAATAATCATTTGGGACAGCCCTATTTTATATTATTATTATTACATAAACAAAAGCAAACTAACTCAGTGGGTGCTGTTTATTCGTCTGACCTGCTGTTGCTGGTAGCCTATGCAGCTGGTCTTGAACTGGTCTGAACATTAGCACAGTGTTATTTCTGATCATTTTGTGCAGATGCATTTTTATTTGATTTGCATACGTTTCAAACCATGGTAAATCACTGTTAATAATAGGCTTTATGCACAGCTCCACTACTTCCTGAACTTAAACCACCCAGTCCTCCCATTAAGCTGGCCAGCTCTCTGACTATTGAGGTCAGACACACCTGGATTAATCAGTTTGTCCAATAATACATACAGGAAATAAAGGAACTTTAAATGTTCAGGAAGTAGTGGAGCTGTGCATAAAGCCTATTAGGCTGTTGTGAGGAATCATTCCATGTGTAACATGTGACAGCCTCTTCACATAGGCTATAGGCATTAATATGTATTACTATTATATTTAAGTGGGATATTGCAACTTTATGTTTTGGATCAAACAAGTAGGCTAGCCCGTCCTGGCCTTAGCTACGTCAAGTGATAACCTCAATAAGGTGCACTGTACCTGCCCCCATTCCAGTTTAAAATATGTGTTAATACAAGAAATTGAACGTGTACAAAATACATAGGCCTACATGAAAAGTGTGGCGTTTTGACCCGTGTCCCCCCCCCCCGCCCGGTCGACATTTGGTCGAGTGTCCCTTATTTTCACAACTCAAAGGTGGCAACCCTAATTGGAACGTTACCGCGTCCGGTCACAGCGTCCTGGTCACGTAATGAGCGCTCATCTTAACGAGGAAGTCTTCTCTCCCGGCGTAAAACTACGTCAATATTTTCCGGTAGCTTCCCATCACAGTCCACACCTTGCAGAGTTTGAGCTGCACCTCAGTTTCACTTGTTTTCATTTGACAGTTTCACACAGAACTTTCTGGTGGAGTCTTTCCATGTTTCTCCCTCTGTGACAGTAAAAAGGGAACATTTAATTGTTTTCAGACAAGACGATTGTCTTATAAACTATTCGATTTTTTTTAACAGAACGACTATTATTTACACTGAGCAAGTTATAGCCTATTTGAATGATAGGCCTACCAAAACTTTATTATTGTGAATAAGTCCTTAGTTTCAGGTGTCTACCTCATTTTATTTAAATGTAGCTATGTTTAATGCCAGAGACAAATGAAGGAAAGAAAAACCTAAAAAACCTTAAGTATTTATTTTGGTGTTGTTTAGGCCAGTGCCTTATCCTTATTTTACTCAGCTGTTTGCACTTTATGCTACAGTTAAAGCTGCATATTTCATTAAATGTTTAATGAACTATCATCTTAATTGTCTTTATTTTTAGTTAGCATATACCAAACACTTCAAGCTGAAAGCTAATGATGGTATATAAGAGCAGCTGCATGCTGGTGCGATAAGCTGTATGTTTTGCATTCAATTTACGTATGATCCGATTAGTCGACTAATCGAAAAAAATAGTCGGTGACTAGTCGACTATCAAAATAATCGTTTGTGGCAGCCCTAATCGCCATGACAACATATTGTCACGTGTATTGGTTTGCCTCGTGCTGATGGACCACTTGTTTACATAAAGGCTTGTTTAAGCCGTTACGTGCAGCGGCTGTTGTCTGTCTGCCATCTAACCGATTTCACGTGAATGCAGCATGAAAAATATGACTGAGTTGCTTGCGATCTACAACCGCACCGCTAGATGGGAGTAATTCTTACACAATGTACCTTTAAGTGTTTTTGTTGTTGTTGTTGTTGTTTGGACGGGCAGTGTATATCAGAAAATATTTTAATCTGGGAAATCTACTTACCTTAAAAAATAGAAGGAAAAAAAACTGGAATGTCAGCACTCACAAAATAATCTTGAAACGCACAGCACTGCCTGACGGACACGTTTCAGCCCTTGGCTTTCTTAAGCGTGAGTCTGCTGAATGGGTGTAGCCCATATATAACCTTCCGGACCTCCCTCAATAACAACAGCTGGCATCAATCAATCAATCAAACAAACACTTAATCATAAAATAATCACAACATCACAAAGAAGATCATACTACAAGTGGCCAGTAGGTGTTCGGAAACCTACAACATAATTAATAAGATGGCCACCCTCAGTGTGTGACTGTCAAATCAATCAAATAAACCTTATTTGTCCCACCAGGGGAAATTTGGGGAAGGGAGTTATGACAGCTGCCATGTACATGTAAAACATCCATACAATATACTGTAATATACAATACACCAGTAACAAGGGCAAACAAATCCAAGACAAGAGAGAGAAAGAAAATGGGGGGTACAATAAATAGAGTAAAATACTTATGATACAAATTCAAATAAAAAACATACTAAAAAAAAAGATAAAAGAAAGAGCAAGGGATGTTGGTATAAGCCAGCAGGTGGACAGACAAACCGGATGTAATTGATATGATTGACTGATTGGTGGTTTGATGGGTTGATGGGCAGGGGATCCACAGCCATGGCCTCCCCCCTGCCCACATAGGAGAAGGGTTACCAGAGTGGTAAGGCCAGGAACCATCCCCTCCACCTGACCGAGGTCAGATGGTGGGATGGGAGGGGGCTAGGGTAGTGGATCCGCAGCAGTAGGCCTCCCCACTACCCTAGTGGGGGATGGGAGGGGCCTCTGCTACGGGAGGTGTTTGTTTGTTTGTTTGTTTGTTTGTTTGTTTGTTTAATAATGAAATGGAGGTGGGAATGAAGGAGTGTTTAAAACGGTTGGTTCTGCACCTGCTGGCTCTATAGCGCCTTCCTGATGGCAGCAGCTGGTACTATGAAGTCACCTATTCACAAGATCAAATATATCACATAGTGAACAACACAAGTATCAAACATAGTCAGATAAGAATAATATCTTAAAAACAGTATACAAATATTAAAATTAAGTGTTTGATTGATTGATGCCAGCTGGTGTTATTGAGGGAGGTCCGGAAGGTCATATATGGGCTACACCCATTCAGCAGACTCACGCTGAAGAAAGCCAAGGGCTGAAACGCATCCGTCAGGCAGTGCTGTGCATTTAATAAATGTTTCAAGATTATTTTGAGTGCTGACATTCCATTTTTTTCTTGTTTCGATTTTTGACCCGTCACCCAGTTCATCTTTACATAAGAGTCGAGCACGCCATTCCCTTTGAAATCTACTTACCTTAACCTTGGCTTGGTCAAGAAATCAAGGTTGGCTGCAGAGATACAGTAGTGTTTGATTGACTACTAAATATGATGAATAACCATTATTACCACCATTCCAGAAGCTCAAAGTCTGACAGAGCTGCCTGGACAGTGCGTAAAATGCTTAGTTTCACTGTTTATTTCACACCAGACCACAGCAACCAAACAGAACAAACTACAGACACCAACATACCAATACAACAACAGCACAGTTAGAAAACAACAACACCTGGTGTGAAAAGGGGATGGACGAAGCATAGCTTTTAAATTTCCATCCCCCACATAAAGACACCATCGAGACATACATAACAACCGAAAAAAAAAAAAGAAAAAAAAAAAACACAAGCGAGCAAACAAACAAACAAAAAGCATTGAAGTAGGAGCATTGCGAGCTCCCTCAACAGTCCTACATTTGTCCTATATTATTTATGTATTTATTTAATCAATTTAATTTAATTTAATTTAACCACCACCGTCTTCCCTACTATACACATCAAACATCTGCTGTTTAAACTTTCTTTTAAACTCGCTCAGGCTTTTACTATTTCTAATGTTTTCAGCCAAACCATTCCACATAATTACTCCACAAACTGAGACACACATAGATTTAAGGGTTGTTCTTGTGAGCTGCTGTGCCAGTTTATGTTTACCCCGGAGGTCATATCTCTTGGCACTTTCCCTTTCACAGAAGAGACCTTGTATAGTATCAGGTAATTGATTATGTTTGGCCATATAGGCAATATGTACAGTTTTTAGTTTAATCAGGTCCAGGAATTTCAATACTGCTGCCCTCAAGAACAAGTCATTTGTATGATCATTGTACTTTACATTACAAACATTACGAATAGCTCTTTTCTGTAGAATAATCAATGGGTGCAAATTAGTGTTGTATGTATTGCCCCAGACCTCCACACAGTAGTTCAGATAAGGAAAAACAAAAGCATAATATAGTGAAAGTAAAGACTTATGATTTAGTATATACTTAACTCTTCGGATGACACCCACACTCCTTGCAACTTTAGAACAAACATGTTTTATCTGAGGTTTCCAGCACATTTTTTCATGAATGATCACTCCAAGAAATGTAGTTTCTTCTACTTTTTCAATTATTACATTATCAATTTTAATTTGAACTGGGACATCAGTGTTGTGTTTACCAAATAACATAATCTTTGTTTTTTTCAAATTTAGAAATAGTTTGTTCAAAGTGAACCAATTTTTCAGCTTGTTAATTTCATGTGTAGTCGTTTCCAGGAGTTGCTGTAAGTTTTCACCGGAGCAAATAATGTTGGTGTCATCAGCAAAGAGTATCCATTTCATCACATTCGATATCAAACAAATATCATTAATGTACAGTATAAATAGGATGGGGCCTAATACCGACCCTTGAGGAACACCACAAATGATATCTCTACAGGTTGAAACATGATTATCTATTTGGACAAATTGCTGTCTCTCATTCAGATAGCTTCTCAGCCATCCTAGAGCAATACCCCTTATACCATAACGCTCTAGCTTATTTAACAAAATTGTATGATCTATCGTATCAAATGCCTTTTTAAGATCGATAAAGATACCGACTACAAATTTCCTTTTATCAATACAGTTTGTTATTTCTTCAACCAAGTCTATCAACGCCAGAGCAGTTGATCTCTTTTTCCTAAATCCATATTGGCAGTCTGAAAATAAATTATATTTCTCAATAAATACATTCAACCTATTAGCAAAAAGCTTTTCTATAATTTTTGAAAACTGTGAAAGGAGTGAAATGGGCCTGTAGTTTGTAAAAAGATGTTTGTCACCTGTTTTGAATAATGGGATTACCTTAGCAGTTTTCATTTTACTTGGGAAAACTCCTGTTTGGAAGGACAAATTACAAATATATGTGAATGGTTTAATCATTCCAGCCATGACCTTTTTGATTATTGTCATATCAAAATCATTAAAATCTGTGGATGTCTTATTATGACAATTATTTAGTATGCCAATTATTTCATTTTCATCTGTTGGTTTGAGAAACATTGTATGTGGATTTCGCTCCACTAATTCCCCTGGTGACCCAGAATTTTCCATTCCACTCTCGATGATTTTTTCAGAGAGCTGGGGCCCAACATCCACAAAAAAATTGTTAAAACCTTCCACCACTTCCTCCATATTTGTAATTGATTTATTATTTTCCATAAAGTAATCTGGGTAAAAGTTCTCATTTTTCCTACTGATAATGTTGTTAAGTACTTTCCATATGTCCTTCAAATTATTTTTCTTACTTTCAATTAAATTAGCATAATAGTCCTTCCTGCAGAACCTCATAATAGTAGTCAACTTATTTTTATATTTTTTATATTTCAGTTCTGCCTCCTTGGTTCTACATTTAATAAATTGCCTATATAAATGATTTTTCTTTTTACAGGCATTTTTCAGTCCTTTTGTTAACCATGGGCTGTTTGTACTTTTATTTTTCAGATTGACCTTTTTAAGTGGACAATTCTTATCATACATTTGTGTAACTATTTCTAAAAAAATTTCATAAGCTATATCTACATCATTTTCTTTCAAAACTGGATGGCTTGAATTCACATGGCACACAGGCTTCAGCAGAGTAAAAGCTCCTGTCCTCCTCATGTCTTATCCTCAGTGTCCGCAGATGAACAAGACATAGTCTGTGTGTTGATTCTCCAAGAGGAACCGGTATCACTGAGGTGCAGTGGCTTCATTCCTCATAGCTACACATGTAAGCTGAGCCTTTTGTGTACAAATGACCACACCACAACACAGGAGACTAACATCCATGTCATTGCACAGAATTAGAGGCTGTCCAGCCATATAAATAACAGACCTTTGGTTATTATTGCACTAGTGCCACACTGAATTTCTTAGATCAACGCCACAGCCTAGATGTGTTCCTGCTGTTTGTTTCGCATGTATCCACCTGTGTAGATGGGCGGCCATTACAGCTTAAAACTGATTATTTGATACCTTTACAGTAAATCTTCCAGTCCATACCCCTGAGAGCAGAACAATCATCTCAGAGTGCATTTTCCTTGTGAATGTGATATGATAAGAGCTGTGGTCACTCTGCTGTTTGAGGCTGTTAGTCCACTCTAAAATTCTAAAATAGAAGGATAATAGATGAAACTGCAGCATCGTATTGACCAGCGCAAATGAGATTGTGTCTGTACCTCTTTTTTTCTGTCAGTTGTGTCAACTGAAAGCAATTGGACAAAATACACAATTTTGTATATTTGACAGTGCATTTATGTGTTTTTATAGTAAACAGGTGTACATTAGGTATATATATTCAATACATATTTTAATATATCTGTTTTAATTTACAGTTTACTTATTTAGTGTAATGCTGGTATTCAATATAATGTTCATGTAATCATATTGCACTGCTGTGGTGTATTGTTAATCATAACTTTGCCTTTGTCGGGGTGCTCAGTCGTTGAGTGGTTAAGAGCACGTCCCATGTTTGCAACGCCTAATGCAGTGATCACTGGTTCGATTTCCGTCAGTACTGCATGTCATTTCCCAAGTCTCTCTCCCCACTTTCCTGTCAATTAAAAGCAAACATGCCCAAGAGATAGTTTAAAGACTTTCCCTTTATTGTGTCTTGTCGGACTGAATGGGGATAAATGCAGTCCTGTTATTCCACATGGGGGCAGCACAGCAGACTGTGTACACTCCACTGATACATGTACTAACTGTACTGTATCATCAGTGTTGTACAAGCAACTGCTTCCTTACAGCAGAGTCTCAGCTCTGCTCTAAACAAGACAACTCAAGGATTCATCTGCAATCTCCAAAGTTTGACAATAGACAATAATAGATTAGTAACCCTGTGTTAATCACAGAATTTCATATTGTTTACTTATCATGTTGCCAATCAGCTCAAAATTATTAATCTCATTATAAAATGATAATGCAGATAGTGTTGTATACAACAAAGAGAACATTGTTTTCTTTACTTTGGTTATTTTAATTAATTCAAACATATTTTGGTAACACTTTACAATAACCATAGTTTATAAATGGTAAATAGACCATTTATAAATGGTTAATAGACCATTTATAAAAGGTAAACATATAGTTTACTAATGTTAAATCATCATTTATAAACAGCTTATATACCAATTATGAATGGTAAATAGACCATTTATAAAAGGTAAACAGATAGTTTACTCATGTTTAACCATCATTTATAAACAGCATATAGACCAATTATAAATGGTAAATAGACCATTTATAAATGGTTAATAGACCATTTATAAAAAATAAACAGATAGTTTATTAATATTTAACCATAATTTATAATTGGCAAACAGATAGTTTATTTATGTAAGTTAATAGTTAATTTACCATTAAAGCAGAAGTAAGTGGTCCGGTCGTTTTCGCTAATGCTGCGTTCCAGGCAGGCTTTTGAAATCGTAAATTACAGCTTCAAGTCACAACTTACGACTTTGTAGCGTTTCAGGCAACCCACTCGTGTTTTTCCGACCTGTTTTACCTGTGAAAGTCACTATAACGGCCACTCGTAACTTCTGACCCGTGAACTCGTACCAGATCAAATTGGTACGACTTCACAGGTCGGAAAAACACGAGTATACGGGCTGCCTTGAACGCACCATAACAGTCCTCGTCCCGACGTCACCACATTCACGCGCATCCCTTGGCTGCACACACAGCCCTTTATGCCGTTCTCTCTCCTCATTGGATAAAACTTGTAGGATACGAGAAAAGTTTTCTCCTGGGCTCAGAGCAGAGCAGAGTGACTGACAGACCCGTGTTTCGGTCCAAACACTCTATAGAAGTGATTGCTGTCGGAAGATAACTATTTAAGACTTATTAACACAAATATTCCGCTTACTTCTGCTTTAAAATTGTTTCAGTCTATATCTAGAATTAATAGAACACCTCTGAATACCAGATAGACCCTTTTCCACAGCTCTTTAGCCCAAGCATCTCTAAACCGGCCAGTGTACACTGACGCCCCTTCGGCAGAGACAAAGCGAGAAGTGTTTAGAATTTACATTTACATAGATCATGAAACAGGTTTAGTTGTGAAGTCTGGAAGTCTGAGATGTATTCACGTATGAAGTGTCTCATTTGGAGGTAACGGAAAAAATGTGACTCAGGCAGATGAAATTTAGGAAAGATGTGCTTGACACTCATAAGGTCAGACCACCACACCGCAGCCTTTCAGGCCCATGCAATAAAGTGATCACAAAGAGAAGCTTTAATAATATTTTGCACTTCATGCACACCGTGTTCTAAGTCTTGAATATACTGATTGAACAAAAATTTTAATGCAAATATAAACTGACCGAATCTGACCGCACCAATATGGGTGGGTGCCACCAAACCTGAAAATACACTGGGGGAAACACTGTATTTGTATAGCACCTTTCATATAGGTTACTGCAGTTCAAAGTGCTTCACAGTCATAGATGACTGACAAGTTGATAATAATAGAACAAGTGTAGACCATAAAAACAACAAAAACAAAGAATTTGAGACCAATGTGAGAAAATAAAATCTGTGAAAATGTAATAAAAAGTTAAATTTAAAAGCTATAACAGCAGTAATAGTAGTAAATTATGTAGGTTTTACGTTTATGTTTTAAGATTTCAACTCTTCCAGTTGTTCCGCAGGCAGACTGTTCCAGTGGCAGAGTAGACCTAAAATGTTGCCTCAGATGTTTTAGTCCTGCACTTTGAAAAAGTTAGCAGACTTCTGCCAGAGGACCGAATGGGCTATAAGCATATTACACACACAATGGCTATAAAAGGTATTCACCCCTATGGATGTTTTAACCTTTATTGATTTTATAAATCAGTCATGGGCAACATAATTTGTTTAGTAATTTTGGTTTGCATTTTCATTTTATGTATTTTTAAGGTTTGCACAGGGCCTACGATTGAGACAAATCGACATAATGACAGATGACATTGCTGGAAGTTCAAGAACACTGTCAAAGATGGCGAAAAAGCTACGAAATGTCTGTGTTGAGGCAATGGAGAGAAGGAAGAGAAGAAAAGGACAGAGACTGGGAGGGCAGAAAGAGTTTGTGGTTATCGATGAAAGCCATTTCAGACACAAAAGGAAGGTAAGTGGAAAGAGCCATACGCCTAAAATTTCTGTGGGAATTTCTGCCACAAACCCAGGGCCTTTCAGCTCCATTGTATTGGAATGAAGGCAGACATAACAGATATATCCAAAAAAAAAAAAAAAACGGCAAATCACACCAAAAAAATCTGGGTGGAGAGGTAGCACTCCAGGCAAGAGGAAAAATATATTTCACTTTAATTTTGGGTGACACAGATGTACAGTCATTAGTAGTATGAGTAGGGAAAGATGTGTCATGAGAAAATATTTGCACTACGAGGATTTGCTGATACAATGGTGAGGTGAATCCATACTTACAGGGTTATAATAATTTTCTAACCCTCATTTAAGTAAATTAAATTAGTCTTATTTTAGGTTTTAATGGTAAAATTATTACCATATATTAGTATCACATTATCATGTGAATATACCATTTCTAATATGTGTTCTATTTGAATATTTTGACAGTATGGACGTGGAAGAATGGTTGGTGGGTGGCCCCGTAAAAGTGGGTGTTTGGAATGCTGGGTGTGAAGCACAGAGGACAGAAGACAATGCCTGTTCTCCGCTTGGTGGAAAGACGGACCAGACAGGAGCTGATTCCACTGGTTGTCCACGATGTTCGGAGGGGATCCACAATACTAACTGATGAGTGGCGGGCCTACCGTCGGGCTCTGCCTGAATTTGGATACAAGCATTATACAGTCAACCACAGTGTTGAGTATGTCAATGCTGATACAGGCTGCCACACTCAACACATTGAGAGGGCCTGGAGGAGCTACAAGGAGACCATTGGGAGACTATGGGGGAATCGAACCGAGGATCTACTAAGAGATCACCTGATTATGATTGAGTGGAATGAATGGCTGGGTAAAAAACACTATAATGGTCCACTGGGACGGCTGCTTCATGATATTGCAAAGCAATACAAATAGACAAATAAATGATGCCAAGAGGGTAACACATGACATTCCGATGGTGTTCATGAATATTATATCAGCAATTCAAATTTAATCATCAAATTTAAAATTCAGTTGTCATTGTTGTGTTGTAATCCCACCATTTTTACCTACCACCATGCTTATCTGTTGTACAGTGTTTCATGTTATTGACTCATAAATGTGTTCAATACGATGATCAGACCCTATTCTTTTGCAAAAAATAATCACTCTGTTATAGATCACCATTAAAAGAAGTCAAATAAATGTCACTTGATGATTTACAGTACAAACAACATATATAATATATAACAAGAAGGTCCTGGGTTCGAATCCCGGGCCGCCCAGGGCCTTTCTGTGTGGAGTTTGCATGTTCTCCCCGTGTCTGCGTGGGTTTCCTCCGGGTGCTCCGGTTTCCCCCACCACTAAAAACATGTCGGCTAGGTTAATCCTCCAGTCAGTGCCCCTGACCAAAGGCACTGGCTCATAATCTGGAGTTGGTCCCCGGGCGCTGCACCGCGGCTGCCCACTGCTCCTCAGGGATGGGTTAAATGCAGAGAAAGAATTTCACTGTACTAGCTGTATATGTGACTAATAAAGTACCTTTACCTTTACCTTTACCTTAATCATTGAATTAATTATGAACATGAGTCGCCACTTTACAATAACCATCTAAGTAATGTTTATAGGTGGTTTATAAACCAATTATTAATCATTTACAAAGTATTACAAACATATGTTGCAACTTTACAATAACCATCTAAGTAATGTTTATAGATGGTTTATAAACCAATTATTAACCATTTACAAAGTGCTACTGACACACATTTTAATCTTTATACATGTTTTACAACCAATATTTAAACTCTATATAAACATTTAATAAATAGTCCCTTAATAATTAATAAACATTATTAATCATAATTTATTTGCTTGTTAATGGTAAATTAACTATTAACTTACATAAATAAACTACCTATTTGCCAATTATAAATGATGGTTAAATATTAATAAATGTTCTATTTACCATTTATGATTGGTCTATATGCTGTTTATAAATGATGATTAAACATTAGTAAACTACCTGTTTACCTTTTATAAATGGTCTATTAACCATTTATAAATGGTCTATTTACCATTTATAATTGGTCTATAAGCTGTTTATAAATGATGGTTAAACATTTGTAAACTATCTATTAACCATTTATAAATGGTCTATTAACCATTTATAAATGGTCTATTTACCATTTATAAACTATGGTTATTGTAAAGTGTTACCCATATTTTTTACAATCTAACATTTTTGTACAGATGTTTGTTATATTTACCTTGTTTGTTACAAACCCGTTTTTTTCTTTTTCTTTTTTTAACATCTAAGATCATCATTAATATATAATAAATATAGATGTTGTCATATGACCTTATAGGTGGGCAGTGAACATCAGGTAGACTGTTCCTTTAAAACAGAAGGAGAAAGTGTCTAATGCTTTTAGTTTTTGTTGTCTCCTATACATTAGCATTGCCTACATTAGCTTGGCACTAATACAAGTGAATCACCAATTTTATTTTTGTAATTTATGTGAGGAAACGTGCATTAAGGGAGGTATCTCAATCTAAATAATCCTTATGTGTGTGTACTGTAGAACTCTGCAGGGCTAGTTAATCAGAGTGCCATTAAAGAATCATAGTGTAGCTTCCTGATGGAGATAATAGTTCTATCTCCCCCACCCCGACGCACACACTGAGCATTACGTTTAACTCAATTTATGTTTTATTACAAAGAAATACAAGCATAGGATATATGTAATGTAAAGTCACATAAAAAAGATGGGAGTGAACAAGGAAAATGCACTTTGATGTGGACATTCACTTGTGCACACGCATGTCTGTGTGTGTGTGTGTGTGTGTGTGTGTGTGTGTGTGTGTGTGTGTGTGTGTGTGTGTGTGTTTGTATGTATGTGCCACAACAATTTGCAGTCAAAAAAAATCTATATTTACAGTAGAGCGGTAAATTCATATCACAAGGAAGGGGGTGGACATCAAATAAGGCACTTTGAAATGACTATAGTCTTCTGTGGGTGAGGTCTGACCTCTGCTGGTGGAGCTTAGGAAGTAGAACGTGAAGACTGCATAATGACCCCTCCTCAGCATACACACTAAACATCTATCATACACACTAAACTTCTATCCATCTATCTTTCTATCTATCTGACACACACAAAACCAAGGAATCCTGCTGCAACCTGTTTAAATTGTGATGTTACAAAGCATTTGTCGTTTATATTTTAGAATAGAATAAACTTTATTGTCTTCGGGGGGGAAATTTGTCAGGGACTCTGTGCTTGGCCTTGTAGACAATAAATATACATATGACAGAGACGTTTATTTATTCATTTATTTATTTATTCATTTCGGACATGTTAGTTAAATCAGACTTCATCACACATCATCTCAGTTTAAAGGGATAGTTCACCCAAAATTCAAATTGCACTCATTATCTACTCGACTCGACTAAGGGCTGGGAGAAGTTTCAGAGTTATCCGTGGCTTCTCTGAGTTACAGGGGGTCTCGGCGTAGCAGTGCATGTCCATATAACAGTTGCAAATACCAACTGTCTTCGTAACAAAAAGACACACCAAAAAACATCCAAATACCTCCATGCTGCTCGTATGTAATGTCCGTCGCGCGAGATTTGGACGGACCAGGAAGAGGAGCTTCCGCTACAAACAAGCTTGAAATATAGACTTATTTAATTTTTTTCGGAACAATTTCGCATTTCGGGGCTTCAATACAAGACAGACATTACACAGTAATTTGGATGTTTTTTGGTGTGTCTTTTTGTTACGAAGACAGTTGGTATCCATTTGCAACCGTTATATGGACATGCACTGCTACGCCAAGACCCCCTGTAACTCAGAGAAGCCACGGATAACTCTGAAACTTCTCCAAACCCTTAGTCGACATGAAGTTGAGTAGATAATGAGTGCAATTTGAATTTTGGGTGAACTATCCTTTTAAGTAATACAGCAACATGGCCGAAAGGGAAGCGGGAGAAGCAAAAGCTTATCTAGTCCTGTCCCCGGTACCCTCAGAATATTCTCTTCATCAAAGTTTTTCTCTTTTGACAGTCCAATGTCAAAATTCTATAAGTAATAATTTAGGCATGGGAGTCTCAAAGGGTCAAACAAGAAAAATTGTACTCTTGAATAACAGCCACTGCTGCTGTTTAGATAAAATAAAAGCATCATAGCATTTTAATTTAGAGCACCCAAATAGAGGTGTAATATAAAGGAAAACAACGAGAAGGGAGCAGTAGTTGTATGTGGAATATATTCTGATATTCACAATGGCAAAAAGAAATTATTAACTAGAGACACACAGCAAGAAAGGAGCAACCATAAATAGATATTTGGCATATCTATGACATCAATACCATTTGTGCAGATTTTTAAACCTATCTGCAAAATGTCCACAAATACAGCTGTCAGCATCTGTACAACGCTTCACCTCAAGAAGAGACTCGGCTGGCTGGGGCATAAACCAGTGGCAGCTTTGGCACGACATGTTAATCTGCAGGAGTCTCTTGCTGCATTAAGTTGCGCAGCCTTTGTGTAGTGACAGTGATATGTGCATTTTCACTGCAAAAAGGAAAAAAACAAACAAAAAATCTTGACTCATCCTGACTGTGCTCCGGGGGCTATTATTTATCATCACAAATACATATTTTTAGGTCCCCAGGAGGACGGGACGTTCTTGAGCCCTGCCACGTCTCCGGTCTGAGCGCTGTAAATCATTTTGTCCGTGGTCCGACCCAACCACTGCCTCCCACTTTCACTAGTTAGAAACTGCTTATCTTCACACAGATGCTCATTTGCTGTTGTAGGTCACACAGAGACATCAGCAGAAACCAGAGACTTTTGCATATCCAGTTAAAAGTTCTTTGTAGGGGCTTTAATTCAGCTCCTCAATTCAAATGGCTGCAGGTCCTGAGAGAAGCCTCTAACCCAAACCTAACCCTACAAAAACCGAATGACACTTAATGACAACGTTATGACATTGACATAATGTTTATGACACGTTCATGACTGTGTCATGTCAGTCTTATGACAATGTCATGTCACTCTTATGACGACACCTTCAAGTAAAGTGTAACCAAACTTTCCTTGTATCCTACAACCTTTATCCAATGAAGAGAGAGAACGGCATGAAGGGGCGGTCCTCTCTGTGTGTGCAGCCAAGGGATGCGCGTGAATGTGGTGACGTAGGGACGAGGGCGGGGGCTGCTAACTCCATCGGCTGCTTTAACTGCTGCATTGAGGACAGCATCGAGTTGTAGCCTGGACTTATAAGGCTCTTAATGATAAAGCTCCATCCTATCTGAAAGAACTAATCATTCCTTACTGTCCCACCAGAGCACTCTGCTCCCAGAATGCAGGTCTGTAAGTGACTCACAGTATCTCTAGAAACAGACTGGGAGGTAGAGCCTTCTACTTCTTCCGCCGTGTTTCCACAGATCCACCGGAGCTCCATCTCTCTGCACTCCGCAACTGCCACCTGCATCGCCATCAGACTCCTGTCCCCTTACTGTCACGCGAGCATTCATACAATCATGGAACTGCCGGAGGATGTTCACAAACTTGTTTGGACATCCAAACCTAAGGGATGTTCCATAGGAGGTCTCTTTGCACAGTGTGAAAGGCTTTGGAGAGATCAACGAAGGCCATAAAGAGATTCTGATGTTGCTCCCTGCACTTTTCCTGAAGCTGCCGGGCTGTGAAGACCATGTCAACTGTGCTCCTGTTCTTTCTAAAGCTGCTCTGTGATTCTGGGAGTAATGGCTCTGTGATGTTGCTAATCATCCTCTGCAGCATCACCTTGGCAAGGACCTTACCAGCAGTAGCGAGGAGTGAAATGCCTCTGTGGTTGCCGCAGATGCTCTTGTCACCTTTGTTCTTGTAAATGGTGATAATGTTGGCATCTCTCCATTGCTGTGGGATGTATTCACTGGTCCAGACTTTGGTGATGTATTGGTGTAACACTCTTATGCAGAGGTAGCCTCCATGTTTAAGCAGTTCCGCAGGGATGTTGTCAGTGCCTGGAGACTTGTAGTTCTTAAGTGATCGGACAGCTGACAGAACCTTGTGGAAGGTTGGGAGTTGGTTGAGATGTTTAATCAGGGGACGTTCAGGCAGTTGCTGCAGGATGGTGTAATCTGCATCAGAATCCTGGTTTAAGGTACGTTCACACCGGACCTTTTATTTTTGTCTCTGCCGCTCGTGTCGCTCCAAAAAAAATCGCTGTCACTCAGCTGCAGTTGCTCGTCACTTTGGAATGATACAACAGATCGTTCTGATGACATTATTCAAGCAATTCCAGTCACTCTTTTCTTCCCGTTTGTATTGGTCCAGCACGGCAGACATAGTACCTGCTGCCGACGTTTACCTGTTGTGGAAGTCCCACAAGCGCCGTACAATGTCAAGCCGGCTTTGCTCTGCCGGACCGACGGAGTTGTATTACGTTTCCATGATTTCAGTAGTTGTCATAGTTACACAGAGATTACGGCAGCCAATCAGCGCTGAGCGACGAGCGACTGACGGCCGGAGAGTTGGGATTTCTCAGCGATCGCTGTCACTCGAAGCCCCAGCGATTTTTCGCCTGAGCGATTAAACGCTCAGTCGCTCGTTTGCATTGACTTAATATGTAAACTCGTCGCCAGCGAGAAAAACAAAAGGTCCAGTGTGAACGCACCTTTAGCAGGGTATTAAAGTGTTCAGCCCACCTCTCCAGGATGCTGCTCTGGTCCTGTAAGACTCTGAGCCCATCTGCTGTTTTCAAAGGGGTGATGCAGTGGCTTGTTGGTCCATAGATAGATTTGACTGCATTATAAAAGTTATGCATGTCATTTTTATCAGCAAATGCCTGGATCTCCTGTGTATTTTTCATCCACCATATGTTCTGCATAGTCAGGACTGTCCTCTGCACTTCCTGTCTAACTGGTCTGTCCAGCATTCAGCACCTCTCAGACCAGGTTGTGAGAACGTCTTTGATGTCACAGCATCTCACAATGATACAATCTATCAGGTGCCAGTGTTTGGAACATGGGTGCATCCTTGATGTTTTGTATCTGTTCTTTTGCTGGAAGATGGTATTGGTAATGGTCAGGTTATGCTCAGAGCAGAGAGTGAGACTGTTTCCTCCTGTTTGGGTTCAGAGTCATATTTTGAAAACATCTAGAAAAATGGGGACGAAATTTTCTACGTGCCAGGGATGACTAAGCTTTTTTGAAAGGTCCAGACCTGATCCAGGACCACACACACAGTCAGCAGCTTCTCCTTCATCATCATCATCATCATCATCATCATCACACTGACCTCTGACCCTTCACCTTCTACCGGCTGCAGTAACATGGAGTCACAATCAGTCGCTGCTTCAAACTGAACTTCACACATTTGAACACAGACAAAAGTCCAACAGGTCCAGTCAGTGATCTCACCTCAGAGTCTCCAGTCTACAGTTTGGACTCTCCAGTCCAGCACACAGAACCTTCACTGATGAATCACTCAGGTCGGTGTAGCTGAGGTCCAGTTCTGTCAGGTGGGAGGGGTTGGACTTCAGAGCTGAGGCCACGACTTCACAGTGACTCCCCCAGAGTTCACAACCACCAAGTCTGTGAAGAGAGAAAATATCAAAGTGTCAGAATGAAATCAGATGAAAGCTGCAGTAAAAACACAGTTGATGCATCTGATGATAGGACGTGATGATGTGATGAACATCTGAGCTTCAGCTCATCTTCTCTGACTGAGTTTGACAGGACACAATGGGCCTCATTCACCAATATCTTCTTAAGAACCTTCTTAGATTCTTTCTTAAGTTGTTCTTAAGAAGTTCCTTAAGAAAACCCTACGTCAGATTCATCAACGCGTTCGTAAGCCTCAGAATTGTTCGCAGCTGTGTTCCTACTTGATGAATGCCGTCTCCTCGTAAGTTGAGGGCGTGTGCCAGGTGAGTCTAATTAACATAGGATTAGCATAGGTAACGGCCCCATCAATGCCCGTAAAAGGGCATGAGACTGCAGGGCCGTGTGCACACAGCACCCACAGGCACTGAGCAGAGAAGGTGAAGTGAGAAAGAAAGTTGAAATGCTCAAATGAAAATCTGGGAGGCAGCACCAGACTCCAAACATAAAAAGAACTTAAGTAGTGAAGTGGCGCTACTGCGGCAGGAATGAAACAAAGAAACAAACAAAAGGCTTATATTTAGTTTATATTTTATATTTATATTTAGGCTATATTTAGTTGCGTCAGCAGTGGATGCAGCTCTTCGGTTGTTATCAGAGAGACCACACTCTCACGTGTGCCATCATAAATATCATCATATTATCACATATGAAAAAAAAAACAGTTGTGTGTAGTGTGAACACTTACAGTAAGTGCACTGTTGCAGCCCGCAATTAGGAAAAAAAAAAATCATATCGGCAGCTGTATGCCCCCCCCTCCCCCAAAAAAAGATATGATATGAATTTAGTGTCTGTAATGTTTTTTAAGAGACTGCAATGATTTGTCAATTATTATTATTAATATATATGATTATTAAAAACATCATAAAAGATAAGAAAATAATTCTTATTCAAATCATATAATGTCATACAACTGCAGAACAAAAGAAAACGCTATAATCGGTTATTTTTGGAGAAGTCTCAGCACCTAAAAGTGCGTAAGTATACTCCTGACTGTTCTTAGATTTTGTTCTTAGTTAAGAACAAATTCTGGATAAGAAAACATTCATGAATGCCACAATCTTCGTAAAAACTTCGTAAGTAGGACTTAAGAACAAATTTGTTCTTAAGAACGGTTCGTGAATGAGGCCCATTGATCCTCATCACTCTGTGTGTGTGTGTGTGTGTGTGTGTGTGTGTGTGTGTGTGGTCCTGGATCATGACATCATCGTTTTAAAAAAATTATTTTGGTTGTCAGTGGGTTTTGAGATTTATTCCCTCTGGGACCCATTTTTAAAGAATACTGCTTCAGGGCCCAAAACGCCGGCTCCATGTAAAGGAAACACCAAAACGATAAGAATTCTCCTGAAGCGTCACTGGTGGATGATGCACTGAGGACTCGCTCTCTTTACATCACTTTATAACAATGAAGTCAAACTGAGAATAATGAGAATAAATAAAACTGTGTTTATCTGAACTATTGATCTAAACTTCTGATCAATAATTATATTGATCATGTCTGGACTCACCGAGCCTTCCTGCAGTTCCTCACAGCTGGGATCAGTCTCAGTCGTCCCTCCTCTGATGTGTTGTACTTGTCAAGTTCGAACTGGTCCAGAACCTGCTCTGACATCTGCAGCATGTAGGCCAGAGCTGAGCACTGGATCTCAGAGAGTTTCTCCTCTGATCTGTTCTTTGACTCCAGGAACTGTTGGATCTGCTGATGAACTGACTGGTCCTTCATCTCCGTCAGACAGTGGAAGATGTTGATGCTTCTGTCAGGAGGTTTGTTGTGAACCTTCAGAGTCTGATGGGTCTGGTTCCTGGTTTCTCTCTGTTTCCTTCACATGAGTCTAATGACTGAATCATCTTCAGCTCAGTTTACAGTAGTAACAATAAAAAACTGAATTAACACTGACATTAAATATAAATTTTGGTTGAACATGTATGTGAGACAGATGTGCTGGGTGTAACTTTGGATCATAATTTGTCGTAATCCAAACAAATTAATACTGTAGTTGGCAAAATGGGAAGAGGAGTGTCAGTAGTGAAAATAATTTCTAAATTTTTATCTCCAGAAGTCAGGAGGCAGGTTTTGAATGCTTTGGTTTTGTCCAAACTTGATTATTGTTTAGTAATTTGGTCAAGTACTTCTGTTACGAACTTGAGGAAATTACAAGTAGTTTAGAATAAAGCTGCACATTGTGCTCTATTATGTTCTTATCGAACCAATGTGACCAGCATGTGATAGTCTGGGTTGGCTATCTATAAGACATAGGTCTACCTATGCTTTGTTGAATTTTTTAAGAAATACACTTGTGACACGAGTACCAAAATTACTGTATCACAGATTACATTCCCATTTTGCTCAACATAGTTATCGAACAAGAAGTACATCAGAAGGGAGGTTCATATTGTTGAGAGTGAGAACAGGTATACAAAGTTGTTGACATGACATGTATTTTTCACTGTCACAGGAGATAAAAATGAATATAATTAGTATTCTCATCATTTAAAATACAGTAAATGGTTAAACATGTATTTGTTCTACATGGACCTGTTGTTATAAAAACTGCTTTGTTATTAGATTTTTTACTCTTTTTTTTTCTTTTCTTTTTTTTTTACAACTTTTATAAAAAAAATTAAAAAGCATAAAATGTTTATATATACTGTAACTGAGGCATATTTTTACAAGTGTTTATTTTAATAAATGGCAATCACTTTTTTCATCCATATATTTCTAAATGCACAAGAACTACATTTTGTCACAAAAAACCATGTCCTTCAGTGTGACACCTTATTCAGACTTAAAATCAGGCAATTCCACAAACAACTTTATTTAATTGAAGGACCCCATTCAAATTCCTGTTACTGAAGCCTCTTATGAAGCCAATGACATGAGAAGGCGTACATGGTAAGTTCTTGTCTCAGCATTATTCAAATATTGAACTTTTTCCGAACCACCATGAAAGTGTTCAGTTTTGTTGTCCTTTGGAGTGACGTCACTAAATTATATTTTTTGATTAAAAACTGTTGGTTAAACTATTTACAGAGAATTATACAAATGCTAACTGCTAACTTCTAAAGACAGGTTAGCTAGGAATAGCACAGTAATTAACTAACACAAAAGGCTGAAATGTCCTTTAGTGTGACACGATTTGTCCTTTGTGCATTTTAAACAATTAAATAAGATTTTTTTTAAACAATTTTTATTACCTTGGCCATTTTCAGTGTTTTTAAATGCAATAGCTACATTAATTTAAATATTTTCTGTTTTTGCTGAAAATTTGTACGTTAGTTAGGTGAAAACTTTTTTTGCTTTGTTTAAAAATATGGTTGATATTGTTTGTAAACAAAAAAAGGAATATTCTTTCATCTTTGACATTTTCAAAGTTAAATGAAAAATATTTCAATGTAAAATCTCTCAATTTTTCTTTACTGACTGTTTCTGTCCTTTAGTGTGACATAATGTCCTATGGTGTAACACACATAAAAGAACCAAAAATGTATTTGTATGTCGAAAATATCCTATCCTTGGAAACGGTCAACAAGTCATGGGGAAAAAATCATGTTATTCATAATTTCTCATTAAATAACACTATATGAAAATAAGTGTTTCACAATTAAGATAAATCTGTCTCATGCTATTTGTGTAGTATTGAGGTGAAGTTTTTTTCTCTTAATTTTTTTTTTACGTCACACCATAGGACACATTTATGGTGCAGGTCAGAGAAGAAGTTCAAAAAAACAGTGAAAAAATTGAAAAAGTTAGTGATCACTTATAGTATATTCTCAAAAATCAGATTTCGAACTACATGAATTTTTTTTTTCTTCAAAAAATGTGTTTTACAAAAGAATTATTTTTTTTACTTCTTATTTGTCAACAACCCCTGTACAGAGCTATGGTTGTCTGGAACTCTCTACCAGTTCATATTGCTCATGAAAGTAACAAAGATTGGTTTAAAATGCTGTTAAAACAGTATCTCTTAGAATTTAATGAATTATACCCTTTTTCTTGGAGTGGATATATGTGTATGGGTAATTGAAGTGCATTGCGGTCACTTCAGACAGTTAAAGCAGAAGTAAGCGGAATGTTTGTGTTAATATAAGTCTTAAATAGTTATATGTTCCGACAGCAATCACTTATATAGAGTGTTTGGTCCGAAACACGGGTCTGTCAGTCACTCTGCTCTGCTGTAAGCCGAGGAGAAAACTTTCCTTGTATCCTACAACCTTTATCCAATGAGGAGAGAGAACGGCATAAAGGGGCGGTCCTCTCTGTGTGTGCAGCAAAGGGATGCGCATGCATGTGGTGACGTAGGGATGAGGGCGGGGACTGCTAACTCCATCAGCTGACAAGAAGTTAGCCAAAACGACCGGATCGCTTACTTCTGCTTTAATGCTTATTAATGTGATTTCTTTCTTTCTTTCTTTTTTCTTATTTACTTTGTGTGTGTATTATACTAGGTTATTTAGGTACTGAAGTATAGAATGAAATCTGAGTGTAGAGAAATGGTGATGTCTGTGGTGTCTGTCAAATGTATCAGATTTTTTTTTCTGTGGTTTGTTCATTATTAGGGAGCTGTCGTTGTTTGTTCTTGTTAGAGAGATATGTAATACACCTCTCGTCAAACTTGACAGGTCTATTGTTCTATTGTTTCGCAGCAGCCAATGAGAGCTCGTTATTCTCCGGAAGTCCCGCCCCTGACTGTCCAATGAGAGCTCGTTATTTTTCCGGAAGTCCCGCCCCCTGACTGTCCAATGAGAGCTCGTTATTTTTCCGGAAGTCCCGCCCCCTGACTGTCCAATGAGAGCTCGTTATTTACCGGAAGTCCCTCCCTCGTATGGTTTAATGAGAGTTTAGGAATTTAAGGGAAGTCCCTCCCTTGAGTGGTTTAATGAGAGTTATATTTTGTAACAAATTGACTAGCCTGTTAGCAACATCCCAGAACCTATTTTTGTAACTAGCCTGTGATTGAAGAAAATAGCAATTTAGGGAAAAAAATGTGAAAGAGAGGGGAGATCTCTCCCCTTTGTCTTCTCTGTAGCCCTTTTCCCGCCAGAGATTACAGACTGGAGAGAGGTTTAACCTAGCTCTGTCAAAGATTTCTCCACAGGAAAACAACAACAATGCAGTTTAATTAACTTACTCAAAAAAAAACAAAAAAAAAACAAAAGAGAAAGGTTTTTAAAAAAGAAAAAGAAATCCTTTGTATTTCCATCCTTTGTATTTCCGGGCTTATAAGACCTTCTGACGAGAAGACTGCTTCTTCGTTATCCGATGAGAGCTCGTTATTTTTCCGGAAGTCCCTCCCTCGTATGGTTTAATGAGAGTTTAGGAATTTAAGGGAAGTCCCTCCCTTGAGTGGTTTAATGAGAGTTATATTTTGTAACAAATTGACTAGCCTGTTAGCAACATCCCAGAGCCTATTTTTGTAACTAGCCTGTGATTGAAGAAAATAGCAATTTAGGGAAAAAATGTGAAAGAGAGGGGAGATCTCTCCCATTTTGTCCTCTCTGTAGCCCTTTTCCCGCCAGAGATTACAGACTGGAGAGAGGTTTAACCTAGCTCTGTCAAAGGTTTCTCCACAGGAAAACAACAACAATGCAGTTTAATTAACTTACTCAAAAAAAAACAAAAGAGAAAGGTTTTTAAAAAAGAAAAAGAAATCCTTTGTATTTCCGGGCTTATAAGACCTTCTGACCAGAAGACAACTCAAATCTCTTTCTTGCATCCTGAAACACACAGAGCACTATGTGGTTTTTCCATGACAACTTGTCGTCCAGGATAACACCCAAAAAACCTAAATACAGACACTCTTTCAACACTCTCTCCTGCAAATGAAAGTTCAATTTCATCCTTTTTTCGATTTGTAAAAACCATAAATTTAGTTTTTTTCAAATTTAACAAAAGCTTGTTTTCATCAAACCATCTCTTAAGTTTATCCATTTCATTAGTAATGTTTTCTGCAATAATCCCCAAATCATCCCCAGAACAAAAAAAAAAATTGTATCATCAGCAAACAAAACAAACTGTAGAATCTTTGAAACATCACAAATATCATTAATATATAAAATAAAAAGTTTAGGTCCCTAAACCGATCCTTGTGGGACTCCACATACTGTCCTCATACATTCTGATTTGTAACCCTCTAGCTGAACATATTGTTTTATATTTTGTAAATAACTACTTAACCAGTCCAAGGCAATTCCTCTCAAACCATAATTATGTAATTTAGAAATTAAAATTTCATGATTAATTGTATCGAACGCCTTTTTTAAATCAATAAAAACCCCAACTGTATATTTTTTGTTATCTAATGCCGTTGTTATTTCTTCCGTTATTTTCGTTAGTGCCATTGCTGTAGATCGGTTGGTTCGAAACCCATACTGACTCTCACTCAGCAAGTGATTCTTTTCAAGAAATATGTCTAACTTCTGAACAAACAGTTTTTCAAGCACTTTTGAAAATTGTGAGAGCATTGACACTGGTCTATAGTTATTAAATTCATGTCTGTCGTCTGACTTAAATAAAGGAATAACCTTTGCCGTTTTCATCCTCTCTGGAAAAACACCTGTACTTAAAGAAAGATTAAATATGTAACTTAAAGGTTTAATTATACAATCAATAGTTTTTTTCACTATACACATGTCTATCCCATCGCTGTCTGTTGATGTCTTACTCTTTGTTTTGGTTATGATCGATATTATTTCATTCTCACTCACCCCACCTAGGTACATTGACTGTAGCACCTTGCTTCCCATTTTTTCTTTTCCCACGAATTGTTGATTTTGTGTTGAGATTGTGTTAGCTAAATTTGGCCCAATATTTACAAAAAAAAAGAGTTAAATTCATTGGCAACTTGATTCATGTCTTTAATTTCTCGATTCTCATTAATAAAATAATTTGGCATAGCTGTTGGAGCTGTTTTGTTCCTCATTACCTCATTCAGGATCCTCCATGTTCTTTTCAAATTATCTTTATTTTCTTTTAGTATTTTATAATAATACTCCCCTTTGGCCTGCCTCATTATTGTTGTTAAAGGTGTACAGAAAAGAAAATTGAATTTGAGCCCACTCTGGGTCATAAAATTAGTGTAATAACTCATCTATCAGACGATGTAGGCCAAACTTTGTGCAAAATTCTATTTTTGAGTAAATCCGTGATGAAAGTGTGTATTTTAGTGTAGTTTTTTTTTTCGTATTGGATAACGCAGGCGCACGGATTATACGTCAGCCTGTACACGATTCACCAGCCACTGATATTGGATCCGTAATCCGTCATTCAAACGTCTGAGACACGCACACACACACGGAGCTCGGGCTCGCCCCCAGCTTTGAATATCCCGCCCGCTCGATAACGACCAATCAAATTCGTTTTCCTCACTCGGGTAAACTCGTGTTGCAGCTCGTGACAACTCGGCGCGACAAACGGGACAAACGGCCATTTCTGTACACCTTTAACTTATTTTTATACCTCTTATACTTATTTTCAGCATTGTTTGTTCTAAATTTAATAAAGTCTCTATACAGTGTGTTTTTCTTTTTACAAGCATTTTGTAAGCCCTTGGTAATCCAAGGTTTTTTGTTGTTACTACCTTTGTGCTTAAAGCAGAAGTAAGCGATCCGGTCGTTTTGGCTAATGCTGCGTTCCAGGCCGGCTTTTGAAATCATAAATTACAGCTTCAAGTCACAACTTACGACTTTGTAGCGTTCCAGGCAACCCACTCGTGTTTTTCCGACCTGTTTTACCGGTGAAAGTCACTATAACGGCCACTCGTAACTTCCGACCCGTGAACTCGTACCAGATTGAACTGGTATGACTTCACAGGTCGGAAAAACACGAGTTACGAGTTTCCTTGAACGCACCATAACAGTCCTCGTCCCTACGTCACCACATTCACGGCATCCCTTGGCTGCACACACAGCCCTGCATGCCGTTCTCTCTCCCCATTGGATAAAAACTGTAGGATACTATAAATGTTTTCTCCTGGGCTCAGAGCAGAGCAGAGGGACTGACAGACACGTGTTTCGGTCCAAACACTCTATGTAAGTGATTGCTGTCGGAAGATATAACTATTTAAGACTTATATTAACACAAATATATAACTTGCTTCTGCTTTAAGTTGAATTATCGGACAATGTTTATCGTAATGTGTTATGAAACATTTGAAAAAAGAATCATATGCATCGTTTACTCCCTCTGTATAAACCTCATTCCATTCCTCATTTAACAAATCATTTCTAAACTTAAGTATTGCTTCCTCTGATCTTACCCTTGCATATCTATAACAGTTTTCCTTTACCTTACTCTTTATGTGACAATCATATATTACAAACACTGGTAAATGATCACTGATGTCATTTATTACTAACCCACAAGTGATATTATTCTCCGTGACATTCAGAAATATATTGTCAATCAGAGTAGCACTAGATGATGTAATTCTACTAGGCTTTGTGATTAGGGGGTGGAAACCTCTACTGAATAGAGTGTCCAAAAAATCTGATGTTGCTTTATGTTTTGCTGCACAGAGTAGATCAATGTTCACATCTCCACAGATCATGTATGTCTTGTTTTCATTCACTCTACTTATTATCTCTTCTAGACTATCTACAAACGTTTCTACATTTGACCCTGGGGTTCTGTATACACAAGTAACCACAATGTTTCTGCTCTTTTCTAACTCAATTTCCACAGTTATACATTCCATTAGATTTTCTTTAACAATTGTCATATTTTGAATTACTCTGCACCTCAAGTCTCTGTCAACAAAAAAAAGCCACTCCCCCTCCGATCTTATTTTCTCTATTTATGTAGTGTAACTCATAACCCTCAAGATGAAACTCAGTGCCTCTCTCTCTTTCTTTATCCTTGTCTCTGATAATGCAATCACCTTAAATTTTCCTTTTAATTTATTCAGATACTCTTTAATTGTAGTAAAGTTTGCATACATGCTTCTTGAATTAAAATGAATTAACGAAAATGTATTGTCCATTACAATTTTAGCATTGAGCTCATCATCTGAATAATATTTACAAGTGTCAATGATATTATTAAACACGTGACTCTCCGGGTCTACCTGATATTCATAATCATACACTTTGCAGTCAGACCCCGTAAATGTTCGATTCTCTAAGAACTCTGTCATTTAAGAGGAGAGAACTGAATACAGCAAAAAAAAAAAAAAACAACAACAATAAACAACAAAATTTCATGGTGACTGTTTTTACACAGGGAATCCCTAGTCCACTATCCTTGTCTTTATTTTGTCTATCAGTCCATACCTTTTTCATAAAGTCACTTTCTGGTGTCTCCTCTTCGACTCCTCTTCGTTTTCCCTCGCGCCTCCTCTTCATCCTCTTCCTCCTCTTCTACGTCGCCGTCTTCATGCTTTTTGATAGCATCCAATAATGTCTTTACCCCAGACAGCATTTCCTTTGCCGGGTTTGCTCTCCTGCTGGGCGCAGTCTCCCACCCGGAAGCCTTCAGCATGGACTCCAAGTCGGGCTCTCTGGGCGTCATCTCCATGGCAACTCCATAGTCGTGGAGCCCCTCTGCTGCGTGTCGGGGGTCGCGACACGACACTCTCACTTTTTCCTCCAGCCTCTGTTATCTTCAGCCTTGCTGGAAAAAGCACACGCGCCTTTATCCCTCTCTCCTTCAGTTGCTTTCTGACATCCCTGTACTTTGCTCTCTCCTGGAACACTTTGTTAGTGAAATCTTCGTCAAAGTAGATGCGGGTGTTATCTTCCAGTTTAATCTCTTTCTTTGCCCAGGCGGCACTGAGCGCCCTCTGCCTCATATTGTAGCTTTGAAAACGCACTAGAATGGACCTGGGTTTGTTGTTATTGCGCTGAATCAGCTGTCCAGAGCGGTGCGCTCTTTCAATGGGTATTTCCCCCTCAATTTTCAGCGTGTGGCGTAACTTTTTCCACAAACCCAATCATGTCGCTTCCCTCTAACTTTTCAGGTACTGCATAGATTCTCAGATTCTTTCTTCGCGATCGGCCCTCAGAATCTTCACATCTTTCCATCAAATCTTTCTGAACACGTAGAGTATGAATCAGTAGGCTACCTTCGACAACATGATTTCCTGGTCCTCCTTCGCCGCAATCCTGGACTCCGCTTCTTCCATCCTACTATCCAGCTCTTTGATTTTTTTCTTTATCTCGCCTTCTTCACCACTTCGAAATTGCGAGTTGTTTCGTGGCGGAACTCTCTGATTTCTCTCAGAATTTGAGTGAATCCTTCCACGTTTTCCTCCTCAGACGCCGAGTCGGTCGTTTGGCAGTCTTTGTAGGCTATGTGTTTGTTTGCTTCTTAGGCATCCTTATTCCTCAGATTTAATGCTGCTTTATATGCTCGTCGAAATATTGATATTATTGGAGCTCAGCCAATATTTTGTAATTGTTTGTTCTCAATTACAATTGTTTGCTCTCTGAGGATCTTCATGAGCACGGTGTCTCGGCAGCCATCTTGACTCTACACATGAAATCATCATAAAATATACATCAATCAATCAATCAATCAATCAATCAATCAATCAATCAATCAATCAATCAATCAATCAATAACCTGTACTGATACAGTACACATTAAACAACATACGTTGCCCAACCGTTACAAACATTCTTTTATTCCAACACTAACACCAATACTGATACAGTACACAGTGTTTTATCAACTGTACAACTACATACTGCATTCAGAATATTAACAGATGTTGGAATAAAAGAATGTTTGTAACGGTTGGGCAACGTATGTTGTTTAATGTGTACTGTATCAGTACAGGTTATTGATTGATTGATTGATTGATTGATTGATTGATTGATTGATTGATTGATTGATTGATTGATTGATTGATTGATGTATATTTTATGATGATTTCATGTGTAGAGTCAAGATGGCTGCCGAGACACCGTGCTCATGAAGATCCTCAGAGAGCAAACAATTGTAATTGAGAACAAACAATTACAAAATATTGGCTGAGCTCCAATAATATCAATATTTCGACGAGCATATAAAGCAGCATTAAATCTGAGGAATAAGGATGCCTAAGAAGCAAACAAACACATAGCCTACAAAGACTGCCAAACGACCGACTCGGCGTCTGAGGAGGAAAACGTGGAAGGATTCACTCAAATTCTGAGAGAAATCAGAGAGTTCCGCCACGAAACAACTCGCAATTTCGAAGTGGTGAAGAAGGCGAGATAAAGAAAAAAATCAAAGAGCTGGATAGTAGGATGGAAGAAGCGGAGTCCAGGATTGCGGCGAAGGAGGACCAGGAAATCATGTTGTCGAAGGTAGCCTACTGATTCATACTCTACGTGTTCAGAAAGATTTGATGGAAAGATGTGAAGATTCTGAGGGCCGATCGCGAAGAAAGAATCTGAGAATCTATGCAGTACCTGAAAAGTTAGAGGGAAGCGACATGATTGGGTTTGTGGAAAAAGTTACGCCACACGCTGAAAATTGAGGGGGAAATACCCATTGAAAGAGCGCACCGCTCTGGACAGCTGATTCAGCGCAATAACAACAAACCCAGGTCCATTCTAGTGCGTTTTCAAAGCTACAATATGAGGCAGAGGGCGCTCAGTGCCGCCTGGGCAAAGAAAGAGATTAAACTGGAAGATAACACCCGCATCTACTTTGACGAAGATTTCACTAACAAAGTGTTCCAGGAGAGAGCAAAGTACAGGGATGTCAGAAAGCAACTGAAGGAGAGAGGGATAAAGGCGCGTGTGCTTTTTCCAGCAAGGCTGAAGATAACAGAGGCTGGAGGAAAAAGTGAGAGTGTCGTGTCGCGACCCCCGACACGCAGCAGAGGGGCTCCACGACTATGGAGTTGCCATGGAGATGACGCCCAGAGAGCCCGACTTGGAGTCCATGCTGAAGGCTTCCGGGTGGGAGACTGCGCCCAGCAGGAGAGCAAACCCGGCAAAGGAAATGCTGTCTGGGGTAAAGACATTATTGGATGCTATCAAAAAGCATGAAGACGGCGACGTAGAAGAGGAGGAAGAGGATGAAGAGGAGGCGCGAGGGAAAACGAAGAGGAGTCGAAGAGGAGACACCAGAAAGTGACTTTATGAAAAAGGTATGGACTGATAGACAAAATAAAGACAAGGATAGTGGACTAGGGATTCCCTGTGTAAAAACAGTCACCATGAAATTTTGTTGTTTATTGTTGTTGTTTTTTTTTTTTTTTGCTGTATTCAGTTCTCTCCTCTTAAATGACAGAGTTCTTAGAGAATCGAACATTTACGGGGTCTGACTGCAAAGTGTATGATTATGAATATCAGGTAGACCCGGAGAGTCACGTGTTTAATAATATCATTGACACTTGTAAATATTATTCAGATGATGAGCTCAATGCTAAAATTGTAATGGACAATACATTTTCGTTAATTCATTTTAATTCAAGAAGCATGTATGCAAACTTTACTACAATTAAAGAGTATCTGAATAAATTAAAAGGAAAATTTAAGGTGATTGCATTATCAGAGACAAGGATAAAGAAAGAGAGAGAGGCACTGAGTTTCATCTTGAGGGTTATGAGTTACACTACATAAATAGAGAAAATAAGATCGGAGGGGGAGTGGCTTTTTTTTGTTGACAGAGACTTGAGGTGCAGAGTAATTCAAAATATGACAATTGTTAAAGAAAATCTAATGGAATGTATAACTGTGGAAATTGAGTTAGAAAAGAGCAGAAACATTGTGGTTACTTGTGTATACAGAACCCCAGGGTCAAATGTAGAAACGTTTGTAGATAGTCTAGAAGAGATAATAAGTAGAGTGAATGAAAACAAGACATACATGATCTGTGGAGATGTGAACATTGATCTACTCTGTGCAGCAAAACATAAAGCAACATCAGATTTTTTGGACACTCTATTCAGTAGAGGTTTCCACCCCCTAATCACAAAGCCTAGTAGAATTACATCATCTAGTGCTACTCTGATTGACAATATATTTCTGAATGTCACGGAGAATAATATCACTTGTGGGTTAGTAATAAATGACATCAGTGATCATTTACCAGTGTTTGTAATATATGATTGTCACATAAAGAGTAAGGTAAAGGAAAACTGTTATAGATATGCAAGGGTAAGATCAGAGGAAGCAATACTTAAGTTTAGAAATGATTTGTTAAATGAGGAATGGAATGAGGTTTATACAGAGGGAGTAAACGATGCATATGATTCTTTTTTCAAATGTTTCATAACACATTACGATAAACATTGTCCGATAATTCAACTTAAAGCAGAAGCAAGTTATATATTTGTGTTAATATAAGTCTTAAATAGTTATATCTTCCGACAGCAATCACTTACATAGAGTGTTTGGACCGAAACACGTGTCTGTCAGTCCCTCTGCTCTGCTCTGAGCCCAGGAGAAAACATTTATAGTATCCTACAGTTTTTATCCAATGGGGAGAGAGAACGGCATGCAGGGCTGTGTGTGCAGCCAAGGGATGCCGTGAATGTGGTGACGTAGGGACGAGGACTGTTATGGTGCGTTCAAGGAAACTCGTAACTCGTGTTTTTCCGACCTGTGAAGTCATACCAGTTCAATCTGGTACGAGTTCACGGGTCGGAAGTTACGAGTGGCCGTTATAGTGACTTTCACCGGTAAAACAGGTCGGAAAAACACGAGTGGGTTGCCTGGAACGCTACAAAGTCGTAAGTTGTGACTTGAAGCTGTAATTTATGATTTCAAAAGCCGGCCTGGAACGCAGCATTAGCCAAAACGACCGGATCGCTTACTTCTGCTTTAAGCACAAAGGTAGTAACAACAAAAAACCTTGGATTACCAAGGGCTTACAAAATGCTTGTAAAAAGAAAAACACACTGTATAGAGACTTTATTAAATTTAGAACAAACAATGCTGAAAATAAGTATAAGAGGTATAAAAATAAGTTAAAGGTGTACAGAAATGGCCGTTTGTCCCGTTTGTCGCGCCGAGTTGTCACGAGCTGCAACACGAGTTTACCCGAGTGAGGAAAACGAATTTGATTGGTCGTTATCGAGCGGGCGGGATATTCAAAGCTGGGGGCGAGCCCGAGCTCCGTGTGTGTGTGCGTGTCTCAGACGTTTGAATGACGGATTACGGATCCAATATCAGTGGCTGGTGAATCGTGTACAGGCTGACGTATAATCCGTGCGCCTGCGTTATCCAATACGAAAAAAAAAACTACACTAAAATACACACTTTCATCACGGATTTACTCAAAAATAGAATTTTGCACAAAGTTTGGCCTACATCGTCTGATAGATGAGTTATTACACTAATTTTATGACCCAGAGTGGGCTCAAATTCAATTTTCTTTTCTGTACACCTTTAACAACAATAATGAGGCAGGCCAAAGGGGAGTATTATTATAAAATACTAAAAGAAAATAAAGATAATTTGAAAAGAACATGGAGGATCCTGAATGAGGTAATGAGGAACAAAACAGCTCCAACAGCTATGCCAAATTATTTTATTAATGAGAATCGAGAAATTAAAGACATGAATCAAGTTGCCAATGAATTTAACTCTTTTTTTTTGTAAATATTGGGCCAAATTTAGCTAACACAATCTCAACACAAAATCAACAATTCGTGGGAAAAGAAAAAATGGGAAGCAAGGTGCTACAGTCAATGTACCTAGGTGGGGTGAGTGAGAATGAAATAATATCGATCATAACCAAAACAAAGAGTAAGACATCAACAGACAGCGATGGGATAGACATGTGTATAGTGAAAAAAACTATTGATTGTATAATTAAACCTTTAAGTTACATATTTAATCTTTCTTTAAGTACAGGTGTTTTTCCAGAGAGGATGAAAACGGCAAAGGTTATTCCTTTATTTAAGTCAGACGACAGACATGAATTTAATAACTATAGACCAGTGTCAATGCTCTCACAATTTTCAAAAGTGCTTGAAAAACTGTTTGTTCAGAAGTTAGACATATTTCTTGAAAAGAATCACTTGCTGAGTGAGAGTCAGTATGGGTTTCGAACCAACCGATCTACAGCAATGGCACTAACGAAAATAACGGAAGAAATAACAACGGCATTAGATAACAAAAAATATACAGTTGGGGTTTTTATTGATTTAAAAAAGGCGTTCGATACAATTAATCATGAAATTTTAATTTCTAAATTACATAATTATGGTTTGAGAGGAATTGCCTTGGACTGGTTAAGTAGTTATTTACAAAATATAAAACAATATGTTCAGCTAGAGGGTTACAAATCAGAATGTATGAGGACAGTATGTGGAGTCCCACAAGGATCGGTTTAGGGACCTAAACTTTTTATTTTATATATTAATGATATTTGTGATGTTTCAAAGATTCTACAGTTTGTTTTGTTTGCTGATGATACAATTTTTTTTTTTGTTCTGGGGATGATTTGGGGATTATTGCAGAAAACATTACTAATGAAATGGATAAACTTAAGAGATGGTTTGATGAAAACAAGCTTTTGTTAAATTTGAAAAAAACTAAATTTATGGTTTTTACAAATCGAAAAAAGGATGAAATTGAACTTTCATTTGCAGGAGAGAGTGTTGAAAGAGTGTCTGTATTTAGGTTTTTTGGGTGTTATCCTGGACGACAAGTTGTCATGGAAAAACCACATAGTGCTCTGTGTGTTTCAGGATGCAAGAAAGAGATTTGAGTTGTCTTCTGGTCAGAAGGTCTTATAAGCCCGGAAATACAAAGGATTTCTTTTTCTTTTTTAAAAACCTTTCTCTTTTGTTTTTTTTTGAGTAAGTTAATTAAACTGCATTGTTGTTGTTTTCCTGTGGAGAAACCTTTGACAGAGCTAGGTTAAACCTCTCTCCAGTCTGTAATCTCTGGCGGGAAAAGGGCTACAGAGAGGACAAAATGGGAGAGATCTCCCCTCTCTTTCACATTTTTTCCCTAAATTGCTATTTTCTTCAATCACAGGCTAGTTACAAAAATAGGCTCTGGGATGTTGCTAACAGGCTAGTCAATTTGTTACAAAATATAACTCTCATTAAACCACTCAAGGGAGGGACTTCCCTTAAATTCCTAAACTCTCATTAAACCATACGAGGGAGGGACTTCCGGAAAAATAACGAGCTCTCATCGGATAACGAAGAAGCAGTCTTCTCGTCAGAAGGTCTTATAAGCCCGGAAATACAAAGGATGGAAATACAAAGGATTTCTTTTTCTTTTTTAAAAACCTTTCTCTTTTGTTTTTTTTTTGTTTTTTTTTGAGTAAGTTAATTAAACTGCATTGTTGTTGTTTTCCTGTGGAGAAATCTTTGACAGAGCTAGGTTAAACCTCTCTCCAGTCTGTAATCTCTGGCGGGAAAAGGGCTACAGAGAAGACAAAGGGGAGAGATCTCCCCTCTCTTTCACATTTTTTTCCCTAAATTGCTATTTTCTTCAATCACAGGCTAGTTACAAAAATAGGTTCTGGGATGTTGCTAACAGGCTAGTCAATTTGTTACAAAATATAACTCTCATTAAACCACTCAAGGGAGGGACTTCCCTTAAATTCCTAAACTCTCATTAAACCATACGAGGGAGGGACTTCCGGTAAATAACGAGCTCTCATTGGACAGTCAGGGGGCGGGACTTCCGGAAAAATAACGAGCTCTCATTGGACAGTCAGGGGGCGGGACTTCCGGAAAAATAACGAGCTCTCATTGGACAGTCAGGGGCGGGACTTCCGGAGAATAACGAGCTCTCATTGGCTAACAATAGACCTGTCAAGTTTGACGAGAGGTGTATTACATATCTCTCTCTTGTTGTGTCATGTATAAATGTATGTTTCTTATGTGTAAATGTGAATGTTTATGTATGTTGTGTGTATGTCGGACCCCAGGAAGAATAGCCGATGCTGCCACGAGTGCTAATGGGGATCCTAATAAAGAAAAGAAAAAAAAAATCCCTTACTGTGACTCTGAAGGTCCAGGTCCAGGTCCAGGTCCAGGTCCAGGTCCAGGTACAGGTACAGTACAGGTCTAGGTTCAGGACTGAACTCAATAGATAGAACTTTGGACCAGTCACTCTTCATAGACAGACAGATGGATCTTGGAGTCTCTGCTCTCAGTCTGTGGTTCTGACCTTTGCAAACACAAACATGTTTTTATTCACATCACATTTGGACACGCACACACACGCACACACGCACACACACACACACACACACACACAGGTTCCGTTTTTTTATCAAGTCTCTTACTGTGAGTCTGAAGGTCCAGGTCCTGGTCCAGGTCCAGAACTGAAGTCTGAAGGTTCACGGTTGGACCAGTCACTCTTCAGAGACAGACAGATGAATCCTGGAGACTTTGATCTGTCCTCCTGTTTCTCCACACTAACACTCATCTTCAGGACTTCAGTCAGTCTGAGAGGGAAACCAGTAACACACAAAGAGAGAGAGAGAGAGAGAGAGAGAGAGAATCAAGACACACCCTAATCCTCTGAGGAAAAACTATAATCACTTCCTTGTTTAATCCAGTTGTTGACCTCCACCACTCATAGTACTTTGACATTTAATCCATGTTTATCCAGTCACCGTGACTTTTGATGTTTGTATTTGAAGAAGCTGTGTGGAGGTGAATCTGAGACAATGTGCTGGCGTATGTACGGACTACGTCTGACTCTTCTTCCCTCCACAGTCCACACAGACAGACTCTCACACTCTGACACAACAACAACAACAACAACAACAACAACACAAATAATAATAATGTTGTGTTGACACTCACTCGTCTCAGACTTACAGTAAGTTCTCTCCTTCTGCTCCGTTCATTCTAACATGGCGTCTGAACAGTTTCACTTTCACCTCCTCCCTCTGCTCTGTGTTTACTGTAAGAGAAATCACACATGTTCATGGTGACAGAGGGAGGGGAAGTGACTTTCTACAGTAGAGTGGCGCCACCTTCTGGGTAACTCCTGGTATTACACCTGTATGGACAGGTGAACTCCGACACCATGAATAAACAGTGAGCTGAGATCCAGCTGTGGTAGAAGAGCGGCTGAGAGATTTAAAGACACTCTACAAGTTACAGCTCAGTCTGTTCTCTGTCTTATTCATCGCACATGTTATCATCATCTTTGTGTCTAAGTGTTGTAACTTATGTAACTCGCCCCAGTCTGCCAACAAGACCATATGGAAAACACAACCACAACTAAATGTAAATCCACACAGAAACCAGGAGGATACATGGAGAATCATCAACTCCTTTTAGAAATGTCACCTTTTGAATATTGGAGGTCACCAAGTGATTACAACTCACATCAAATCTTTGTTTCCTGTTCTATCAGAGAGAGAACTATCAAAGACGACCATGGGAAACTACAGGTTCCTACGTTCCCAGCATGCTGCTCAGCTACTTGTGATGCTGGGAGGAGCTCCACTGACTGAGTCCAGATCTTCAGGCTTTATCAGACCCAACTTCAGAGGCTCCGGTGCAGGTGGAGAACCGTGGACTCCTTGATCTGCGTTACTCAGGGAGATTAGAGTCCAGCTGCAGACTTCAGTCGTGTTGTCTTTGCCCCGGACTCACAGTTGTTTCATGGCTCAGATGTGAAACAGTTCATAAAAAGGCAGTTTGTTGGGCCTCCTCTTGAGTCTAAATACATTAAACTTCATCTAAAAGTGTGTCCATGAAGTGTTTAATCTTTCTGCAACACAACAAAAACATCTCAACCTCCTGCTGTTACCCAGCAAACATTTCCTCGACCTGGGTCGAGATGGAGACATCCAATCTACGTCACGTCACGTCGTGACCTTAATTCGACAGTTTTTCAACATGATAAAATAACATCTGAGTAAATATGACATACATAATGAGTCATTTTAGATCGGATTAATTGGTTAAATACTGCCAGCAAACATTTTCTCAATCCGCGTCCAGATGACGACATCCATCAGACGTTGCGTCACGACGTGACTTTATTTAGACTTTTTTTCGACATGATAACATTAGGGGGGATACGATCTCACATAACACATATTTAACTAAAAAAAACACTGCCAAGAATGATTTCCTCTATCTACTGCTGTCTAGTGCTGTGTGGAGACGAAGACATCCAGTCAACGTCCAGTCATGTCAGGACGTAGATTCCACCTCTGATTAACGTTGGGCAGGCGGGTTGATATGACGTCTATCTGAGGGGTGAGATGACCGGCGGATGACGACGTCATTTCAACGGCGTTTAGACGGCATCGGTTTACGTTGTTAAAAACTATTCAAAATGATGGAAATATGTTTGTGAATGGGAGAAAACAATGTAGTACCATCAAGTGTATTGGCGGGGTGGGCTTAAATGTTTGTTATTCTAGCATCCATCAAGGAACTATTTTCCTCGCGTAGTGAACGCACCTGGTTTCAGCTGCGGTGCGGCGGCAGAAGAAGTTTTGAGTCGGCGAGGAGAGGACACAGACGCGTGTGAAAGGTGAGCTTCGAAAAATAGTGTAATTTAAAATGAAAATGTGCTTGGTAAGACATTATACGTTCATGAGTTACATGTTAAAGTTCTGATTTTGTTGCTGCATCGTGTAATGTTACAGATATCTGCTGCATGTTATTCGTAACCGAGCGGCGGCTAACAGTAAGCTAGCAGGCGAAATAGCAAGGCCTACCCTGATACATCGAGTGTAGCATCGATGTTAAACCGAGTGTGTTCGTTCAATGATCATACATCATCTCCAAAGAGTGTATTTTTATTGTAGCTCCGAGAGCATGGAGTGGCAGACTTACTTTTAGCCTAGCAGGCATAAACAACTGAACCCAAACATCCACAAATACACACAGGCGGCACGACCCCTACTGGGCACAACAGGGATCATCATGAATGATCTACATTTTCCCTTTGTACTTCCTTCCTTGACCCAGGTGGACAACAGGATGGTTAAAGAGGAACTCTTAAGGATTCCATCCTCAAACCTGCTCCATGTGTCCCTTAGCTCCAGAGTCCTAATGCTGGTTAAATCAATGACTTGTAACTAATGCCTATAGGCTTTATAAGGAACCATCAGAAGATTCAGGCTACTGTGTGGGTCTAAGAAGTGGTTATGTCATTACTCTTTCAAATCCCAGGACAAAGTCTTACTGTAATTTATAAAGTGCATTTTACATCTGAATAGGTGCTCTATAATTTTTTTTTTCTTGTGTCCTCTCTCCAGCTGCTGTGAAAAGATGGAGCATTAAAGTCCCACTCCCGCGACCCTTTTCGGCCATTTTAAAACCAGCTCATTAGCCATGCACATTAGCAATGTACCTCTGGGGGGTGGGCGGAGACTGCGCTGCTCTGCACCCGCCCAGCCACCTCCTCGCACCCCACCCCCCCGCTTGCTGACAGCTGGACATTGTACAATTACAGATTCAGCGCGTTTAGCGTAAAACTCCACACTGGGATTCGATCCCAGATTGGAACATAGTCCTTGCTCATGGTGCAAGCTGCTCTACCAGGTGAGCTATACCTATTATACCTAGACAGCCAGGCACGTGCACACATAGGGCCCAAAGGGTGCTTGAGCCCCTGCCCTTTTTGCCTCGTATTAAAAAGTGCCCTTTTTTTATGTTTTTTTTTTTTTTTTTTCAATAAATGCATTCCTGTTGTGCATGAGGATGTAAACAACCGCGCTGTAAAAATGCCACGGTTATCTAGGTTATCTACCGTACGCATTTCCTTGTAATACACACGGTATTGTGTATGTACGTTGGTGTGTGTGTTGTCCGCTGCTGCTCCGCTCTGTCCCTCACTGAGGGGCGGGGCTGCCCCGCGGTGCGCGCTCCCTCACATGCACGTCCAGAGAGAGAGAGAGAGAAGTAGAAGCTGCCTCGTCGATAACTCTGTGTGTGCCGCATGTAGATGAGACGTGACAGTGGAGAGACTTGTGTCGAATCTTGTGAGTTATAAATCCACCAACATAACTTCCTTGTCGGTTCTGACAAGTCACCGTCCACTTATTCAACGAGCTTAATGAGTCATATTTCAGAAAAGACCCATTTGTGTTTGTTTAGCTAACTGCTTGTTAAGAGTTAAGCCCCACCCCGTCCTCTGTCTAACATCACCTGAATGTAGTGAACAACAGCAACAGGAGGAATCACTCACTCCGCTTGATTTCACTGACTATTTGAATTTGTTTCCAGATGTTGAGTTACTGGTAATTGTGACTTTGCTGTTGTAAATATTGCTGCTGTTCTGAAATATGCACAGTAGCAGTCACAGTAGTCATTTCTTGGTTTTGTGTGTGTAGCCTGTAGGCTTAGCCTACATCTATTTTGCACTTGCACTCACATGATTTTTTTTTCTGCAAGCCATGTTAATGTGCACCCAATATTAGCCTTAGCCTACCAGTTCAGAAGTCATGACTCTGTTTCGGGAAGTTGGGAAATTGGTCCAGCATGTTGACTGCAGTCATGAAGGCGTGCAGGCTTTCTCTACCGACTAAATAGTAACTGTAATTTTTTTATTTTTATTTATTTTGATATTAAGGCCTGAAAAAATTGTACATAGGTACTGCCCTTTTCTGATGTTGAGCCCCTGCCCCTCTATAGTCATGTGCACGTCCCTGTAGACAGCTACACCGAGCTGTGAAGGCTTTCACCTCTGAGCCAGATGCAGAGCGGGGCGGGAGCTTGTAGCACTAGTGCCCTCCCCTGGAGCTGTGACACCCTCAACTCCAGTCTTCCTGAAACTGCCAGTTCGCGTCTGACATTGGTTCACAGCAGTTTGAAGGCAGAAAAACTCTGAAATGCAATTTTGCACTTCCTTCTCTGCTGATAAGTGCTCTAACACAAGAAAAATGCCACAGGAACATGTGAAAAGCTCAGAAAACACGATTTTCACGGGAGTGGGTCTTTAAGGCCACAGATGTGGAAATAGAGAATGCAATGATGAATCATCTAAAGCATGCGCCAGCCAGAAGCGGGGGGAAGGAGCAGATCCTCGTCGCTGACTGTTAAGCCTCCTTGGCTATGACCTGACTTTACAAAAAAAAATTTGTTCTCTAATAAATATATTTGTTTTACTTGTTTATATGTTTTCAATACAACCAGTTGAATAGATCTTGTCCTGAATGCTTTCCTTTTATTATTCTACCTATTAGTCCATGCACCACTTGTATTTTACAGTATAGCCTAGGTGAACATCACAAGGATATTTTAAACCTTCAGGTTTATTTGCTATCAAAGTTTCCGTCAGGTTCACTTTTCCAAAAATGCTGATGTGATTTGATGTCTTTGACTTTTTGAAGTCAATGCAGCTTGAGATTTTTTTTTTTTTGCTAAAATTGAGAAGTTTGTTCAAGTATGTGTAGATTAGAGCATTGAGAATTACACATAGGATATGCAGCACAAGATCTGTGCTTTTCATAGAATTTCTAGATATGATAATGCCAGTTATAGACACCTTTTGAAATGCAATACATTACATGTGTAGACAAAAAGGTTGAAATGTAAGCTATATTGCAATTCGAAACGACAAAAGTTGAAATGTTGATGTAAAAAAACTTTCATTTGAGCACCTCAGATCGACGTCGAATCAACCTGCCTGACCGACGTTAATTAGACGTGAAATAGACGTCAAAATGTTTGCTGGGTAGTTCTGGTTCCAGTCTCCCCATCAGGCCTGGGATCCTGCTGCAGGGACCTGATCCCATTCAGACCCATTAGAGCTAAGGTCCAGTACAGACACTGGGTGAACTGGCTTTGTGAACGGTCAGATTGAAGCAGGATGGAAACAAACTAATGACCAACTATCAGGGTCTGTCAGGGCTAACCTTCTCTGATATTAGTGCTGACCTCGTTGGCCTCTGCTGATGACATTACAGTCTTTCCAACAAGTCAGAATGATGTGAAAGTTCTTGAGGAAAAGTTGTCTCTATATGAACAAGCCTCTTCCCCAAAGATGAAGTGGTCCAAGTCTGAGGGTTTGCTTCTAGGTGAGTGGAATAACAGAGAGAAGCCAACATTACCCGCTGGGCATCAATGCAACACAGAGGGGATAAAATTCCTCAGTGTTTTCCTGGGCAGTGAGGGTTTTATTAGTAAAAACTGGGACAAGTGGCTGGGGCCTGATCGACCTTCAGTCGTGTCACAGCTTTTGGCCTTCAGACTGTGCAGCCCTTGTTATATCATAAACAGCAGCAGCTATGGAGTGAAACAGCGTCAGTGTTGCTCCATAAAGTTATGAGTCTGGAATATGATAAACACCTGTTTCTCCTGGAGCCATCTGGAACGGACTTCACCACCACCTCAACTTTTTATCAGTGAGGAGGGACTGCTCCCAGGTCTGTGGAAGTGTAGGGGAGGAGCCCCTGTTTGACGACTCATTGATCCGTTGCAGGATGCTCTGTTGTACCAGTGGAAGGAGAACTCTCATCAGAGCCGCTCTAAAGTCTGGGGGACGGTGGAAGACAGCTGCCATGGTAACCCAGGAGACCGGCTTCAAATCCCTTCGACTGATGGAGAGGCTATTGGAAGAAGTGGTCGGTGCACTACCTGGTTCCTTCAGGAGAGCACTGGCGGAAGGATCTGTGGGGGATCGGCTGATTGTCGGCCCTGAGTTCCCATCGTTGTCCGTCTGTGCTGCGGTGGAGGAGCAGGTGGAGGAAGCTGGAGCCCTTCTGTCTTTTAGAGCTGCGGTCATACAGGACTTCTCAGGGGTCTAGAAGAAGACCCTGTACTCAGTCTACGTGAAGGTAGACTGGCTCAGGGACATCGAAGCCTGGATGGCCCACAGCTTTTTACATTTTAATCAAACAAAAACTGAAATAATCGTTTTTGACCCCAAAGGAACCTGTGACGCCCCTCTCAAGGACCTGGACCCCCTTCTACCTAATTGAAACCCACAGTTTCTAATCTTGGAGTAAAGCTTGACAGTGATTTTAAACTGGACCAACAGATCAACTCTGTTGTCAAAACAGAGACATTTTACTCAAACTCTCGGTTCTTCCCGCCACTCAACTCTGTTGTTTCCCCAGAACGTCTCTGTCCCTACCCAGGGTTCTTTTCTGGTTTGGGTACGGGCACAAATATCTTCCAAGTAGAAACAGTGATAAATGGTTCTATAAGTGATTGTCGGTGCCTGTAGATGTCGCCAAAGTTCTTCCCAGGATAAATAGCCAGGATAAAAAGTCTTAAATGCAACATGTCTCAACTAAGTCAATGAGGATAATTATCGTCTTGCTATTTAAGTTTAAACTATGTCAATTATTTTTCCAACTCAACTCAGAAGAAGCTGTTTAATCATTTTACAGATAATCATCACATATATCACAACAGTTTCATACAAAGTCTGGCATCACTGGAGACTATAATGGATGTTAATAAACTCTGTGATAATTCTTTTTTTAGATTTTAGATTTAAATCTCTTTACAGTGGATGATTCAAAAGCAAAGGGACAATTACTAAAACGTAAATTTTGATCCCCAACCACTGAATGTAATCAGAACCAAACAAACAAAACATGATAACCTCATCTTGAGCAGTTACCTGCAATATACCAGAAAGAGATTTTACAGAATTCTTTACACAAACAATAAAACATTTAACACATACAGTTCTTTTTTTTATTATGTTGTAGTAAGCTCTCACAGTTCAGCTCAACCAACAACTCTGCAGCCTCACTTACTGCTGCCTTCAATACATGGGTTTCCATGTACTACAGACTTGTAACTTGTATTTGTAGCATTCATTTCGTGAACAAGCTGTTTCATACAAAAAATTTCAGGTTCATACAAACTTTAAAGTGATAGTTCACCCAAAATTCAAATTTCACTCATTATCTACTCACCCTCATGTCGACTAAGGGCTGAGTCCTTAGTGCCTTCTCTGAGTTACAGCGGGGCTCCGTGCAGCACTGCATGTCCATACGACAGTTGCGAACGGGGCTCACTTTTCTTCGTCCAAAAAGACACACCAAAAAACATCCAAATACCTCCATGCTACTCGTATGTAATGTCCCTCTTGAAGCCCCGACATGAGATTTTTTTTGCCTTTATTTGACAGCACATAGTGAGACAGAGAGGAAGGGGGGAGGCAGAGAGAGGGGGAACGACACACAGGAAAGGCCCGCCCGACGCGGGACCCGACGCGGGACCCGAACCGGGGCGCCTGCGCCGAGGACTGCAGTCTCCACACGGGGTGGCCGCCTCAACCACTGCGCCACGCACAGCCCCAATAAGTCTATATTTTAAGCTTGTTTGCAGTGTCTCAGTTCACAGCTCTGCCAGTGTCAGTGCAAATCGATTTGAGACTGAGACACTGGGAGCTTCCACTGCAAACAAGTTTAAAACATAGACTTATTTAATTTTTTTCTTAACAATTTCTCATGTCTGGGCTTCAATACATGAAGGACATTACAGACGAGCAATATGGAGGTATTTGGATGTTTTTTGGTGTATCTTTTTGGACGAAGAAAAGTGAGCCCTGTTTGCGACCGTCATATGGACATGCAGTGCTGCACGGAGCCCTGCTGTAACTCCGAGAAGGCACAGAGGACTCTGAAACTTCTCCCAACCCTTAGTCGACATGAAGGTAAGTAGAAAATGAGTGAAATTTGAATTTGAATTCAAACAAAATATTTTACCTGTGGAGATGTTACACATGGGTTTCCATGTACTACAGACATGTAACATGCATTGATTTCATGAACAAGCTGTTTCGTACAAACATTTTCAAAATAATACAAACTTTAACAAAAATATTTTACATGTGGAATTCATTTCACTCTATTGTGATGAGCCGTTCAGTTGAATCAACCACTCTGCAGCCTCACGTACACATATAATGTACACGGTAACAATTATTTGAGGTAGTAATTTCATGAACAAGCCGTTGTATAGAAACAATTTCATAACTCATACGAACTTTAAATATATTACATGTGGAATTCATTTTCACTATATTGTGATACACTGTTACAGTTTAATACCTGTAGCCTCACACACTGCTGTTGCCTTCAGTAACGGTGAGTTTACATACACTCATATGTCTTCTCTTGCCAGAAATATCTGAGAATTTCTGCAACTGTATGGTTTCTTTCCCATATGGATTTGTTCATGTGTCTTAAAATATTTCTTTTGAACAAATATTTTCCTACAGAGACTGCATACAAATGATTTATCTCCTTAATGGGATTTCATGTGTCTTCTGAGATTCTCTGATGTCGAATATGTACTCCCACACACATTACAAACAAATAGTTTCACTTCTGCGTGGACTTGCTTGTGCTTCTCAAGATCATCACGTTTATGGGATTTCATGTGCAACACTAAATTCCCTCACACCTTAAACTTTTCCCCACAAGTAGCTCCATCAAATGCTTTCTCTCGTATGAACTTTCATGTGGGTCTTAAGAGCAGCACGTCGGAAAAATATTCCCTCACAATCACTACAACCAAATACTTTCCCTCCTTTATGAGATTTCATGTGCAACCCAAAATTCCCCAGGTCCATGAAAGTTTTCCCACAAACACTGCAACCAAATGGCTTCACTTTTGAATGGACACTTGTGTGCACAAAACAATGTGTCTGTAGAGCAAATCTTTGTCCACAAATAGCACAACCAAATGTTTTCTCATCTGTATGGAGTCTTTTATGGTTTCCAAGACTCTTTTTACGTCCAAATTTTTTACCACAGATAGCACAGTCAAACGGTCTCTCCCCTGTATGGAGTATCATATGGTCTCTAAGACCCCTTTTATTTCCAAATTTTTTACCACAGGTAGCACAGTCGAATGGTTTGTCCCCTGTATGGATTCTCATATGGACTTTTAGATTCCATTTAAATGTAAATTTTTTACCACAGGAAGCACAGTCAAATGGTTTCTCTCCGGTATGGAGTCTTGCATGTTCTATGAGATGCCCTTTACATCTAAACTTTTTACCGCAGGTAGCACAGTCAAATGGTTTGTCTCCTGTATGGATTCTCATATGGACTTTTAGATTCCCTTTACGTCTAAACTTTTTACCACAGGTAGTACAGTCAAATGGTTTGTCTCCTGTATGGATTCTCATATGGACTTTTAGATTCCCTTTATATGTAAACTTTTCACCACAGGTGGCACAGTCAAATGGTTTCTCTCCTGTATGGACTGCCATGTGTGTCTTCAAAACCATGTTTGTGCTAAATGTTTTCCCACACTCTGAGCAGCGGTGAGACTTTTTACCAGTCTTACATTCTTCATCACTTAAATGAACAGCTTCACTGTTCAAACCGGACTCAGATGCTCTGGTTTCTCTCCAGTCATCATCACTGTCTTCAGCTTCAGAGGACGACTCTAAGACCTCATCTGTATCTGGTTGAAGGTCTTCAGGTTGATCTGAGTTCCTGGCTGGTTCAGATCCTCCACAGTCGTCTCCATCAGCCTCTATCTCTACCTCTATCTGTTCAGCTGAGCTGCTGGATGGAGGCTCTGCCTCAGTTTGTCTTTGATGAGGTTGTAGGGACTGAGGTTCCTCTTCCTCATCCTCACTCTTCACATGAACAGAAGTGAGGGGGAACTCTGGAGTGGTCAGTAGTTCTTCCTTTTCTTCTTTAATATGTAGACTCTCTGGGTTCTCCTGATCCAGACTAGTGGTCAACTCGGGATCCTCTGCTTCAATCATCGACAGTAGCTGATCACCTGCAGGAACTGTAAAAACACATATTATGAACAACAGCATCTTCGTTCAAAACCTATTTCATTTTATTATTAGAAATATGTTAATGTTTATTAGGGCCACGGGCAATCGCACCGGGCACTACTGTTATTGTGTGGATTTTTTCTTCTTATTAGGGCCGCGGGCAATCGCACCGGGCACTGGTCCCAACAGCTATGAAATAGCTGCAGGGACCAGTGCCCGGACGAAGCCCGGGCACTACTGTTATTGTGTGGATTTTTTCCTAGTTATTAGGGCCGCGGGCAATCGCCCCGGGCACTGGTCCCAACAGCTATGAAATAGCTGCAGGGACCAGTGCCCGGGCAAAGCCCGGGCACTACTGTTATTGTGTGGATTTTTTCCTAGTTAGTGTGAATGCTGGAAGCATTCACACTATTGTTATTCGGTTCGGCCATTTTCTGCCTTTCTTCGTCATGTAACTAGTCCTTCATACTTTGTGCTATTTCAACAATTCAAATATCAAAATGTTCAGCCTTTTCGGGACAGGTGTGCTATGTCTTTTCTCTTTTCAACTATTCATACTTTTTGCAATATTCAACTATTTTTTTTTCCCCATAGAGAATGCATTGGAACAGTCTTGAAACTCTTCAAATCTTCTTACTTCTTTCAGCCTTTAAAGCGTCCACATACTTTCAGCTAGAGACTTCATTCAAATTCTGAGCTGTAGACAAACTTCTAATGTATTCATCCTGTATTTACAACTTTTTCATAGCTTGTACCGTTTTTGAGATAAATCCTTTAAAAGCACATGAGGATTTCTGACAAATTTCACACTTTTCAATGAGTGTGTATGGGGTTGGGTCAGAGTGAGTGACATCATCGTTAGAGTGAGAGGGATCGAAAAAACATTCAGGATTTTTTCTGGATAAATTGCCAGCACGGCCACAAATTAAACTCTAGACACATGATTTCCTCACCGGTTTGTAGCCACACTTGTCGTGTCTCATTTAATGTGTTCAAAACAGCAGACAGACTTACAGAATTGTCTCTATGAGCCTAATTGTGCAGCTAGATCCGCTCCAGTGGCTCATCCACTTCAATAGAAAAGTAGGAGCTGATTTTTTTAGAAAAGCAGAAATGCCCCCCTTTTCTACCTTGCGACCCTGAGAAAAGTTTTTGCCCTACAAACATTTAATGCACATCAATGTGCTCAGGAAGGTCTCCTTGCCCAGATGGTCAGGAGGACCACATTCTGATAAGAGTTACGGTTCTCTTTTTCTGGGCTGTTTTGGGAAGCTGCTCAGAGCTCAAATCTCTCTGCTCTGCTCTGCTCTGTGTGCAGTTGGTCCAGCTGTAGTGGCCAGCTCGTTATCAAAGTCTACAGTGCAGGTGCAGCCTGGCCGCTCGTTAAGATGTTTTTAAACACAGCCCCACACACACACATGATAAACCAGACTGACAGAGGATGTCCACGCACAAACACAGGCATCACACTCACACAGACAGACACACACAGACGCTCACACACAGTCACACATGCACACATACACAAACAGACAAACACACAAACACAACACTGTTCCACACAGTAAAATGTAAGCATGGTCGTCGCCATGGTAACTTCTGAGGGCAGGATGCCAATCAATCAGATCATTAGGGAGAGAGGAGTTCTGTGGCTTTCTGCACATGTACACACAGACAGAGAGACCGTCAGACTCACACACCCAGACACACACACACACACACACACACACACAGGTTTTCAGCTCAAATTCATCAGCCTCTCAATTATTTTATACTTTTGATGTAAACATCTCCAACAATTAATTTTTTTCTCATGAATTTATCTATCTATCTATCTATCTATCTATCTATCTATCTATCTATCTATCTATCTATCTATCTATCTATCTATCTATCTATCTATCTATCTATCTATCCCCCTCCCTATTTTTAACCCCTCTGTCTCCTTTTTTTCTTTCTTTCTTTCTCCTACTCCTTCATTTGTATTTTACGTAACTTTTTCTATCCTTCCCTCTCTATCCATCCATCCATCCATCCATCCATCCATCTACCTCTTTCTATCTATCATCCCCCTCTCTCTTTTTCTTTCTTTCTTTCTTTCTTTCTTTCTTTCTTTCTTTCTTTCTTTCTTTCTTTCTTTCCTTCTTTCTTTCACTCACTCCATTTCTGTCTTTTTACTTCTTTGTTTGTTTGATTGTTTCTTTCTTTCTTTCTATTCCTTTTCTCTTCCTTTGTTTTTACTCCATTTCTTTCTTTCTTTCTTTCACTCCATTTCTGTTTGTTTACTTCTTTGTTTGTTTGATTCTTTCTTTCTTTCTTTCTACTCCTTTTCTCTTCCTTTGTTTTTACTCCATTTCTTTCTTTCTTTCTTTCTTTCTTTCTTTCTTTCTTTCACTCCATTTCTGTCTTTTTACTTCTTTGTTTGTTTGATTCTTTCTTTCTTTCTTTCTGTCCTTTTCTTTTTTCTCTCTTGTTTCAATCTTTCTTCCTTTCTTTCTTTCTTTCTTTCTTTCTTTCTTTCTTTCTTTCTTTCTTTCTTTCTTTCTTTCTTTCTTTCAACAATTTCTTCAGCTCATTCAGCATTGCTGGAAGCATTCACACCATTTCCATTCTTGGAAATGTTTTTTCTAGTTAGTGTGAATGCTGGAAGCATTCACACTATTGTTATTCGGTTCGGCCATTTTCTGCCTTTCTTCGTCATGTAACTAGTCCTTCATACTTTGTGCTATTTCAACAATTCAAATATCAAAATGTTCAGCCTTTTCGGGACAGGTGTGCTATGTCTTTTCTCTTTTCAACTATTCATACTTTTTGCAATATTCAACTATTTCTGATTTTTTTTTCCCCATAGAGAATGCATTGGAACAGTCTTGAAACTCTTCAAATCTTCTTACTTCTTTCAGCCTTTAAAGCGTCCACATACTTTCAGCTAGAGACTTCATTCAAATTCTGAGCTGTAGACAAACTTCTAATGTATTCATCCTGTATTTACAACTTTTTCATAGCTTGTACCGTTTTTGAGATAAATCCTTTAAAAGCTCATGAGGATTTCTGACAAATTTCACACTTTTCAATGAGTGTGTATGGGGTTGGGTCAGAGTGAGTGACATCATCGTTAGAGTGAGAGGGATCGAAAAAACATTCAGGATTTTTTCTGGATAAATTGCCAGCACGGCCACAAATTAAACTCTAGACACATGATTTCCTCACCGGTTTGTAGCCACACTTGTTGTGTCTCATTTAATGTGTTCAAAACAGCAGACAGACTTACAGAATTGTCTCAATGAGCCTAATTGTCCAGCTAGACCCGCTCCAGTGGCTCATCCACTTCAATAGAAAAGTAGGAGCTGATTTTTTTAGAAAAGCAGAAATGCCCTCCTTTTCTACCTTGCGACCCTGAGAAAAGTTTTTGCCCTACAAACATTTAATGCACATCAATGTGCTCAGGAAGGTCTGCTTGCCCAGATGGTCAGGAGGACCATATTCTGATAAGAGTTACGGTTCTCTTTTTCTGGGCTGTTTTCGGAAGCTGCACTGAGCTCAAATCTCTCTGCTCTGCTCTGCTCTGTGTGCAGTTGGTCCAGCTGTTGGGGCCAGCTCGTTATCAAAGTCTATAGTGCAGGTGCAGCCTGGCTGCTCGTTAAGATGTTTTTAAACACAGCCCCACACACACACATGATAAACCAGACTGACAGAGGATGTCCACGCACAAACACAGGCATCACACTCACACAGACAGACACACACAGACAATCACACACAGTCACACACACACACATACACAAACAGACAAACACACAAACACAACACTGTTCCACACAGTAAAATGTAAGCATGGTAGTCGCCATGGTAACTTCTGAGGGCAGGATGCCAATCAATCAGATCATTAGGGGGAGAGGAGTTTTGTGGCGCTTATCAACAGTTTTACTTTCTGCACATGTACACGCAGACAGAGAGACCGTCAGACTCACACACCCAGACACACACACAGGTTTTCAGCTCAAATTCATCAGGCTCTCAATTATTTTATACTTTTGATGTAAACATCTCCAACAATTAATTTTTTTCTCATGAATTTAAGTTCAGACGTTTAGTCTTTCCAACTCTATTAATAGTAGTACAATTACAGGTGGAGCCTGGGATATAGGACGCAGCATTTATCTATCTATCTATCTATCTATCTATCTATCTATCTATCTATCTATCTATCTATCTATCTATCTATCTATCTATCTATCCCCCTCCCTATTTTTAACCCCTCTGTCTCCTTTTTTTCTTTCTTTCTTTCTTCTACTCCTTCATTTGTATTTTACATAACTTTTTCTATCCTTCCCTCTCTATCCATCCATCCATCCATCCATCCATCCATCTACCTCTTTCTATCTATCATCCCCCTCTCTCTTTTTCTTTCTTTCTTTCTTTCTTTCTTTCTTTCTTTCTTTCTTTCTTTCTTTCTTTCTTTCTTTCTTTCTTTCTTTCCTTCTTTCTTTCACTCACTCCATTTCTGTCTTTTTACTTCTTTGTTTGTTTGATTGTTTCTTTCTTTCTTTCTATTCCTTTTCTCTTCCTTTGTTTTTACTCCATTTCTTTCTTTCTTTCTTTCACTCCATTTCTGTTTGTTTACTTCTTTGTTTGTTTGATTCTTTCTTTCTTTCTTTCTACTCCTTTTCTCTTCCTTTGTTTTTACTCCATTTCTTTCTTTCTTTCTTTCTTTCTTTCTTTCTTTCACTCCATTTCTGTCTTTTTACTTCTTTGTTTGTTTGATTCTTTCTTTCTTCCTTTCTTTCTTTCTTTCTTTCAACAATTTCTTCAGCTCATTCAGCATTGCTGGAAGCATTCACACCATTTCCATTCTTGGAAATGTTTTTTCTAGTTAGTGTGAATGCAAAAGGCATTCACACTATTGTTATTCGGTTCGGCCATTTTCTTTATTTTTCTTCTTACTACTTTCCGCCTTTCTACGGTTTTAAACTAGTCCTTCATACTTTGTGCGATTTCAACAATTCATATATCAAAACGTGCAGCTTTTTTTGAACTTTATCGGCATTACTTTTCTCTTTTTAACTATTTATACTTTTTAAAATATTTAACTTTTTCTGCTAATTTTTTCCCATAGGAATGCATTGAAAACATCTTCAAACTTTTAAAATTTTCTTACTACTTTGAACCTCTAAAACGTCAGCATACTTTCTCCCACAGACTCCATTTGACTTTTAAACTGTAGACGAACTTTTAATCTATTCACATATTACTCAGCTTATTGATATCTTCAACAGTTTTTAGGTATTTGGCTGTTTTAAAATCATTAAAATTTTCGACAAAATCCAACTTTATAATGGTTGTGTATTGCGCTTAACGAGCAGGGCTTAGAGTGAGTGACATCATCGTTAGAGTGAGAGGGATCGAAAAAACATTCAGGATTTTTTCTGGATAAATTGCCAGCATGGCCACAAATTAAACTCTAGACACATGATTTCCTCACCGGTTTGTAGCCACACTTGTTGTGTCTCATTTGATGTGCTCAAAACAGCAGACAGACTTACAGAATTGTCTCAGTGAGCCTAATTGTCCAGCTAGACCCGCTCCAGTGGCTCATCCACTTCAATAGAAAAGTAGGAGCTGATTTTTTTAGAAAAGCAGAAATGCCCCCCTTTTCTACCTTGCGACCCTGAGAAAAGTTTTTGCCCTACAAACATTTAATGCACATCAATGTGCTCAGGAAGGTCTCCTTCCCCAGTAGTCATGGCCACATTCTGATAAGAGTCACGGTTCTCTTTTACTGGGCTGTTTTGGGAAGCTGCTCAGAGCTCAAATCTCTCTGCTCTGCTCTGCTCTGTGTGCAGTTGGCCAGCTGTTGGGGCCAGCTCGTTATCAAAGTCTATAAATAGAACAGGTGCAGGTGCAGCCTGGCTGCTCGTTAAGATGTTTTTAAACACAGCCCCACACACACACGATAAACCAGACTGACAGAGGATGTCCACGCACAAACACAGGCATCACACTCACACAGACAGACACACACAGACACTCACACACAGTCACACATGCACACATACACAAACAGACAAACACACAAACACAACACTGTTCCACACAGTAAAATGTAAGCATGGTAGTCGCCATGGTAACTTCTGAGGGCAGGCTGCCAATCAATCAGATCATTAGGGAGAGAGGAGTTTTGTGGCGCTTAACAGTTTTACTTTCTGCACATTTACACGCAGACAGAGAGACCGTCAGACTCACACACCCAGACACACACACAGGTTTTCAGCTCACATTCATCAACCTCTCAATTATTTTATACTTTTGATGTAAACATCTCCAACAATTTATATTTTTCTCATGAATTTAAGTTCAGACGTTTAGTCTTTCCAACTCTATTAATAGTAGTACAATTACAGGTGGAGCCTAGGACATAGGACGCAGCTTTTAACATGTGTCCTATCTATCTATCTATCTATCTATCTATCTATCTATCTATCTATCTATCTATCTATCTATCTATCTATCTATCTATACCCCTCCCTATTTTTTAACCCCTCTGTCTCCTTTCTTTCTTTCTTTCTTTCTTTCTTTCTTTCTTTCTTTCTTTCTTTCTTTCTTTCTTTCTTTCTTTCTTTCTTTCTTTCTTTCTTTCTTCTAATCCTTCATTTGTATTTTACGTAACTTTTTATATCCTTCCCTCTCTATCCATCCATCCATCCATCCATCCATCCATCTACCTCTTTCTATCTATCATCCCCCTCTCTTTTTCTTCTTTCTTTCTTTCTTTCTTTCTTTCTTTCTTTCTTTCTTTCACTCCATTTCTGTCTTTTTACTTCTTTGTTTGTTTGATTGTTTCTTTCTTTCTTTCTATTCCTTTTCTCTTCCTTTGTTTTTACTCCATTTCTTTCTTTCTTTCTTTCTTTCTTTCTTTCTTTCTTTCTTTCTTTCTTTCTTTCTTTCTTTCACTCCATTTCTGTCTTTTTACTTCTTTGTTTGTTTGATTCTTTCTTTCTTTCTTTCTTTCTACTCCTTTTCTCTTCCTTTGTTTTTACTCCATTTCTTTCTTTCTTTCTTTCTTTCTTTCTTTCACTCCATTTCTGTCTTTTTACTTCTTTCTTTGTTTGATTCTTTCTTTCTTTCTTTCTTTCTTTCTTTCTTTCTTTCTTTCTTTCTGTCCTTTTCTTTTTTCTCTCTTGTTTCAATCTTTCTTTCTTTCTTTCAACAATTTCTTCAGCTCATTCAGCATTCACACCATTTCCATTCTTGGAAATGTTTTTTCTAGTTAGGGCCACGGGCAATCGCACCGGGCACTGGTCCCAACAGCTATGAAATAGCTGCAGGGACCAGTGCCCGGGCGAAGCCCGGGCACTACTGTTATTGTGTGGATTTTTTCTTCTTATTATTATTTTTCCACTTCCGGCCGATTTTCGATGCGCTACTAGTCCTGCAACTCGAAGAGTTGCAGGACATATTATATATCAAAACGTGCGTCCTGGTCGGGATCGCTGTGCTATTACTTTTCTCAACAGTTTATGAATTTTTCGCGACGTAGTCGCGAAAAACTGCGCAAAAATTTTGCATGTAAGTCAATGGGACGGGCGGAAAAAAAAGACCGAAAAAGACCAATCATTGGAGTTTAACAAACGTCTACTGCTCAGGCATACTTTCACCTAGAGACTCCATTTAAACTTTAAACAGTAGACACAAGTCTTGTGTATTGTCGTATTACTCCACGTTTTGATAGGTCATATAGTTTTTGATCAATCCCTGATCAATGACCATGATCATTTTTGGAGAAATTATGAGTTTATAATGGGTGTGTATTGCATGGAATGTTCGTGTCAGAGTGCGTGACATCATCGGTTAGAGTGGGAGAGAGTGAAGAAACATTCTGTATTTTTTCTGGATAAACTGTGACCACGGCCACAATTTACACTCTACAGACATAATTTTTTCAGAATTTGTAAGACAAACTTGTTATCTCTCATGTCATGTGCTCAAAATATCAGAGAGACTTACAGAATTGACAGAATCAGCCTCTGAGTGCGGCCACGTCTGTCTCTGCTCCTCATTGAGTCCAATACAAATATTTTCTGAGAGGAGCAGAACGTCCTGATGTTTTAAAACTGCCAGCGTCGCCAAAATATTTACTGTAGAAACACCAAATCGTACCGAAATTTTCAGTAAGTCCTTAGAGCAACGTTGATCTGTGTTTTGTTCTGATAGGAGTTACCGTTTTGTCATGCTAAGCCTAATTGTGAGACCGGTTTAGAGGCAGAAAATGGCTCTTTTTCTCCACGTTTCTGTCTGTCTCAGCCTGCGGGGGCCCCTATCGCCGTGGTAACCTCTTTGATCCTCAGGCCAGAGCTCGTTAACTTCATAAACAATCCACCTGGCGCTCGTTTAAATGTTTATAAACACAGACACAGCTAAATCAGACTGACACAGGATGCAGCTACTAACTAACTATGTGACAAGTCAGTCACACACACACACACACACAGACTCTAGAGCCAGCTTCATGTGATTACAGTCACACACACACACACACACACACACACACACACACACACACACACACACACACACACACAGGTAACCTAATGTGGTTACAGCTCCTCCATATCAGTGCTTATAGAAAGATGATCATGTGTCTGTCTGATCAGCTCTGTCTTGACCTTAAGATCGTGGGTTTGATTCCCATGTTGACAGAGATGGCACAACCCGCAGTAGCTCCCGTGGCCCATTCAAAATTTCCCGAGAGGAAATTTTCTAGTTATTAGGGCCACGGGCAATCGCCCCGGGCACTGGTCCCAACAGCTATGAAATAGCTGCAGGGACCAGTGCCCGGGCGAAGCCCGGGCACTACTGTTATTGTGTGGATTTTTTCCTAGTTAGTGTGACTGCTGAAGCAGTCACACTATTGTTCTTCTGTTTGGCCATTTTCTTCCGCCTTTTTACGGTCTTCTTCTAGTCCTTCATACTTTGTGCTATTTCAACAATTCATATATCAAAACGTGCAGCTTTTTTTGAACTTTATCGGCATTACTTTTCTCTTTTTAACTATTTATACTTTTTCAAATATTTAACTTTTTCACAAAAAATCTCACATTCATCAAAGTCTCAACCTCTCTTCTTCACAACTCCACTGTAGTGTAGGGGTTAGGGTGGATGCTTGCCAACCCTAAGGTCACTGGTTCGAATCCAAGGGAAGAACTCTTGTTATGTTATGTTGAATTCTGCTCTCCTCCCCCGCCTTCAATTGGTTACAGGTGTTTGTTATCTCCTTGATTACTCATACCAGTTTGCAGCACATCATCACATTACAATGAATGACAACAGTTTTGAAAGCAGTGTGCTCTCTGTAGCCGAGTGGCAGAGTAAAGGCCTAGTGATCATATGGTCATGGGTTCGATTCCTGCCTCAGTCTTTTCACTTCATTGCTTGACTTTTGATTCCAATTATTCAGCTGTCATTGGACAGTCTTTGATTCCTCATAGTATAAAGCTCATTGTAACTCAGGTTCTCTGTGGCCATATGGTTAGTGCTCAGCCTGAAATTCACAGACATTTTCATTCTGAGTCATTCAAGCTTGACTCTCAAGCTTTCTTGATGTTGACAGTGTGCAGATCATTAACAGACAACAGTCTCTACAACTGTGTGTGCACTGTGGCCTAGAGGCAGAGTGGAAGTCTAATGACCATGAGGATGTGGGTTCGATTCCGACCTTGGTCAAACATTTGTATGGTGATCACTGCTTGCACTATTTGCTAATTCTGCAACAGCGTTCAGTTGCTGTCAGCAGTCACACCATTTCCATTCTTGGAAATGCTTTTTCTAAGAACAATAGTGTGACTGCTTCAGCAGTCACACTATTGTTCTTCTGTTTGGCCATTTTCTTCCGCCTTTTTACGGTCTTCTTCTAGTCCTTCATACTTTGTGCTATTTCAACAATTCATATATCAAAACGTGCAGCTTTTTTTGAACTTTATCGGCATTACTTTTCTCTTTTTAACTATTTATACTTTTTCAAATATTTAACTTTTTCACAAAAAATCTCACATTCATCAAAGTCTCAACCTCTCTTCTTCACAACTCCACTGTAGTGTAGGGGGTAGGGTAACTGGTTGCCAACCCTGAGGTCACTGGTTCGAATCCAAGGGAAGAATTCTTGTTATGTTATGTTGAATTCTGCTCTCCTCCCCCGCCTTCAATTGGTTACAGGTGTTTGTTATCTCCTTGATTACTCGTACCAGTTTGCAGCACATCATCACATTACAATGAATGACAACAGTCTTGAAAGCAGTGTGCTCTCTGTAGCCGAGTGGCAGAGTAAAGGTTTAGTGATCATATGGTCATGGGTTCGATTCCTGCCTCAGTCTTTTCACTTCATTGCTTGACTTTTGATTCCAATTATTCAGCTGTCATTGGACAGTCTTTGATTCCTCATAGTATAAAGCTCATTGTAACTCAGGTTCTCTGTGGCCATATGGTTAGTGCTCAGCCTGAAATTCACAGACATTTTCATTCTAAGTCATTCAAGCTTGACTCTCAAGCTTTCTTGATGTTGACAGTGTGCAGATCATCAACAGACAACAGTCTCTGCAATTGTGTGTGCACTGTGGCCTAGAGGCAGAGTGGAAGTCTAATGACCATGAGGATGTGGGTTCGATTCTGACCTTGGTCAAACATTTGTATGGTGATCACTGCTTGCACTATTTGCTAATTCTGCAACAGCGTTCAGTTGCTGTCAGCAGTCACACCATTTCCATTCTTGGAAATGCTTTTTCTAGTTTTTATTATTTTTCATCTTCCGGACGATTTTCGATTCGCTACTAGTCCTGCAACTCTTCGAGTTGCAGGACAAATTATATATCAAAACGTGCGGTTTGATCGGGATCGGGGTGCTATTACTTTTCTCAACAGTTTACGAATTTTTCGCGACGTAGTCGCGAAAAACTGCGCAAAAAATTTGCATGTAAGTCAATGGGACGGGCGAAAAAAAAAGAGCGAAAAAGACCAATCATTGGAGTTTAACAAACGTCTACTGCTCAGGCATACTTTCACCTAGAGACTTCATTTAAACTTTAAACAGTAGACACAAGTCTTGTGTATTGTCGTATTACTCCACGTTTTGATAGGTCATATAGTTTTTGATCAATCCCTGATCAATGACCATGATCATTTTTGGAGAAATTATGAGTTTATAATGGGTGTGTATTGCATGGAATGTTCGTGTCAGAGTGCGTGACATCATCGGTTAGAGTGGGAGAGAGTGAAGAAACATTCTGTATTTTTTCTGGATAAATTGCCACCACGGCCACAATTTACACTCTACAGACATAATTTTTTCAGAATTTGTAAGACAAACTTGTTATCTCTCATGTCATGTGCTCAAAATATCAGAGAGACTTACAGAACTTACAGAATCAGCCTCTGAGTGCGGCCACGTCTGTCCCTGCTCCTCATTGAGTCCAATACAAATATTTTCTGAGAGGAGCAGAACGGCCTGATGTTTTAAAACTGCCAGCGTCGCCAAAATATTTACTGTAGAAACACCAAATCGTACCGAAATTTTCAGTAAGTCCTTAGAGCAACATTGATCTGTGTTTTGTTCTGATAGGAGTTACCGTTTTGTCATGCTAAGCCTAATTGTGAGGCCGGTTTAGAGGCAGAAAATGGCTGTTTTTCTCCACGTTTCTGTCTGTCTCAGCCTGCGGGGGCCCCTATCGCCGTGGTAACCTCTTTGATCCTCAGGCCAGAGCTCGTTAACTTCATAAACAATCCACCTGGCGCTCGTTTAAATGTTTATAAACACAGACACAGCTAAATCAGACTGACACAGGATGCAGCTACTAACTAACTATGTGACAAGTCAGTCACACACACACACACAGACTCTAGAGCCAGCTTCATGTGATTACAGTCACACACACACACACACACACACACACACACACACACACACACACACACACGTAACCTAATGTGGTTACAGCTCCTCCATATCAGTGCTTATAGAAAGATGATCATGTGTCTGTCTGATCAGCTCTGTCTTGACCTTAAGATCGTGGGTTTGATTCCCATGTTGACAGAGATGGCACAACCCGCAGTAGCTCCCGTGGCCCATTCAAAATTTCCGGAGAGGAAATTTTCTAGTTATTATTAGTGTGAATGCTGGAAGCATTCACAGTATTGTTATTCTGTTCGGCCATTTTGTTTCTTTAAACTTATTAGTGTGAATGCTGGAAGCATTCACAGTATTGTTATTCTGTTCGGCCATTTTGTTTCTTTAAACTTATTATTATTATTATTATTATTCTGAGTCTTCTTCCCTTTTTCTGTGTTTAACTACTTCATCATACTTTGTGCTATTTCAACAATTCATATATCAAAACGTGCAGCTTTTTCAGGACATTTATGCTATTATTTTTCTCTTTCATACTATTTATACTTTTTAAAATATTTAACTTTTTCTGCAATTTTTTTCCCATAGGAATACATTGAAACAGTCGTCAAACTCTTCAAATCTTCTGCTTCATTCAGCCTCTAATAGCTTCAGCATACTTTCAGCTACAGACTTCATTCAACTTTTAAACTGTTCACAAACCTTTCAACTATTCAGCTATATCTCAGCTTATTGATATCTTCAACAGTTTCAGATATATGTATAGTTTTAAAATCATTAAAATTTCTGACAAAATTCAGATTTAACATGAAAGTCAATGGGACGGAATGTTCGGACGTTGGCAGTTGGTAGAGTGACAGAGGGTCTAAAAATCCTCTCACATTTTTCTCTCTATCCTGCCAGCACGGCCACAGATTACACTCTACACACATAATTTCGGGCATGCTTGTAGACAAGCTCATCCTTGATCTCTTCATGTGCTCAAAAAACCAGAGAGACGAACACAATTTAAACTGGGAGCCTCCGAGTGCAGCCAGTTCCCCCTCTCCTCTCATTGACTCCCATTCAAAAGTAGGCGCTGATTTTCTAAACGTCCCAAAGTTTCCAACCTGCGACCCAATCAACAATTTTTACTCTAGAAACACCAAAGTGACATGGACGCGTTCAGCAAGGTCTTATGGTTCGGAAAATGTAAACCTTTTGCTCGTACTAAGTACAGATTTGTCGTACATTAGATCTGTTTGAGGGTGTCACAGAGCAGTTAAAGCCTATGGTTAAAGCTGCCACCATACCTTAAAGCCACCAGCCAACAGTTACATGGTAACCTCACCATGGCAACCTCACCATGGTAACCTCACCATGGCAACGTCACCATGGCAACGCACACACATTCTCTCTATTTGACTGTCTGTCGGTCACACACACAAATGGACACACACTGACCATACACACATATCCAACACACACACACACACACACGGACACACACACACACACACACACACGGACACACACTGACCATACACACATATCCAACACACACACACACACACACACACACACACACTGACCATACACACATATCCAACACACATATATTTTTTATTAGAGTAATTTGAGTGTACTTAAAATGTTAATTTTTCTTTCACCACAATCTTCAACAATTCAAATAATTTCCAACCACCTAGATATTGTTTAATCTATATTAGTAATAGTCCAACAATGTATTCATGCTGTCATGTTTAAATATATTTGAGTAGACTTCAGCTTTTCAATTTCTTTATGCTAATCTTCAACAATTTAAATAATTTCCAATCATTTCATACAAAATAAACCTCCTTCTTACAGGTTCCATTTGTTAATCTATTTTCACTTATTACTTTAGCCATGTTAGCACTTGTTTATCTGTTTTCTGTAGCAGTGCTTTTTGCAGCTGACTGCAGACTCCTCAACTGTTAGACTTAATAATGCAGGATTTTCCAACACATTCCTCTGCCTTTTCAACATTTCTACTGCTTTTAGACTAAACACACATTTATTACACTTAAACCTAAACAATTCAGGATTTTTTCCATCACGTCATGTCAATCAGCTTCCTGCTTACATGTTCCTTCTTTTTAATCTATTCTCACTTGTTGCTTCAGCTATGTTACTGCTGGTTCATCAGTTTTCCTTGCTGTGGCTAGCTGCAGATTTCAACTCTTCAACTGTTAAACATCTTCAACATGCAGGATTTTAACATTTTCTTCTCCTTTTTTTTTTTTTTTTTTACATTTCTACTGCTTTTTGTCCTTAAAAAGGCATTAATCTTCAAGTTATATATTTCAGCTTCAACGTTAGACTTTTTCAACAGTTCTTCAGCTAATTCAACTTTGTTTCAATGATTTCTTCAGCTTATTCAGCATTGCTTCAGCAATAGCGTTCAGCTGCTTACAGCATTCACACGCATTTTCTGCAGGAAATGCTTTCTTTTTCTAGTTATTATTATTATTATTATTCTGAGTCTTCTTCCCTTTTTCTGTGTTTAACTACTTCTTCATACTTTGTGCTATTTGAACAATTCATATATCAAAACGTGCAGCTTTTTCAGGACATTTATGCTATTATTTTTCTCTTTCATACTATTTATACTTTTTAAAATATTTAACTTTTTCTGCAATTTTTTTCCCATAGGAATACATTGAAACAGTCGTCAAACTCTTCAAATCTTCTGCTTCATTCAGCCTCTAATAGCTTCAGCATACTTTCAGCTACAGACTTCATTCAACTTTTAAACTGTTCACAAACCTTTCAACTATTCAGCTATATCTCAGCTTATTGATATCTTCAACAGTTTCAGATATATGTATAGTTTTAAAATCATTAAAATTTCTGACAAAATTCAGATTTAACATGAAAGTCAATGGGACGGAATGTTCGGACGTTGGCAGTTGGTAGAGTGACAGAGGGTCTAAAAATCCTCTCACATTTTTCTCTCTATCCTGCCAGCACGGCCACAGATTACACTCTACACACATAATTTCGGGCATGCTTGTAGACAAGCTCATCCTTGATCTCTTCATGTGCTCAAAAAACCAGAGAGACGAACACAATTTAAACTGGGAGCCTCCGAGTGCAGCCAGTTCCCTCTCTCCTCCCATTGACTCCCATTCAAAAGTAGGCGCTGATTTTCTAAACGTCCCAAAGTTTCCAACCTGCGACCCAATCAACAATTTTTACTCTAGAAACACCAAAGTGACATGGACGCGTTCAGCAAGGTCTTATGGTTCGGAAAATGTAAACCTTTTGCTCGTACTAAGTACAGATTTGTCGTACATTAGATCTGTTTGAGGGTGTCACAGAGCAGTTAAAGCCTATGGTTAAAGCTGCCACCATACCTTAAAGCCACCAGCCAACAGTTACATGGTAACCTCAACATGGCAACCTCACCATGGTAACCTCACCATGGCAACGTCACCATGGCAACGCACACACATTCTCTCTATTTGACTGTCTGTCGGTCACACACACAAATGGACACACACTGACCATACACACATATCCAACACACACACACACACACACACACACGGACACACACACACACACACACGGACACACACTGACCATACACACATATCCAACACACACACACACACACACACACACACACACACACACACACACACACACACACACACACGGACACACACTGACCATACACACATATCCAACACACATATAATTTTTATTAGAGTAATTTGAGTGTACTTAAAATGTTAATTTTTCTTTCACCACAATCTTCAACAATTCAAATAATTTCCAACCACCTAGATATTGTTTAATCTATATTAGTAATAGTCCAACAATGTATTCATGCTGTCATGTTTAAATATATTTGAGTAGACTTCAGCTTTTCAATTTCTTTATGCTAATCTTCAACAATTTAAATAATTTCCAATCATTTCATACAAAATAAACCTCCTTCTTACAGGTTCCATTTGTTAATCTATTTTCACTTATTACTTTAGCCATGTTAGCACTTGTTTATCTGTTTTCTGTAGCAGTGCTTTTTGCAGCTGACTGCAGACTCCTCAACTGTTAGACTTAATAATGCAGGATTTTCCAACACATTCCTCTGCCTTTTCAACATTTCTACTGCTTTTAGACTAAACACACATTTATTACACTTAAACCTAAACAATTCAGGATTTTTTCCATCACGTCATGTCAATCAGCTTCCTGCTTACATGTTCCTTCTTTTTAATCTATTCTCACTTGTTGCTTCAGCTATGTTACTGCTGGTTCATCAGTTTTCCTTGCTGTGGCTAGCTGCAGATTTCAACTCTTCAACTGTTAAACATCTTCAACATGCAGGATTTTAACATTTTCTTCTCCTTTTTTTTTTTTTTTTTTTACATTTCTACTGCTTTTTGTCCTTAAAAAGGCATTAATCTTCAAGTTATATGTTTCAGCTTCAACGTTAGACTTTTTCAACAGTTCTTCAGCTAATTCAACTTTGTTTCAATGATTTCTTCAGCTTATTCAGCATTGCTTCAGCAATAGCGTTCAGCTGCTTACAGCATTCACACGCATTTTCTGCAGGAAATGCTTTCTTTTTCTAGTTCTCCTTCATCTTCCGGACGAATTTCGATTCGCAACTAGTCCTGCAACTCGAAGAGTTGCAGGACATATTATATATCAAAACGTGCGGCTTGATCGGGATCACTGTGCTATTACTTGTCTCAACAGTTTACGAATTTTTCGCGACGTAAGTCGCGATTTACTGCGCAAAAATTTGCATGTAAGTCAATGGGACGGGCGAAAAAAAAAGAGCGAAAAAGACCAATCATTGGAGTTTAACAAACGTCTACTGCTCAGGCATACTTTCACCTAGAGACTCCATTTAAACTTTAAACAGTAGACACAAGTCTTGTGTATTGTCCTATTACTCCACGTTTTGATAGGTCATATAGTTTTTGATCAATCCCTGATCAATGACCATGATCATTTTTGGAGAAATTATGAGTTTATAATGGGTGTGTATTGCATGGAATGTTCGTGTCAGAGTGCGTGACATCATTGGTTAGAGTGGGAGAGAGTGAAGAAAAATTCTGTATTTTTTCTGGATAAACTGTGACCACGGCCACAATTTACACTCTACAGACATAATTTTTTCAGAATTTGTAAGACAAACTTGTTATCTCTCATGTCATGTGCTCAAAATATCAGAGAGACTTACAGAATTGACAGAATCAGCCTCTGAGTGCGGCCACGTCTGTCTCTGCTCCTCATTGAGTCCAATACAAATATTTTCTGAGAGGAGCAGAACGGCCTGATGTTTTAAAACTGCCAGCGTCGCCAAAATATTTACTGTAGAAACACCAAATCGTACCGAAATTTTCAGTAAGTCCTTAGAGCAACGTTGATCTGTGTTTTGTTCTGATAGGAGTTACCGTTTTGTCATGCTAAGCCTAATTGTGAGACCGGTTTAGAGGCAGAAAATGGCTCTTTTTCTCCACGTTTCTGTCTGCCTCAGCCTGCGGGGGCCCCTATCGCCGTGGTAACCTCTTTGATCCTCAGGCCAGAGCTCGTTAACTTCATAAACAATCCACCTGGCGCTCGTTTAAATGTTTATAAACACAGACACAGCTAAATCAGACTGACACAGGATGCAGCTACTAACTAACTATGTGTCAAGTCAGTCACACACACACACACAGACTCTAGAGCCAGCTCCATGTGATTACAGTCACACACACACACACACACACACACACACAAACACACACACACCTTCATGTGATTAAAACACAGTTAACGTGCAACAGAATTTAAACTTAAACCATGATTTAATCTGGTTTTAAAGTTAAACCTTGTTGGTGACACACACACACACACACACACACACACACACACACACACACACACACACACACACACACACACACACACACACACACACACACACACACACACACACACACACACACACACACACACACACACACACACACACTTAACCTAATGTGGTTACAGCTCCTCCATATCAGTGCTTATAGAAAGATGATCATGTGTCTGTCTGATCAGCTCTGTCTTGACCTTAAGATCGTGGGTTTGATTCCCATGTTGACCGAGATGGCAAAATCGGCAGTAGCCCCGCGGCCCATTCAAAATTTCCCGAGAGGAAATTTTCTAGTTAGGGCCACGGGCAATCGCACCGGGCACTGATCCCTACAGCTATGAAATAGCTGCAGGGACCAGTGCCCGGGCAAAGCCCGGGCACTACTGTTATTGTGTGGATTTTTTCCTAGTTATTTTTCCACTTCCGGCCAACTTTCGGTTCGCTACTAGTCCTGCAACTCTTCGAGTTGCAGGACAAATTATATATCAAAATGTGCGTCCTGATCGGGATCGGTGTGCTATTACTTTTCTCAACAGTGTACGAATTATTCGCGACGTAAGTCGCGATTTACTGCGCAAAATTTTTGCATGTAAGTCAATGGGACGGGCGGGAAAAAAAGAGCGAAAAAGACCAATCATTGGAGTTTAACAAAAGTCTACTGCTCAGGCATACTTTCACCTAGAGACTCCATTTAAACTTTAAACAGTAGACACAAGTCTTGTGTATTGTCGTATTACTCCACGTTTTGATAGGTCATATAGTTTTTGATCAATCCTTGATCAATGACCATGATCATTTTTGGAGAAATTATGAGTTTATAATGGGTGTGTATTGCATAGAATGTTCGTGTCAGAGTGCGTGACATCATCGGTTAGAGTGGGAGAGAGTGAAGAAACATTCTGTATTTTTTCTGGATAAACTGTGAGCACGGCCACAATTTACACTCTACAGACATAATTTTTTCAGAATTTGTAAGACAAACTTGTTATCTCTCATGTCATGTGCTCAAAATATCAGAGAGACTTACAGAACTTACAGAATCAGCCTCTGAGTGCGGCCACGTCTGTCCCTGCTCCTCATTGAGTCCAATACAAATATTTTCTGAGAGGAGCAGAACGGCCTAATGTTTTAAAACTGCCAGCGTCGCCAAAATATTTACTGTAGAAACACCAAATCGTACCGAAATTTTCAGTAAGTCCTTAGAGCAACGTTGATCTGTGTTTTGTTCTGATAGGAGTTACCGTTTTGTCATGCTGAGCCTAATTGTGAGACCGGTTTAGAGGCAGAAAATGGCTCTTTTTCTCCACGTTTCTGTCTGCCTCAGCCTGCGGGGGCCCCTATCGCCGTGGTAACCTCTTTGATCCTCAGGCCAGAGCTCGTTAACTTCATAAACAATCCACCTGGCGCTCGTTTAAATGTTTATAAACACAGACACAGCTAAATCAGACTGACACAGGATGCAGCTACTAACTAACTACAACACACACACAGACTCTAGAGCCAGCTTCATGTGATTACAGTTACACACACACACACACACACACACACACACACACACACACACACACACACACACACACACACACACACACACACACACACACACACACACACACACACACACACACACACAGTTAACCTAATGTGGTTACAGCTCCTCCATATCAGTGCTTATAGAAAGATGATCATGTCTGTCTGATCAGCTCTGTCTTGACCTTAAGATCGTGGGTTTGATTCCCATGTTGACAGAGATGGCACAACCCGCAGTAGCTCCCGTGGCCCATTCAAAATTTCCCGAGAGGAAATTTTCTAGTTATTAGTGTGACTGCTGAAGCAGTCACACTATTGTTCTTCTGTTTGGCCATTTTCTTCCGCCTTTTTACGGTCTTCTTCTAGTCCTTCATACTTTGTGCTATTTCAACAATTCATATATCAAAACGTGCAGCTTTTTTTGAACTTTATCGGCATTACTTTTCTCTTTTTAACTATTTATACTTTTTAAAATATTTAACTTTTTCACAAAAAATCTCACATTCATCAAAGTCTCAACCTCTCTTCTTCACAACTCCACTGTAGTGTAGGCGTTAGGGTGCATGCTTGCCAACCCTAAGATCACTGGTTCGAATCCAAGGGAAGAACTCTTGTTATGTTATGTTGAATTCTGCTCTCCTCCCCCGCCTTCAATTGGTTACAGGTGTTTGTTATCTCCTTGATTACTCGTACCAGTTTGCAGCACATCATCACATTACAATGAATGACAACAGTCTTGAAAGCAGTGTGCTCTCTGTAGCCGAGTGGCAGAGTAAAGGTTTAGTGATCATATGGTCATGGGTTCGATTCCTGCCTCAGTCTTTTCACTTCATTGCTTGACTTTTGATTCCAATTATTCAGCTGTCATTGGACAGTCTTTGATTCCTCATAGTATAAAGCTCATTGTAACTCAGGTTCTCTGTGGCCATATGGTTAGTGCTCAGCCTGAAATTCACAGACATTTTCATTCTAAGTCATTCAAGCTTGACTCTCAAGCTTTCTTGATGTTGACAGTGTGCAGATCATTAACAGACAACAGTCTCTGCAACTGTGTGTGCACCGTGGCCTAGAGGCACAGTGGAAGTCTAATAACCATGAGGATGTGGGTTCGATTCTGACCTTGGTCAAACATTTGTATGGTGATCACAGCTTGCACTATTTGCTAATTCTGCAACAGCGTTCAGTTGCTGTCAGCAGTCACACCATTTCCATTCTTGGAAATGCTTTTTCTAGTTATTAGTGTGACTGCTGAAGCAGTCACACTATTGTTCTTCTGTTTGGCCATTTTCTTCCGCCTTTTTACGGTCTTCTTCTAGTCCTTCATACTTTGTGCTATTTCAACAATTCATATATCAAAACGTGCAGCTTTTTTTGAACTTTATCGGCATTACTTTTCTCTTTTTAACTATTTATACTTTTTCAAATATTTAACTTTTTCACAAAAAATCTCACATTCATCAAAGTCTCAACCTGTCTTCTTCACAACTCCACTGTAGTGTAGTGGGTAGGGTAACTGCTTGCCAACCCTAAGGTCACTGGTTCGAATCCAAGGGAAGAACTCTTGTTATGTTATGTTGAATTCTGCTCTCCTCCCCCGCCTTCAATTGGTTACAGGTGTTTGTTATCTCCTTGATTACTCATACCAGTTTGCAGCACATCATCACATTACAATGAATGACAACAGTTTTGAAAGCAGTGTGCTCTCTGTAGCCGAGTGGCAGAGTAAAGGTTTAGTGATCATATGGTCATGGGTTCGATTCCTGCCTCAGTCTTTTCACTTCATTGCTTGACTTTTGATTCCAATTATTCAGCTGTCATTGGACAGTCTTTGATTCCTCATAGTATAAAGCTCATTGTAACTCAGGTTCTCTGTGGCCATATGGTTAGTCCTCAGCCTGAAATTCACAGACATTTTCATTCTAAGTCATTCAAGCTTGACTCTCAAGCTTTCTTGATGTTGACAGTGTGCAGATCATTAACAGACAACAGTCTCTGCAACTGTGTGTGCACTGTGGCCTAGAGGCAGAGTGGAAGTCTAAAGACCATGAGGATGTGGGTTCGATTCTGACCTTGGTCAAACATTTGTATGGTGATCACAGCTTGCACTATTTGCTAATTCTGCAACAGCGTTCAGTTGCTGTCAGCAGTCACACCATTTCCATTCTTGGAAATGCTTTTTCTAGTTATTATTATTTTTCCACTTCCGGCCGATTTTCGATGCGCTACTAGTCCTGCAACTCGAAGAGTTGCAGGACAAATTATATATCAAAACGTGCGTCCTGATCGGGATCGGTGTGCTATTACTTTTCTCAACAGTTTATGAATTTTTCGCGACGTAGTCGCGAAAAACTGCGCAAAAATTTTGCATGTAAGTCAATGGGACGGACGGAAAAAAAAGACCGAAAAAGACCAATCATTGGAGTTTAACAAAAGTCTACTGCTCAGGCATACTTTCACCTAGAGACTCCATTTAAACTTTAAACAGTAGACACAAGTCTTGTGTATTGTCGTATTACTCCACGTTTTGATAGGTCATATAGTTTTTGATCAATCCCTGATCAATGACCATGATCATTTTTGGAGAAATTATGAGATTATAATGGGTGTGTATTGCATAGAATGTTCGTGTCAGAGTGCGTGACATCATCGGTTAGAGTGGGAGAGAGTGAAGAAACATTCTGTATTTTTTCTGGATAAACTGTGAGCACGGACACAATTTACACTCTACAGACATAATTTTTTCAGAATTTGTAAGACAAACTTGTTATCTCTCATGTCATGTGCTCAAAATATCAGAGAGACTTACAGAACTTACAGAATCAGCCTCTGAGTGCGGCCACGTCTGTCCCTGCTCCTCATTGAGTCCAATACAAATATTTTCTGAGAGGAGCAGAACGGCCTGATGTTTTAAAACTGCCAGCGTCGCCAAAATATTTACTGTAGAAACACCAAATCGTACCGAAATTTTCAGTAAGTCCTTAGAGCAACGTTGATCTGTGTTTTGTTCTGATCAACACAGTCTCACCCCTTTGCGTCAAACGGTTGACGCTTGGTCAAGGCCCCTTACGTCAATATAGTGACGTGGAGGGGGTACCCTCGAGGTCGTTTCTCGACGAATAGGGCCACTCATAGACTTGAATGCAAATCCCTCATCGTCGGATTTTGACGAAGGGGGGCGGGACCGTTTCTCCCTCACTCCCAGTGCGTCAACAGCCTGACGAACGGTCACTGTCCCTCCTCGTCACATGCCTGACTCATTAGGTGCCCGTTTTTCGTCAGGTTTTGACGCGCTCGGCTTTCAGTTGATTCCAATGCAGTTCCCTTCGCGGCGATATGTGACGCTCAGAGCAAGTGATCCAGCCGACCCGGCTGCGGCACTGACAGACGCTGTGAGCAGAGAATAACTTTTTTTTTTTTTTTTTTTTTAACTTTTCCTTAAATCTTTATTGAACCTGATGCTGCTGTGTCTGACGTAACTTTCGGCAAGGACGTCCTTTCGGTTATTTATTTATTTATTTATTTAGTGATCATGGTGTTTGGTGCAGAATAATCAATCAATCAATAAATAAATAAATTACGTCCTTGTCGGAAGCTGCGTCAGACCAGGAGGGGGGGGGGGTTGTGGATTCTACAGGTGAAGACCACTTCCGCGTTCAAAAAGCTGCTCTGTTTAATCAATATTCTGAAGAAAGATCTGATTATTAGCCACAACGCTGTAACCATCCAAGGAAGACTGTGTAACAATATTATGTGCTTCTGCTGAGTCCAAAAGCCCTGTGTAATATCAACTTTATTTTAAGAAAACACGCTTTGTTTCCAATGTCATATCACGGAGAAGCACTACATTACCCATAATCCTCATATTTATCAGCGACGTGTCTGATTGGTTGAGCTTGCTGTTACCAGCAAATGAAAAAATAAAACAAATTGAGCTTATATTATTTTCTTAGTAACTAAAAGGTCTTAACATCTTTTTTGTTTTCAACATTGAATAAAAAAAGGGTGCTATATTGTTAAAATTCAACAATAAAGTGCATAAAAGTTGGCTTGACTTCTTTCTTTTTTTTCATAATTTTCACCAGCATCTTTCTGGTCCACATCACATCATATTTATTGTAATTTTTAATTCAATGAGTGACATTTTATTTTTTATCTGAAAAACATTATTATGAATTCAAGGGTCAGAGGTCACTGATTAGTGTTAAATTTAACCTTTTTGACCCTGTTTCCTTGAATAAATCACTAAGACTTTGATGCGGGAAGCTGAGATTTTGATTTGATTTTGTTCAGAGCACTAGGGACAAAGTTTCTGTAGAATTTCAGACCTGTCGGACGTCCAGAAGGGTCACAGCTGACCGTCTAGGCTCGTTTCTCGGCCTTCAAAGCCTAGATTTAGAAGCCTCTGACCTTAAAGGAGAAATGCAATTCTTTAATAGCTTCCAGGTGCTTTGGCCTATCAGGCTGAATTTTTAGCTAAAGGAGCTGGTGTACGATCAGGAAGTAGGGGAGCTGTGCATAAAGCCAATTGGTAAGTGTCAAAGGTCACAGGGGTCAAACATCAAAGTGAATCCAGCCATTCCTGCTTTTTCTCAACAAAACATACACGCTTTAAGTTATCATCATGAAATATTAATATGTTGTATATCAGAGAGTCCTCTATCAGAATATTTTGGTCCCGTTGCTCTAGGGGCCCCGGGGGGCCACTTGGCTTTCCCATGCTCCCGCAGAGTTGGGTCTCGGGGTGATGGATAAGGGCCTCACCATGAGTCCACAGGCCAAGTTTCAAGTGATTTGGTCGGTTTCTATGGAAACGGCGGCCTCAAGGATACAGAGGAATGCGACTGTTTGAAGCCCCGCCTCTCGAAAAGTAATGGCTCAATCAGGACCAAACACACATCTACGCGTTCGTCTTGGGCCCCCGAACCATATATTACGAAATCAGAACTGTACGACTTTTGGAAATGTGTTTTGTCTATTTCGGCTTTTCAGACTCAGAGTCTGTCAGACTTAAAGCTTGAGAGACCCTCTTAGTCAGAAAATCCGAAATAGACAAAACACATTTCCAAAAGTCGTACAGTTCTGATTTCGTAATATATGGTTCGGGGGCCCAAGACGAACGCGTAGATGTGTGTTTGGTCCTGATTGAGCCATTACTTTTCGAGAGGCGGGGCTTCAAACAGTCGCATTCCTCTGTATCCTTGAGGCCGCCGTTTCCATAGAAACCGACCAAATCACTTGAAACTTGGCCTGTGGACTCATGGTGAGGCCCTTATCCATCACCCCGAGACCCAACTCTGCGGGAGCATGGGAAAGCCAAGTGGCCCCCCGGGGCCCCTAGAGCAACGGGACCAAAATATTCTGATAGAGGACTCTCTGATATACAACATATTAATATTTCATGATGATAACTTAAAGCGTGTATGTTTTGTTGAGAAAAAGCAGGAATGGCTGGATTCACTTTGATGTTTGACCCCTGTGACCTTTGACACTTACCAATTGGCTTTATGCACAGCTCCCCTACTTCCTGATCGTACACCAGCTCCTTTAGCTAAAAATTCAGCCTGATAGGCCAAAGCACCTGGAAGCTATTAAAGAATTGCATTTCTCCTTTAAGGTCAGAGGCTTCTAAATCTAGGCTTTGAAGGCCGAGAAACGAGCCTGGACGGTCAGCTGTGACCCTTCTGGACGTCCGACAGGTCTGAAATTCTACAGAAACTTTGTCCCTAGTGCTCTGAACAAAATCAAATCAAAATCTCAGCTTCCCGCATCAAAGTCTTAGTGATTTATTCAAGGAAACAGGGTCAAAAAGGTTAAATTTATCACTAATCAGTGACCTCTGACCCTTGAATTCATAATAATGTTTTTCAGATAAAAAATAAAATGTCACTCATTGAATTAAAAATTACAATAAATATGATGTGATGTGGACCAGAAAGATGCTGGTGAAAATTATGAAAAAAAAGAAAGAAGTCAAGCCAACTTTTATGCACTTTATTGTTGAATTTTAACAATATAGCACCCTTTTTTTATTCAATGTTGAAAACAAAAAAGATGTTAAGACCTTTTAGTTACTAAGAAAATAATATAAGCTCAATTTGTTTTATTTTTTCATTTGCTGGTAACAGCAAGCTCAACCAATCAGACACGTCGCTGATAAATATGAGGATTATGGGTAATGTAGTGCTTCTCCGTGATATGACATTGGAAACAAAGCGTGTTTTCTTAAAATAAAGTTGATATTACAAAGGGCTTTTAGACTCAGCAGAAGCACATAATATTGTTACACAGTCTTCCTTGAATGGTTACAGCGTTGTGGCTAATAATCAGATCTTTCTTCAGAATAGCTATTGATTAAACAGAGCAGCTTTTTGAACGCGGAAGTGGTCTTCACCTGTAGAATCCACAACCCCCCCCCCCCTCCTGGTCTGACGCAGCTTCCGACAAGGACGTAATTTATTTATTTATTGATTGATTATTCTGCACCAAACACCATGATCACTAAATAAATAAATAACTAAATAACCGAAAGGACGTCCTTGCCGAAAGTTACGTCAGACACAGCAGCATCAGGTTCAATAAAGATTTAAGGAAAAGTTAAAAAAAAAAAAAAAAAAAAAAGTTTTCCTCTGCTCACAGCGTCTGTCAGTGCCGCAGCCGGGTCGGCTGGATCACTTGCTCTGAGCGTCACATATCGCCGCGAAGGGAACTGCATTGGAATCAACTGAAAGCCGAGCGCGTCAAAACCTGACGAAAAACGGGCACCTAATGAGTCAGGCATGTGACGAGGAGGGACAGTGACCGTTCGTCAGGTTGTTGACGCACTGGGAGTGAGGGAGAAACGGCCCCGCCCCCCTTCGTCAAAATCCGACAATGAGGGATTTGCATTCAAGTCTATGAGTGGCCCTATTCGTCGAGAAACGACCTCGAGGGTACCCCCTCCACGTCACTATATTGACGTAAGGGGCCTTGACCAAGCGTCAACCGTTTGACGCAAAGGGGTGAGACTGTGTTGTTCTGATAGGAGTTACCGTTTTGTCATGCTAAGCCTAATTGTGAGACCGGTTTAGAGGCAGAAAATGGCTCTTTTTGTCCACGTTTCTGTCTGTCTCAGCCTGCGGGGGCCCCTATCGCCGTGGTAACCTCTTTGATCCTCAGGCCAGAGCTCGTTAACTTCATAAACAATCCACCTGGCGCTCGTTTAAATGTTTATAAACACAGACACAGCTAAATCAGACTGACACAGGATGCAGCTACTAACTAACTATGTGTCAAGTCAGTCACACACACACACACACAGACTCTAGAGCCAGCTTCATGTGATTACAGTCACACACACACACACACACACACACACACACACACACACACACACACACACACACACACACACACAGACTCTCGAGCCAGCTTCATGTGATTACAGTCACACACACACACACACACACACACAAACACACACACACACACCTTCATGTGATTAAAACACAGTTAACGTGCAACAGAATTTAAACTTAAACCATGATTTAATCTGGCTTTAAAGTTAAACCTTGTTGGTGTCACACACACAGACACACACAGACACACACACACACACACACACACACACACACACAGGTAACCTAATGTGGTTACAGCTCCTCCATATCAGTGCTTATAGAAAGATGATCATGTGTCTGTCTGATCAGCTCTGTCTTGACCTTAAGATCGTGGGTTTGATTCCCATGTTGACAGAGATGGCACAACCCGCAGTAGCTCCCGTGGCCCATTCAAAATTTCCCGAGAGGAAATTTTCTAGTTCCTTTTAACTCTTAAGTATATTACGGTTTCATTAGTGTGAATGCTGATTAAAATCTTTATACTTATTTTGTACTTACTCTGTCATTTTTCTGTGAGTAACTAGTCCCTTATACTATTTCAACAATTCATATATCAAAACATGCAGCTTTTTCTGGACATTATTGCTATTATTTATCTTTTTTTCATACGATTTATACTTTTTAAAAATATTCAGCTTTTTCTGCATTTTTTTTTCTCATCAAGAATGAATGGGAACAGTCTTCAAACTCTTCATATCTTCTGCTTCTTTGAACTTCAACTACTTCAGCATACTTTCAGTTACTGACTTCATTCAACCTTTAATACGTTCACAACATTTTCAACCTCAGCCATCACTCAGCTTATTGATATCTTAACAGTTTTTGATTGATGACACTTTAAAAATCATTCCACTTAAAAAAAAATTCAAATTTGTAATGGGTGTGTATTGCACGGACTGTCAGGGCTAGAGTGGGTGACAGCATCAGCTAGAGTGGGGTGCGTTCCAGGCAACCCATAAAGGTGCGTTCACACCGGACCTTTTATTTTTGTCGCTGTCGCTCGTATTGCTCCGAAAAAAAACGCTCCGTCCTTCAGCTGCATTCGCTCTTCAATTTGGCACAGAGCCACAGACTCGCATTTTCGCTTTGATGACGTCATGCCCACTGCCTTGTGTCTCTGTTTACACCAAGCGTCACCCATTGGTTTGTGAAGGGCCGTTTGTGAAGCCAGGAGATTGGCTTTCAGGGCGCCGCCATCTTTGATTTTTGGAGCCAGAAGAAACCATATTTGGACGAGGGGGCGGAGCTAAGGAGGGTCGAGGGGCGGGTCGGACCCGTGTCTCCGAGGCTGCTAATTTACCCAGCAACACCGGCTAACTGCCGAGTGGCTACGCTGCTAACACCGTTAGCATCTACAACTCGAGGTAAACTTCATATTTAACGATTAAAGTAATCTCTGAAGCTTATTAAAGGTTATAGCTACAACTTTTTCATCAAAAGGATACATTTTTCAAAAATAATGCATCCACAGAATGTCTAGAGGGGTGCAGAATAAAAGTATTAATTTTACTGAATTTTTTAAAAATAGTATATAAATAATTGTTTAATAAATTTTGGCGGGTCCGAAATATATAAATATTTACATCTGGTTACATTGGCAACGTCGGCATGGAATGATCTCTGTGGCAACAGCATTAGAACGTTGATGTCATGTGTAACTGGCAACCAGTAAAACGGAAGGTTGGAGCGAGAGCAGGCAGTGTGAGTTCTACACCTACTGGCCAGGAGGAATTATGGTGCGTTCATAACAACTCGGAGGTCGGGATTCCCAACTTGTAAATTTCCGACTTCCGACATCATTGCGTTCACGCTGCAGGAACTCGGGAGAAAAAAAACATGGATACCTGAAGGAAGTTTGGCATAATTTTTGTGGCTCATAGCTGAATACGAAAAATAAATGCAGCAGTAAATTATGTTTATTTTGGAGGAGAGGAGACGCCGCAGATGAGTGCACATATAATGTTATAGCCTTGATAACAGTTAAACGTTATTTCCGTCACATACGAGGAACACAATTTCACACCATACAACAATCACAGCTTAATATAAACTTATTTCATATAGGCTACTGCAATAATACACAAAAATATGCATTCAAACCTCAACAAATAAATAAAAATGTCTAAATTCTAACTGTTTAAGACGAGGGCTGCCATGTTTTGATGTTGTCGTGACGTCAAGTCGGAAAGTCGGAGCTCTGAAATGATACCCGAGTTCCCGACCTGTAATTTCCGAGTTCGACGCCGTTCAATTCATTTTTTACAACTCGGAGCTCGTTTTTTTTCCGACTTCCGAGTTGTCTTGAACGCAGCATTAAACTTGTAGCTATCACCTTTAATGTCATGTTTGAACTACACGAAGATCCCACGAGGAGTAATGTGTCACGTTATTGTAGCCGATGTTAGCATTAATAAGCTAATGTAAAGCTGTGAAACGTATTGTGATATTGTGTTTTAAATTGTTTTACAGAACCCAGAGACTAGTTTCTGTCTCAAACTGTAAAGCTACAACATAAATTGTCATGGACTGAGACTGGTGGGTTACGGCTCCTGGACTTGATGTTACCTCACCTGCTGCCTGCATCACCGATGATCGGCTGCTGGAGCTCCGACCTGTCGACCACGTTACACTGCATTCACCCAGCTATTAGCTATTATTTTACATTCCTATATGCACATATTTTTTGCAGGTTACCAACATGATGTTGTACTGGAAATTCAGCTAATATAATACAAGCTTGACTTTTGACAGTATGGCTCACTTTTACATAATCCACAGCTTATAAAACGTTTTCAATGCTGTAAAATGCTAAAATTAGTGAGGCTTAAACCTGAAATTAATTTATTTACTAAGATTTGCTTCACTGATTTTTAATGGGCCAGATCTGTACAGTAACATGAATGCCAAGACACACTGCTGTAATCAATAAACTCAGGAAAAACTTACAGGACTATTTCCATGTATGCTTTCATTACACACAAGAAAAATACAAATGTTTAATGTTCATTTCAAGGAGGGTAACTCCTTGAAATGATAATAAAGCATCCAGAGATGAATATTAGAGCTTGTGCTTTCCTGATGTTTCTTGTCAACTAATCTATGATACTGAAAACAATAATTCACCAAAGTGTCACATTATATTGGCCACAAGGTTATTTTAAATATGTAAAAGAAATACTACAGTTTAATCACAGTAACTTTCTTTATTATTACATTTTCAATGATAACAATCATGGTCTGAATAAAACATTTGTATTAACTGGACTATGAAAATAGCTGCTTCAAAATCTTCACTGTCAATTTTATGTTCACCCTAAAAAGTGTGAGGTCAAATGTGGACATAGAATAATAAACAAACAGTTGGTCTGTTCTCTCATCAGAGGTTTTCTGGTTTCATCATCATCACAGCTCCACACATGATGTCCTCCTTCTGTTGGCACCGGTCACTCAGCTCTCACAGTGGCTCCTTAGAATCACAGTAAAACACAAGAACTTTAAAACATTGTTGAGAGGTGCAGGACTGAGTTGAGAGTTTTAGAGTTTATTTATTTAGCACACAAATTTCAATGGTGCAAGGAGGGAACGAAGCCGGTTGGCTTGTACATAGGTTCCACCCCTATAATGTCTGCTTCAGTTTTTTGTGTGTGATTTTACAGCAGTAAATGACAAATCCCCACCTGTATTTATCAGTAACGTTACAGTATGATAACGTTACGAGCAAGATAACAAGTTGATGGATAAACCTGGGGGGGTTGCAGCTTGTAGACCGATCCTACCAATCACTGTTCTGCTATACATGACGCTGTGGTCGTTATATGTTAAACCGTATCTATCCCGGTCCGACGAGACGGAGACGAGCTACGGTTAGCATGGCTAACACGGAGCTAACACGGAGCTAACGGCGAGCTAACGTTAGCCGTGTAGCAAAGTGAATCGGTTATTCACATTAACTCTAAAATTAACTTGTCTTGGACGGTGACAGTCTCATGTTCTCCGGTCAAAACACACAGGAGAACAAACGGGAAAGTAATCAGTGGTCTTCTGGAACATACAAGAAATTAAATATAATTTTTACACATTCAGAAAAAGAAAAAAATACTCACCAAATCGTGATATCAGCTCCCTCCGGTCTGTTAGTGTGATAGTGTGAATTCATGTGTGATTAATTGTGTGGTTAAAAAACAGAATAAATAAATAAATACTAATAAATATGTTAGTGAGATAGGATTAAAAAGAGGTAAAACAGTTCATTACAATTATTTGACATGGTAAAATGATATTAAAAAGGGTTAAAAACTCATAATTCATTTAAGCTATTAAAAATATGTGTTCATGGGTTAAAGATTGATTAAAATGTGTTTACATGTACATGTTCAAAGGCAGAAAGCTCATAACAGTGCAGAGAGGTTATGTGTTGAGCGTTGTGTTTTCGGTGATCGATTAAGTTTGCCTACAGGCCTGAAGAGGGAGCCCTTGCCGCTCGATGCTTCACTTGTATTGAAGCTGGCAAAGGGTTCAACCGTGTCCTGTCTCTTCCTTTACATTTCCCTCTTCAGGTACGATAAACATGGTAATTGTGTAATGTGGTCGTAGGTATATTTTGTTTATAATTCATGAGTGCCCGGACGTAAAGTAGAGAGTCGCCAAAAGTGCTATTTTGTATATTTTGTTGTGTGTCGCTGGTATAGCATTGTCGAGTAGCAGTAGCTAAGCTAACTAGCCACCTGTGGCTTCCGGAGCAGATTCTCAGGTCTGAGTAAACACTGTGTGTGCGTGTGTTAAGAGTCTGAGAGAATACTGTGTATGTGTACATTATCACTTATCAGTAAGGTTATTCTTGTGTAGTGTTGTGTATTAATGAATACATGAGAATGTAAAATGTATATATTATGTTTTTTTGCACTTGTATTGAAGCTGGCAAAGGGTTCAACCGTGTCCTGTCTCTTCCTTTACATTTCCCTCTTCAGAGAGGACACTACATTATCACCGTCGGACGAATCATAAACGCGGTGAAATTAAAACTGGCTGAAATTAATTAACTGCCAACACTGTACCTGTGCTATATATCATCCACACATATCGACAAAATATCAGAAATTAAATAAACTGACTGAACACAGTACGCAAACGACGGGAGCTCCCCGGTCCTCAGTGTCTGATCCACTGTGTCTGACCTGTGACGTCTGTGTCATCAGGCTGTCAATCATTTTTCATGCTGGAAGGTGATTGGTCAGTTATACCAACCTTTAAGGACTAATATCTAATTAATTATAGAATTTTTTTCAGATGGACCACCAGGTCATATTTAAGGATGAGGACCTTAAGCTGTTTAGACCGTTATCAGTTGTGAAAAAAAATTATTGATCGAGTATTTCATGATTGAAAATGAATGGGAGTGGATTGGAACCAGGGCTTCTTGGAAACACCCCTAGCGGATCTCGGGGGGATTGCAAGTAAAGTCACTTCCGCGTTGGCTTCACTTTTCAGACCGGAAGTCTACGTCCATTTTTTTTTACAGTCTATGGTTTACACCGGCACCACCGGGATTACGGCAGCCAATCAGCGCTGAGTGACGAGCGACTGACGGCCGGAGAGTTGGGATTTCTCATCTCGAGCGTCAGAGTGAAAAAACGCTCCGTCGCTCCGAGCCCCAGCGTTTTTTCGCCTGGGCGATTAAACGCTCAATCGCTCGTTTGCATTCACTTAACATGTAAACTCGTCGCTTGTTCGAAAAACAAAAGGTCCGGTGTGAACGCAGCTGTTGAACACCGAGTTGTCACGAGCTGCAACACGAGTTTACACGAGTAAGGAAAACGAATTTGATTGGCCGTTATCGAGCGGGCGGGATATTCAAAGCTTGGGGCGAGCCCGAGCTCCGTGTGTGTGTGTTGTCTCAGACGTTTGAATGACGGATTACGGATCCAATATCAGTGGCTGGTGAATCGTGTGCAGGCTGACGTATAATCCCCCCTATAGCAAGACGGGTCTGGCCCAGTTCTGGCCCACATGATGTACTAACATCTGGCCCACATACTGCAAAGAATGACGGCCCTTTACTGGCCCGGATCTGGTTTACCAGAGCTGGTCCACACATGGGCCAGCTCTGGGCCAGCTGTGGACATACTGTTTGGCCCTGAGCTGGCCCATGTGTGGCCCACGTCTGGCAAACCGGATCTGGGCCAGTAAAGGGCCGTCATTCTTTGCAGTATGTCGGCCAGATGTGGTTTGCCATGTGTGGCCCAGCTCTGGCTAAATGGATGTCAGCCTCAAGTAGGCCTATACCTTAATCAAGAAATATGCTTTGTTTGGCACAGATTAAAAATGTCTCAGCACCTGTCATACATTGTTTTTTTTTATTTAACACTTATGGTTAAAGTACATTTCATTTCATATTTCAAGTTTTTTTTTTCCTCAAAACTGATACACAAATACCGTACTACACAAATCAAGTCATCCATATAACACATACAGTACATTTAAAAATATATATATATCATCATACATCATAAATACATCATGCATCTTGCCCTTGGTTGATCAAGAGTAATGAGTCACTGAGTCCAGTCTTGGCTGTATAGGATGCTCAACATGGTGTTCAAGAAACTGGAACTTAAAGGATTCACCAGTCACCAGCTCTGCTTGAGACTCCTGTTGTTCATCAGGTGTTCAGACTGGCACGATCCTCTCTGCAATGAGAAAACAGAAACAATGCAAAAGTTAAATTGCTGCAGTACCTGAGCATGGTGCCCACACAGAGATAAACTCAGCAATCTGTTGTTAAATTGAGCACCAATGAGCTAGCTAAAACTAGAGCACTGGAAAAGAGAGTAGCGACACGCATTGGTCAAGTGGAAACGCCCCCTGGTGGCGGGATATGGGTATTGCAAATGCGCCCAAGAGCTGGCATCTCTGCAGTGTTGGTGAATGAGTAAGTGCGGTATTTTCAATAATTTAAGGACATTTATAGATCACCCACGTTAATAGCATCATCATGGACCCTTTTACAGATAAATATTAACATATAGTGGCCGGACTTCCGGTGCCATGAGGCACATGCCTATACTGAAGATGCACCTAAACTCTCTCAATTTGCCCCAATATGGGGTAATGATAACTTTTTACCTGGTAGAGCAGATGGTGGATTTAAACACTGGGCTAACAAAGGTCTATGTAAAATAATTGACCTATACATGGATGGAAATCTAATGACTTTTGATCAATTGATCTGTAAATATGACATACCCAGGAATCATTTCTTTAAATACTTACAATTAAGGAGTTTTATAAAATCACAGGCTCACTCCTTGGATAGACCCTCCATGTCAGTTATAGAGAAGTGTATTGTAAGTAATAAGGAGGGTCGAGGCCAAATGTCAGCACTGTATGGTATGTTACGATCCAAATCCAAGGACAATTCTCACTGTAGACTCAATGCATGGAGAGGCGACTTAGGAATAGACATTACAGAAAATGAATGGGAAAATGCTTGTCTAAAGGCACAAACAAAGACTATAAACACAGCACTAAGACTCATACAATACAAATGGCTATTCAGAACCTATGTGACACCTGTAAAACTACATCACTACAACCCCAACATTCCTGACAGCTGTACTAAGTGTAATGATAGTGTTGGCACTCTGCTGCACTGCATGTGGGAATGCCAAAAAATTCAGCCATTTTGGAAAGATGTAACTTGTATGATATCACGTATGACTAACATGGTGGTCCCACTTGAGCCAAAGCTCTGTATATTAGGTATTTATCCCAATCACTTTGCACCGGGTCGCAAAAAAGCTCCCATTATTGATCTATCCCTGCTTCAGGCTAGAAGAGCTATTGCCCTGAGGTGGAAAAATTTGGACGGCCCTACATATGGGATGTGGGTGCGGGAGGTAGTGTCCTGTTTGACACTAGAGAAACTAACATACCTTGCCAAAGGGAAACTAAACAAGTTCACAGAGATATGGGATGCTTTTATGCGGTTCCTAGAGAGTGATCAGACAGTGATTGACAATTAAACTTGCACTTGCGGTAGCTGACTTGCCTCATGAATAAACAGGACCACTGTTGATTTTGTGTTTTATTTAATTTTCACATTTGTTTCTGTTTTTTGTTGTTGTTGTTGTTGTTGTTGTTGTTTTGTTTTTTTTTAAGTCATTGTTGTTGTTATTATTATTATTTACTTACTTATTTATCTATTACTTTTATTTGTTTGTTGTACGTTTGTTTTCCATCTCTTGAATGTTTATATTGTTGAGGGCGGGGGGGAGGAGGGATGTTCATGATGTCATCGTTCTTGTGACTGTATGTTCTATGTTTAAAAACAATAAATATATTGTTAAAAAAAAAAAAAACATATAGTGGCCATTAATTGTTGTGTCACAAATGCTTGCTGTTTTAAATGATAAAGATAAGTCCACTAAAGTGTCATACTGTAAGTTTGTGCGCTAAATTCAACTGTGTTAGCTAACTGTTCGCCACTTAAGCCTGTGTTTTCTTTAGTTTGTTTGTTTGGTCAAGCAAGTTATTGTGCTGCTGGCTTTTATTTTATTTCCATGCGAGGCTTTTTGTGTTATCTATTTTGACAGCTGGTGGTTGCTTAGCAACGGTAAAGCGTTCGCTCGTCCCCTTCTGTGTTTGTCCGCTGTGTGACCGGTACGTACTGTGAACAGCTCCGTGTGTTTTTATTAATTATCATTTTTTAAATCAAAATTGGAGGAAAAACTTAACATAATACGTTTTGGGTTTGATTTTGTCACATTTTGTAATGTTTTTTAAGTGTTGTCATCTTTTATTTTGTGTGTTATATCTATGTTTATAAAAAAAAAAAAAAACAGTTGTTCAACACAATACAATTTAAATTTTGAAATAAATAAATTATAAGCATAACTTAATATGACCAAGGCACCTAAAAGCAAAAACACAGCAGTTTTCATCAATTTACAAGCAAGTTGGCAACACACATACATTGGAGTGAATGGGTTTCTTGGGCGGATTTGCAATACCCATATCCTGCCACTAGGGGGAGAATAAAGTGACCACGGGAGTCTATGGTGGTGTCGCTACTCTCTTTTCCAGTGCTCTAGCTAAAACAACCTAAATACATCTACGTCACCACATTTGCTACTGTACATAACTGACCAGCTGTATTAGCTTCTTAAAAATTGATTTTTTGGCATTTGGCAACTTAACCACTGCTTACCTGTAATCAGTCTTGACAAGACTGGTGTCTGAGTCACTGGGTCCAGACTTGAGTGAAGACAGGTGGGACAGAGCATCATGCGTTGTTCAGGAAACTGGAACTTTGAGCAGGTGTTGTCATCAATCCTGCTGTAGATTCCCAGGTTCTCAATCAGGTGTTTACTGTGGATCTGCAACCAGACGAAGAACAACAACAAAGAAAAATTATTATCAGTCATAATTTAATTTTATCTATTTATACCCAGGGGGCAAAGCAAAAAAACAGACACGGAGCGTTGTAAAAGGTTTGACACCAGAAATGATATCTAGGAACTTCAAGGATTAAAACCTGGGTGGACAACCCGGTCAACTAGCTGCTGGAAAGCTACAAGGGCCAAAACCCCTTTCTTGGGCTATACAATTAAATAATAATAAAATATAAAAAATACTATAAAATTTGGCACAGAGTATCTTGATGCATAGGGGGAGGCATGAAAAAAAATTCTGGGGTTTGTTGCAGCTCAATTTTAAGATATCACCCTCAACATCCCAAAAAAGACAAAAAAAAAAGTACTGTTCGCCTGACAAATTCTCATGAAAATTAGAAAAGTTTTTCAGCACTTTATGGAGAATATCTATGCTTAACATGTATATAGAAAACTTCCTTAATTCATAAGCTTCCATTTGAGTCCAAGATAGCCTTTCTACTAGCTACTGGAAAGCCACAGGCTGTCTCCAAACAATGCAACACCTATTGTGAAAAACTCCATGTTAACTGGTATGATCAGAAAACATTCTATTTCTGGTCTCCCCAAAGTGAACAGACAGATAGAGAAGACCGTTGGCCACAGCAAGTGGGGCTTTTGAGATAGAAAGGCTATCTTGGACTCAAATGGAAGCTTATGAATTAAGGAAATTTTCTATATACATGTTAAGCATAAATATTCTCCATAAAGTGCTGAAAAATAATAATTTTCATGAGACTTTGTCAGGCGAACAGTACTTTTTTTTGTCTTTTTTGGGATGTTGAGGGTGATATCTTAAAATTGAGTTGCAACAAACCCCAGAATCTTTTTTTCCTGCCTCCCCCTATGTGTCAAGATACTCTCTGCCAAATTTTATAGTTGTATGACTATTTATGCCATTGCAGTACCTAAATATTTGCATTTGCATAATTTTGCCAGCAAAATTGCCCAAGAAAGGGGTTTTGGCCCCTGTAGCTTTCCAGCAGCTAGTTGACCGGGTTGTCCACCCAGGTTTTAATCCTTGAAGTTCCTAGATATCATTTCTGGTGTCAAACCTTTTACAACGCTCCATGTCTGTTTTCAAAAAAACTGGGATTTTGCCCCCTGGGTATTAATAATTTTAATTTAATTTAAATGTACTCACTGAAGCTGAGTGTTGATAACGCTGATAACGCGATGTACTGGCCATGCCACATTCCTGCAAAGTAGGCTAGCTGCCTTGCATTCTCCAGCTGCACCATGCTGAGGAGAAGGAAAAATGATTTTGTAGTGTTAAAAAAGTGTACAACTAGGATGGGATGGTTCTGTACAAATCTGTATGTTGAACACAAAATTAACTCATGTAACTTAACACTTCAGTAATAATGATAATGGACAGAAGTACGGTACATGGATATGAGCGAGGCAGTTTTAGGCCGGTGTATTTTCCCTTTTCTACACAAATACAGAAACGCATAACGTTACCTTTAACAGTAATGATGTTGGCCTCCCTTAGGAACTTCTGCATCTCCAAGAGAGCAAGGCTCCTCTTCAGACCGTCTATCTCCATGTGCTAGCTTCCACATACTTTACTCTGATTAGAAAACACAAAAACTCAGGTTACTCTCAGGTCCTGTCTCTCATGCTACAGTCAGCTACACATGTAGGCCTGGTACATCCATAAAAACACAAGTAAAACACTGTCTTCAATAAAACCCCCAGCACAGGCTGTTTTACAAGAAGAATATGATAAACTACAAGCGTTACTCTGACATTATTGTCAGTGCTTCGGCCAACGGTCAAGCTTTACATTGACTGTTAGCGTTAGCATAGCGACCGTTAGCATTATAAAGTTAGCATAGCGACCGTTAGTGTTATAAAGTTAGCATAGCAACCGTTAGCGTTATTATAGCGTTATTAGCGACCGTTAGCGTTAGCGTAACGATCGTTAGCGTTAGCCTAGCGACCATTAGCGTTATTAGCATAACGTCGTTAGCGTTAGCCTAGCGACCGTTAGCGTTATTAGCATAATGGTCGTTAGCGTTAGCCTAGCTCATGTGCTAAACGGCCAAAGTAACACAAACCATGCTCATTTTTCAGACCTGCAAACTCCAGAGAGTAAAAAAGGTGACAAGGTCCGAAAAACCAAACCAACCCCCCCCCCCCCGGGAGAAAATTTTTGTGATTTTAATATGTAAGTTATGCTTTTTGGAGCGTTCCCAGTTAAACAGAGAGCAAATCTCTCATTAAAAAGACAGCTTTGAGAGAATAAGTACACCTCAATCAGGTGGGGTCAGCTGCAGAAAATGTTCACATTATTTGACTAAAAATTATGCATCAGTTTGGATGACCACATGACCTGTGGCTTTCAGCTTTCTATGATTATATTTAGCCTACTGTTTACAGCTGAGAATATCAGGTATTGTCCCCCCTCCATTAAATACAGTGCTGTGAAAAAGTATTTGCCCCCTTCCTGATTTCTTACTTTTTTGCAGATTTGTCACACAATGTTTTTATTTATTTGTATAATATTTTGATGGGGCAGCCATCTTGGGAAGGTTTTCACCACTGTTCCAAGCTTTCTCCATTAGTGGATAAAGGCTCTCACCATGGATCACTGGAGCCTGGATGTGAAGAGTGAAATTGAACCAGCTTTCCAAAAAAAATAAAAAGGTTTATCAAAGTTAGTTCATGATTTAACAAGAGGGGGCAATTACTTTTTCACATAGGATCAGGTAGGTTTGCATAGCTTTTTTCCCCTTAATAAATGAAATCATAATTTAAAAAGTGCATTTTATATTTACCGTACTTCGGTCATCTTTGTCTAGGCTATTAAAAGTTGTTTGATGACTAATAACAAGTTTGAGTAAGAAATCAGGAAGGGGAAAATACTTTTTCACAGCATTGTATGTAGCCTGGGGGTTGAAAATCACAGCACATAAAATGAGTGTGTATCACGTCTTTCCACATACGTTCTTCCTTCGCCTTTCAAACGGAGCAGAACCGGTCTGACAGAACACCAGCGGTAGAAGCAGGTATGGAGCTGTGTGCCGCAAACGTGCATGAAAAAACAAGCACGGCGAATGTGCGGCGCGCCGCGTGCATAACTCACGCCTACATTTAAAGTATGTGAGCAAAAGATGCTACAGCTGAATGGCCCCGATGCACACACACACGCTTATCCAAGGCGCCTGTCATCATAGTTTTCTGCGTTCCACCGATACATCAGATAACTTCCCGCGTGTCGTTTCAAAATAAAAGCTGTCCGATATGTTTATCAAGACTCTATCACCCCCCCCCCCCTTTGAAAAACTCCCCGGTTCTGCACGATTCACGTAAACGACCCAGTTGACCAGAAAAACGGCGATTATAGCCGAAAGGTGACTAGTTTGCAGGTATGATTTTTACAATACTTACAGTACATCTGTAGCTTTTCCACGGACAGTTGGTATCGATCCAACCTGAGAAATTCCAGTCCGATTCACTGACACTCGTTGCTGAAGCAGTCAGACTTTTTTGCAGACTGAAGCTGAGGCATTTCCATCAAAAATAAAATTAATCCACTTTACTTATGTCGTCTTTGGCTGGGGGAGATATGATCCGACAACAGAGCAGCTTGTAACGGCGCTCAGCCTTTTATACAGTCTATGGTAGCAGCAAACCAACTGTTGACCCAGCAAATGGGTTACTATGGTTACTCGCTGGGTCACCCAAGCCAGAGCTGACCCAAGCTTCTTCTTCTTTTTTTTTTTTTTTACCGTGTAGGCCTATGTCATGGAGACATGTTTGTACAATAGAGATGTATAAAAAAAATAGAGATGTTTACAGTCTGCTGCTCTCTGTCACTGGGAAAACACACCGATCTCCGCCCAAAACATAGACACAGCAGAATAGGTTTTGGGAAAATCCTTCAGACTATTTCCAAGAAATAAAGGTTTTAGCCTATTTAACTGGATGGGTTGATGCACTAACTCAAAGTAACAAAAATGGATTATTGGGGTGTGAGTTACGGGCCACATACACTCAAACATAACCGGCCCACATCTGGCATGCCATACATAAACCGTGCCACCATTGCCAGATCTGGCCCACATCTGGCATGCCATACATAAACCGTGCCACCATTGCCAGATCTGGCCCACATCTGGCATGCCATACATAAACCGTGCCACCATTGCCAGATCTGGCCCACATTCGGGCCACATACCACTTGCCATGCCAGCAGTGGGCCAGAAGTGCCGGTGTTGTGGCCCAACTGGTTTTTAATTTAACTGGTTACCGTACTGAACAGCTGCAGCTGTTTTGCGCTCCCTCAGCAGATTCGTCACAAATTCACAAACATACACAGCATATTACCAGCGAGTTTCAAGCCGCAGTTCACATCTACTGCAGCGAATATGCTGCTGTGAGTGAGCACTAACAGTTACGTACCAGCCACATGAAAAAAAAATTAAGTGGAGAAAAAATAATCTTCACATATTAGCGTGGAGCGGGACTCGATCCCGCTTCAGCAAAAGCAGTTACACCTCTCATCACCTGTCTACCTCTGTGAGCCACTCAAGCTCACAGGTGACTGCGGTTCCCCTGCATATTTGTCAATTACGTCACTACAGGTAACGTTTTGACTCGAGCTGACCTCAAACAACTGGTTACCATCGGTTTGCCTGAAATACACGGACATATGCCTCGGTGTTTATTGTTCTTTTTCCTCCAGTCTAATGAACATATTCAGCGCTACACTCCACTCCGCACAACACTACACACTATGACAAAGCCTGTCGTGTTGAGAAAGTGATTAAATAACTCGGAAATACTGTCAAAATACGCTAAACAATATGTAAACAAAAGCGAAACACTTGAGCCACTGCGTGTAGCTACATGGGTGAAAAGTAGCCTACTACTTGCATTTAATCACATTACTGTATTGCGAATGTTTTGTGTACTTACATTTCTTTACACTTCTCTACAGATCTTATAAAACGCACAACGTATTTATTGGCGTGCATTAAAAGAAATGTTCACTTGAAGTCGCCGTGGTCGAGGAGGAGGTGAAGTTAGCTCTGAGTCTACCTGTTTCTGCCTGAGCATGATGCGTTCAAGGGAACAGGGCAGCGTCGGACGTGAGTCGATTGTTTGAAATGTATTTAAAGAATGGTCTGATGCTTTAGATTTCGTGTGCCGACATATTTTATCATTGCCCTTTGTAAAGGTATACATTTTAATTAAAACTAGTTTGACATTCACAGAAAAAACTGACAAACTAAACAGTTTTGGGTCCATGGCGATCTAAATGGCAAGAAAATTATCAATCTCTATTTGAACATTAGTCCAGAATGATTTTCTGTCATAGATATGTCAGTTTTTTCTGTGAATGTCAAACTAGTTTTAATTAAAATGTATACCTTTACAAAGGGCAATGATAAAATATGTCAGCACACGAAATCTAAATTTCAAACAATCGACTCACGTCCGACGCTGCCCTGTTCCCTTGAAGGCATCACGCTCAGGCAGAAACAGGTAGACTCAGAGCTAACTTCACCTCCTCCTCGACCACGGCGACTTCAAGTGAACATTTCTTCTAATGCACGCCAATAAATACGTTGTGCGTTTTATAAGATCTGTAGAGAAGTGTAAAGAAATGTAAGTACACAAAACATTCGCAATACAGTAATGTGATTAAATGCAAGTCTACTTTTCACCCATGTAGCTACACGCAGTGGCTCAAGTGTTTCGCTTTTGTTTACATATTGTTTAGCGTATTTTGACAGTATTTCCGAGTTAGTTCATCACTTTCTCAACACGACAGGCTTTGTCATAGTGTGTAGTGTTGTGCGGAGTGGAGTGTAGCGCTGAATATGTTCATTAGACTGGAGGAAAAAGAACAATAAACACTAGGGCCCGACCGATTTATCGGCGAGCCGATTAAATCGGCCGATTATAGCCCGTTTGAGACTAATCGGTAATCGGCCAAAACTCGGCGATTGTCGCCGATATTTTCAGGAACAAAATGCAGGGAATAAAACTTGGTTTTACTTTGAAAAGATTCCCCCGCACCGGCGCCGACCTCATGACAAACTCCATCCACTACCACCTCAGTCACAGCACACAGCAGAGTGACTTATCTGTCTCAAAACCAGTGTTGCCACTGGCTTTCTGTTTTTTTTGTTTTTGTTTTTTTTTTTACCGCGGTCGGGTTGTGAATTAATTAATTAATGCTCGTCTCCGGCCGTGTTGGGTCCGAGATTCAACAAGCCGGTCGGGGTCGGGTTTTACCGTTATATACCGGCACGGCAGTATGCTCATTTATCACCAATAAACACAGTATGAGGGTGAGTGACTGAGCTGAGGCTGTGTGACGGGCGGGGGGGTCCGCGGTGTGGAGCGGTGCGGGACTCTGACTGCAGCGGGGACTATCATGTCCCTGCTCCGTGACACTGCTGTGAGACTGACCGCCGGCGAGCGCTGTGACACGGTGCCAGGCACGGCAGCAACCACTGATCGCTTTTGATTGAAAAGAGAGGGAGAGAGAGAGAGAGAGAGAGAGAGAGAGAGAGAGAGACGCCGTGCCGTGTAAAAAAAACAACAACAAAAAAGTATCACGTGTCATGACTTCCTGTATTTGGCCCTTCAAAATAAAAGCCCATATTGATTTTGACTTCATTTTGACAAGACAGGGCTTCAAATGTTTTTTTTTTTTCATGCAACAAATCGACCAATGAAATTTTAGTCGGCTAATGATTTTTTGGTCGACCAGGCAGCCCTAATTTATATATTATATAATATGTATAGATATATTATTATAGTAATACAATTTTAAAACTTAATAAAAAAAAAAAAAATAATCGGCCGATTAATCGGTTATCGGGTTTTTTCCCCCCTAATAATCGTAATCGGCATCGGCCCCAAAAAATCCATATCGGTCGGGCCCTAATAAACACTGAGGCATATGTCCGTGTATTTCAGGCAAACCGATGGTAACCAGTTGTTTGAGAGGTCAGCTAGAGTCAAAACGTTACCTGTAGTGACGTAATTGACAAATATGCAGGGGAACCGCAGTCACCTGTGAGCTTGAGTGGCTCACAGAGGTAGACAGGTGATGAGAGGTGTAACTGCTTTTGCTGAAGCGGGATCGAGTCCCGCTCCACGCTAATATGTGAAGATTATTTTTTCTCCACTTTATTTTTTTTTCATGTGGCTGGTACGTAACTGTTAGTGCTCACTCACAGCAGCATATTCGCTGCAGTAGATGTGAACTGCGGCTTGAAACTCGCTGGTAATATGCTGTGTATGTTTGTGAATTTGTGACGAATCTGCTGAGGGAGCGCAAGCAGCTGTTCAGTACGGTAACCAGTTAAATTAAAAACCAGTTGGGCCACAACACCGGCTTGCTGCCAGATCTGGCCCAGATCCGTCTGCTATGTGGGCCGTGTGCCTGCATTATCCAATGCGAAAAAAAATACACACTTTCATCCCGGATTTACTCAAAAATAGAATTTTGCACAAAGTTTGGCCTACATCTTCTGATAGATGAGTTATTACACTAATTTTATGACCCAGAGTGGGTTTAAATTCAATTTTCTTTTCTGTACACCTTTAACCACAGAGCAGAAAACCATGTGGGGAAAATAACCATTTATCTGCAGATTTTTGTTCCAACTCCAAAATACAGGAATATTTTCTAATGAATAATATAGCCTAAATATAAAAGATCAACTGTTAACTAGCTAGTCGATAATAACGTAGATTTAAAGTCGCCTCAACAAAATCGGTACACGTTGATAGCCACGTGAAAGTTAAATTAAAAGATAAATGTAGCCTAATACAAAATGCCCCACCTTTTTTTTTCTTTTTACAACCGGGATTTTGAGGTTCATGGATCTAAAACTGAGTCACTAACCGGTTTTGTTGAGAAGGAGAACATCCAGCAGGTTCCTCTGCCGCTCGATCTCCTGTCTGAAGCCCGAAGCCTCCGCCTCGAACCCGGCTACGACTCTGTCCACGGCCGCTAAGATTTCCTGGGAGACGGCGGTGAGTCTCTCGGTAACGAATCCTCTCAGATCCTCGACCTCAGACATTTTACTGAAACGGCTGTTCCGCCGAACGCCTCTCTTTCGTTTCCTTACCAACGATTCTTCTCCGGTTTTGGTACGTGCACAAATACCATCCGAGTAGAAAATGCCACAAGTTTTCTTCTTATTTTGATTTTGATTTTGATTGGCGGCTGGCGTTGCCGCCACCTACCGGACTGGAGTGTACAATCATTTAGCAGGAAACAAAAAAACAAACAACCAAAACACCGCGAAAAACAAACAATCTTCTCCCTTAACTCTGTTTCCCTCAAATATCCTTACATGTTTACTAATATTTTCTGACCTTATAGTCAGGGGGCCAAAACTGATTTTGTAACTTATGTGGACACCTGACCGGTCCGGGTATAAAAGTATAATCCGTTTTTTCGTTTTAAAACAAAAACGGAAAAACGGAAACAGCGCCCCTTTTTCCTTTTTTCATTTTAAAACAAAAACGGAAAAACGGTTTTTGCTGGGTTTTTGCTGTCGGCTTAAAAAACAAGAAAACCAAAAAACCAAAACCAAATAACGGCCGAAATTTGGTTTTTTCAAATTCATTTTGTCGTTTTTCGTTTCTTTTTTTTTAATGAATATGATATGACTGGGGACAGACCGGAAGCGGAAGTGAAGTGTAAAACCGTCAAAATAATAGTTTAGCGTGCTGGCGCTAACTTCTTAGCGTATAGACCGACTACCGTCCTCTTTCTACACCTATGGTTCACTTTTTTTTTTCAGCTGGTTGTTTGGAAGAACGTGGTTGTTTGGAAGAACGTCTTAGGCCTATTATTATAATTTTAGACGATTGTGTGAAAGCACTTACTGTGGAAAAACGTTACTGTTAGCTTTACGCCCCCTGCCTAAATTAAGAACATCTATCAAGTCAGCAGAGGTCCCCATCACCCACAGTCAATACGAGGTGTCCTGACACTGCAGGTCTGCAGCCAGACTGTCTTGAATGATTTTGAGAACTTATGACTTAAGTGCAGTTGTTTAGCCACAGGGTGGCGCAGTTTTTACATAGTAGACCTCAGTGCTACCACGGCGGATGATGGCCAACACAGCCAGGCTCTGTCGGCTCAACAAAAACTAAATCCCCGGACAGACCCAACTGGTGTCACGGCGGTGATGAGCTGCGCCTGTGATCACTTCATTTCAGTCGGGAGGAGCAGGTTGATTTACAGTGGAAACCGGATACAGTAATCAACCACTTAGCTAGATCAAAAGGCTTGGGACGGAATCATTTCTATAGGCTACAATGCTGTTTTAGGCTAATTATAGTAATCAAGAAATCCGCTTATAGTGTTCATTTTTGTTAATTGTATGGATGAAAACATGCGCAAAAACAATTTAAAAACTATGTGTAGCCTATTTATTTTATTTCCGGCGGTGTCCCTTTGATGTGCACTGCTGCAGCAGCCCGCACACGTCGCCGTGCTGTGTGTTGTGCTGTGCGTCAGCTGACTGGCAGCGCGGCTGTTTGTGTTGTCTGTCAATGAATGAAACCTATCGACTTTATATCGACCGCAGACGTCAGGAATAGATTATAGGCCTAACACGTTCTTCCAAACAACCAGCTGTTATAGTTTCACAGAAGTAAAAAATAAAATAAAATAAAAAAAAGTGAACCATGTGGTGTAGAAAGAGGACGGCAGTCTATAATATACGCTAAGAAGTTAGCGCCAGCACGCTAAACTATTATTTTGACGGTTTTACACTTCACTTCCGCTTCCGGTCTGTCCCCCGTCATATCATATTCATTAAAAAAAAGAAACGAAAAACGACAAAATGAATTTGCAAAAACCAAATTTCGGCCGTTATTTGGTTTTGGTTTTGGTTTTTTGGTTTTCTCGTTTTTTATGCTGACAGCAAAAACCCAGCAAAAACCGTTTTTCCGTTTTTGTTTTAAAATGAAAAAAGGAAAAAGGGGCGCTGTTTCCGTTTTTCCGTTTTTGTTTTAAAACGAAAAAACGGATTATACTTTTATACCCGGACC